>NC_092642.1:23681332-23994546 GCF_039555335.1 Amphiura filiformis | reverse complement strand
CATGCTCACTGCAAATGTGCTTAGAAGCTAGGGTCTCATTGAAAACCACTGCGCCTCTGAAGGTACACACTGGGCTGACCTTTGACTGCCCACTTACCATATAAGGTAAATGACTTGATGTCTCAAACTTGTGATACTTGTCACCAGTGCTCATTGATACTTTTGTACACAAAAAACAGATGAGCTGATAGACTTCAACTAAATCTTTCCTGCAAAGCGCAAATTGTTGTACACATCCATGTGGTTAGGGGCAGGATAAGTAAAACTGTAAGACTGGCGCAAGTCCATGCAAAGTTTTAGTTTATGCTGAGGTTTATGATTGAATACTTTAGAATTGAAGGTTGTATACAGGGTTTGTCATATTCATCATATATATAAGAAGCTGCATTTAATAGTAAATAAAATCATGTGCATTGATCTTCCTTTTGTTGATAAATATGAAGAAAATTTAAATAGCCAAGAAGTATCCAAGATTTAAGAGTTTGTTCATTATTATTATGATCTATTGTTATTCACTAGCAATAAGCTATACATGTAGGCCTTTTCAACTTAATTTAATTGAAAACATTTAAATGCACGGTATGCACCCAACATCAACTTAATTCACAGGTAGCATTGGACATAAAATTATACTTTCACTGCTAACTGAGCATTCAACAAATATAGTGAATTAACCTAAAAAGTATGCACCAAATCGCACCATTTGACTGTCATTTTGAAAAATTTTCCACAGCTGAGGGGGCACATCCCCTCACACACCCTCTGTTTAAGCAATAAGCTGCACGCTTACGCTTACACGCTTATTTTGCCCCACCACAAAAATAACCCACCAGCCGCCACTGAGCATTTGTTTCTTAAAGCATATCTCTGTATTGATTTGTGTAATTTGGGCACTAGGTTATGTCAAGTTAAGCTGGTAATCAGATTTGACATGCAAATAGTCATAGCTGACGTTCATGTAGTGGCAAGTACTTGCTTCAAACTAGTTGACTACATGTACTAAAAAAAGCTTCAATATTGCAACTCTATTAATTCGTCGGTCGTAACACATATTGGCATACGTAGTAACTATTATAGGATATAACTAGCTCTAAACCTTTACGTCACTCTATGAAAATTTGAAAAAAATCACTTTACGCCACTATGTGTTGCGACCGAAGAATTATGCATATTAGATGATATGGCAAGAACTTCTACATGTATTGATCGTATATATTGCGAAACATTTTTACACATTCATTCTTAATTAACACCCTTCCGAGCTATGGTTGTTTTTTAAAGACTTTTCTTGTTTTCTTCTTCAGGGTAATCGAGATGAAGGCAATGCAGTAGATCAGGCCAAGGCCGTAAAGGATGCAGATAAATTGTACCAAGCAGGAGAAAAGAAGTTTGGAACCGATGAGTCAGCCTTCAATCATGTCTTAGCAGTGAGGAATTATGCTCAGTTGAGGGCTTGTTTTAGAGAATATACTAAGGTATGTATTTTTCTTTCTCTTTTTCCCTGAATATTTTCAGATCAACCATTGGGGTTATATATATTATGTTGTGCAACATAGCAATTTTGTGATATGTTTCTGTTCTGAAATGTTGTATTCTGATCAGCTCTATGTCCAAAAACATTGAAAATTCTTAATGCTCAGAGATCTTTCTTGCCATCTATAACCTGCTTTTGGAATGCTCTTCCCATGCATATCCCTGGTATCAGATCACAGGCTCACTCGACATGGAACGTAATCTCTATCTAGGCTATCAGTTGTCAGCAGTTTTATACCTAGAACTTGGTCAGTTCTCTCGGATCGCGATGTCCAACAGTAGAGGTGCGTAAGCGCCGACTTCGAGGCGCATAGCGCCGAGGTGTGAAGAGCGCCGACATCGTAGGCGTAGCGCTGCCCAGTCAGAACTCAGATTGCTTGTACATGGTATAGTCAGACCTCATAATTATTACTTGTGCTATTGGGCATTGGCAGAGGCTCTATACTAGAGCTATTTTATACCATGAAATTAAGAATTTCAAAATTTGAATTTTTTTTATGGAAATGTCATCATTAGAAGCCTATTCTGTCGGTCGGACATCCGGGATATCTCTAGTCTCGGGCCCAAACTGCATGTGGCTCACGGTTTGTTGTGAACAACAGAAACCGGCTGTGAAGGAGGCTACATAGCGATGTTGCTGGAGTGGCATTCAATTTCGGAAAAACGACACTTTCGACCATGGAATTTAATTTTAAGTTTGTCAGTATATAAACGGTAAATCAAGTAAGTTTCTTTTACTCTGAAGACTTAGAAACGGTTGTTTGATTCCACTGACTATTTGCGATCGAAATTTACATAACACCAATGACAGAAATCATCAACAAAAATCGAATTAGGGACTTGTTTTCACTCGAACATCATCAACCGGAAGTGACGTGACACGGACCGACAGAATAATTCAAAAAATGTCTGGAGACTTGTTCCGGTTTTGTTGGAGTGGGCCACATATTATAGTCGCTTGTTGGCCAATTTATGAAAACATCCCAGTGAATTTGTTCTAGCAACAACCCTTGCAATCACAATAATCTCAAACTGTCTTTGTTGACTCTCTCTGTAGATTGCACAGCGTGACATCATTAACAGCATCGATAGGGAGTTTTCAGGGGACATCAAGAATGGTCTCAAGACAATCGGTAAGTAAAGCTTTTATGATACGTTCTACATTTGTTTGGAGTAACCTTTATTTTTTTACAGGTATTATTATCAATTGATGTGTTCACCAAATCAGTTAGGAAGAGATTGATCTCTTCCTAACTGCAAAGTAATAAAGCTGAATTCTGTTACCTATTTTGGACAGTGGTTGAGGTCCATTGCTCTTTAAGGGTGATCTTAACCCATGGCAAAATCTTGAAAAATTCATCTGTGAGGTCAAATTTGGGCAAAAATGCTCATTTTAGGAGAATCTGACAAAACCAAGCTTTTTTTATGATTTTTTTTTGAAAATTGAGAAATTTTCAACCATTTTTAGTGCAAATTTCTTTAAGTTGGTCAAAATTCAAACAAATAAAAAAACGGGTCCTAGATATTTTTATCTAGTTTTTAAAACTTATTGAAAAATTTTTTATGAAAAATGTGGGCCCCAAAAACAAAATTTGGAGAGGTTTAGGATTTGCTCCAAAAATGAGCATTTTTGCCCAAATTTGACCTTGCAGATGAATTCATCAAGTCTTTGCCATTCTAAATAAATTACTTATATATACTTTAGACCAATCATTTAGCAGTTATAAGGTCAAAAAGTTTCCAGGGTTAAGCCACCCTTAATCTATTCCCAATGTAATATGGAATCTTATTATAGACCATTCTTGTAATTTGCATGATTCAGGTTTAGAGGGGTAAATGGTTGCGATATGAATAATCATTGAAATCAAACTTTTATAACATGTTTTTTAAAAAGTATATCACATGATTAGGCATAAAAGAAATTTGTATTACCCTTAAAGATCCGAAGTCCGAGTCAGTCTGTCTGTAATTTGTGTGTGTTGTGGTCCAACTTAGAAGATTAGCATTTTCATGGCACTTCACAGGGCTCACATAAAGTTGAGGATAAGGGAGCTTGACCCACATGTTTTGCCTTTTAAAAGGCACAGTGCCATTAACAGGTCAAATCTGTAACACTGTATTAAAATGATTTTAAGACTTGGTTTAATAGTATTATTGTTGTTGTTTTTCAGTAACCTGTAAAAGCGCAGCAGACCAGCATTCTTCGCCGAAAGCGCCTCTACTGCGTGCAATGAAGGGAGCGGGAACAGATGATGATACACTCATTCGCATCATTGTTACACGATCAGAAGTAAGTCAAGAACATTATACATTGTAAGATTTTTTATTAAAGGAAGGTTCTATAACCTTGAAAGCAACACTCTGTAATCATTTCACTTAGGGTCTTTTTATCTTTTCAGTTTCCGTAACTCTATTGTTCAGATACGAAAACACAAGGGATTCAGTAAGTTTACTGTAATCTGACTTCATTGTTAACTCTGAAGTACCAATCAGCTTATTTCAATAGAGGTAATTGCCTGTGTCAATAAAGCCCATAAAGGCTGGAGATAAAATAGTATTGAACACCGTGTCCGACCGCTGTTTTAATGGTCTAGCGCCCTCTCGTGTTTGACAGTGATAAATTGATTCACATTATTATGACAAAATGCAAATCCGAATGAAAAGGTCCACTTTTTTCTGTAAAAACGTTGAAAATAAGCCCTTCAATCACAAAAGGTCCGCTTATGAGCCTGTCGCGCCCCATTGCACTTGTGCAGGGCCACAGTGTCGCCCTTCCCTCGTACATGTCGTATCAATGTCTATCTCCCTATTTTGCTTCCTCCTGCCCCCCCCCCATGATCAGGCTCCCCACTCCTCCCGGTCCCTACTCTCTCCTCTCGAGCTTTCTCTTTCTAGCCTTTCCGCTCTCCTCTCCTCTCTTTCTTCCTCACCCCTCCCACTCTCACTTGTTCACTCAAGTATTTCCCCCCCTCCCTCCCCCCCCGGCCCTCCCTTGCGAAATTTATCAGTATGATCCATGACTAAAAATAAGCTCTGCAAAAATAAACATTTAAAATAAACCCGAGTCATGCATATAGGCCCAACCAATTATCAGATTAGCTTGCCATTGGTACGAATGAATAGAATACATTATCTTTGCTCCAATGCAATTCTGTTGTATTGCATTTCAATATAAAACATGATTACCAAATCACCACTTATGCGCGCCTCATTGGGAGATATTTGACGCTCGTTTCATCGCCAATAGGAAAGACTTTTGCTTATAACTTGGCAACATGGTTAGTATATATTTCAATGCAAGACAATGTTTACGAGCCACTTACGTCTAGGCGTAAGTGCATATACACCAAACACAAGTCAATTGAAGCCGTACAATTTACCGTGAATTTAGGACCGTAAAATTTAGACTCTTCTTTTGTCTAGATTAGCACCCAACCGCACATCTCAAGGTTTTATGTAAAAATCAATATAACTTACCAAAACGAAAACTGAAATTCACGAGCTTCAAATTTTCAGTAACTAACAAAAGGCTAGAATAAAAGATTGGTCACACCTGGGAGACTACCACTTCAGAATAACAATGACTTACAAAAACGGATACGGTTACGGAAACAGAAACTGAAAAGATAAAACGACGGTTAGCAAACAACACATAAGGTCGATGATGTCCTATTAAAGAAAAGTTTTGTTAAGGGGGGGGGGGGAGTTGAAAATGTTGATTATATTTCTCCTATGGTCTTAAAAACATCAATGTTATTTTGACCCCTACTGGTTACATTACAGACAGGAAGGTAGGGGATCAGCTCTGAAACTAAACTTGTTACATTCATAGGATTTCATCAATCTTTTGGGTTGCTCCCTAAATAGGGTAACTACTATTTTACGGACCTGTATATTTGAGTGATCCCTGTCACTCACAACTTCTTGCCCAAAGTTGATTTTGAACTAGCGATATATCACTTGTTAGCAGGGGCGTAGCAAGCGAGTGAACAGGGTGGACAAAGTTCAGGGGCCACAAGGGTTCAGGGGCCCAAGCAAAAGCCTGGATTAGGGATAGGCCCGATAAAGGAGATGTTGAAAGGGCCCGCACTTATCCTTGTCCATGGACTCCCAAGGCTCTTGCTACACCCCTTCTTGTTGGTAACTCCACAATCGTAATTGTGATATGACTACACTGCATACTATGTAACAAAACTTGATGAGATATACCATGATAATGGATGATTGTGACTGTATTAGCAACTACACAAGGCCCTCTACCGCCAACGTTGAAAGATGGTGTGGGCAAGGCATACAATGCAGATAACTTATTGTATGTGCCTGTATACCTTTGATAGGGCATGCATTTCTCAACAAGTGTGCCAACTATTTGTTTTTAAGATTTGCTGGTTCTAGAGGAGACCCAGACTGTAAATTTGTACTAAATACTGTATTTCTATAGTAAACGCCCCTGGGGCGTTGCATTTTTTCAAAAGGGGAGCGTTTATTAGAAGTGAGTTTTCAGTGAAAAAAACTTGAATTGGGTTCCAATTTCCCGATGGTGCTCCTGTAGAAAGTAGGGATTTACAACTATACTAATACTACTACCGATGGCGGCGCCCACAGAATCGTGTGAAAAATGACATTTTCATGGTAAATCAACAAAATTACACCCGTAAGTGCATCATCAAGCAAGAATCTGATGAAATGAGTGAAATTCTACCCTAATTAGGCAATCAAATGGATGGAAGTTTGAATCATAACAGGTTTTGTCCATGCAATTTAGCGATCACCACTGACATGACTGATGCAAGTTTACACACAAGATATGGCATGGAAATGTTTGTATTTTTGTCAATGCGTTTATTAGAGGGGGGAGTATTAATTACAGATAATACAGTATACAATTTAAGACAGGGGGAGGTAATCAAACTTGGTGTGGGTACAGTTTGTCCACTCTGAAGTACAAAGTGACAACGCGTGCGTACACAGCGCGTTAACAGTGCACAGTTATGCGTCTCTGCTGCATGTATGCGTGCCTTCATAGTTGGCACAATGTGTGCATCCGCGTCGCTACTTTGTACTTCAATATGACTGTAGGGATGTGCTGCTAAGAATCTGAAAGTGGGCCCATCCATATTTCAATATTCCAAGAATTTTTTTTTGTTGACAAATTGAGACAATTTTGAAACAATGACCCATCCATATACCAAAGTTGGTCTAGAAAAATGGGTCATTGATATATGAAATGGGCAAAAAATGTGACCCATGTTTGCGGCACATCCCTGTATAGTATGTTGCCTAAGCTAAAATGCTGAAAGTAGCATCTGCACAATGTTTTGTAGGGTTTTCTATATCTCTGAGAGTTACTTCTAACTTCTAATGCCTACATTTGCTGTTTTGTCCCCCCCCCTCTGTGTACCATCTAGTCTGTATTTTACTTGTTTCCCCACGTCAAGTTGGTGTACCTTGCTCTTTTTCTTTCCTATCAGTTATCTCTTTTATAACTTACATTGTTAATAGTGCAAAATATATTTTTTTCTGAATTCCTTTTGGAAGATGAACAACTTGCTACAACTTTCATGAAAATCTGAGCAACTTCAATTTTTGATTTCTTTAATTTTAGTTTTAGTATAGAATTTTAATTTTAGTATAGAAACTCAAGGAATGATTGGAAGAACTTGGCTTCAAAAGACATATTACAAAAAAAGAATAAACCTAGTTAGGAGAAGGCCAGTGTGTATACCAGTGTGTATTAGAAGCAGGGTGGGTTATATAGACCCACTCAGTAGGCAGGAAATCTTACATAACAAGTTGCATCCTGCCAGTCAATGCACTTTGAGATTAAATGATAAGGTGATTAAGTAACATACTTTAAAGCTACAAAGTATGATTTCTGTAAAATTTTAATTTTGAAAGAAGAAGTGAAGCTCAGGCAAACCGGCACTATAATAAAGGAGAGAACAAATCAGAACCATTCGGATTCGAGCCAGCGCAAACTCACAATTACATGTCGTTGAGTTCACCACCACAAATTTTAATTTTGTTATTCTTTACTCTAAATGCTGAAATAATATTAGTAATAAATGCCAGGAAGGGTTTCTGTCCATTTTAAGCGAAATAATAAAGTAATGTGAAAGAAACCCCGCTGGCTAATTTGGCCTTTTAACATGGAGTTTTATGATGAATTTAAAGGTCCTTGACCCAGGTTAATTGGTTCATGCTATCTGTGTTTGGAACCACGATCAAAATGATCACAACACAAAGTCAATGGGTTGGTAACAGGTGTGCAAGTCAAGCGTGATCCAGTAACTAAGGTATGACATATTCACTGCAACGGTGAATTGACGGCATGTTTTTGTAATTATATATAAGCCTGCCAAGCAGTGTCCGAAATAAGGAAAATATGGAGGTTGTCCCAAGGACAACTAAAGCATAAATTCTACTTGTCCTCAAAACATTTTGGTTGTCCCCAAACTGTGTCATATAAAAGAGGTAAAATAATATGGTTGTCCCCAGTGATTTTTGGACAAGCGGACAAGAGCAGGGTTTTCTTTAACGCACAAAACACGCGTATTTACGCGTTCAGGCACTTTTCTGACTCCTTCAAATCCCTAGTTCCAAAGTCCAATGCGTACAAAATCTTGAAAACGTACACGTTCAGATATTGCAAGAATTGAATAGAGAAACATCTGATATTGTGTATTTATGCTCGGCTTTTGGTATTTCGGACCTATAGGCCTACTCCCGATATGTAGGACAACGAAAGGCTTTATGGACCGGCATTTCACAATTTTCAGCTTTTCAACTGTTCAAATTTAAATTTTACACAGTAATAGTGCCAAAATGGTCCACCAAATCGCTTCAATTAGGTCTTCATTTTGCAAAATTTTCCAAGTTCTAAGGGGGTAACATCACCCTGCGTAGTTGATAAACAAATGGCCACTTTCACTTCTGCTAGCTTCTGCTTTCGAAATTTGCCAATTTATGTTTAACACAATTTATAGGCCTACCATAATAGGGAAAACTTGTCGTCCACGAAAGACTCCATGGACTGCTCATTTCACAAATGTTCGGCTTTTTTAAACTAAAATTTTACACATTAATATTGCCAAAATGATCCACCAAATTGCTTCAATTAGGTCTTCATTTGGCAAAAGTTTCTTACTTCTCAGGGGGAATCTTTAAATATTATTATTTTCTTCTAAAATTGCCCCCCCCCCTTCTGACTGCTCTAGATCCGCCACTTCTCCAAACAGTGGCGAGATTTCTTTTTGACTCGGGGGGTGTCTTGAAGTAGTAAATCCAGCACCTTTTGGAGAAAGAATAAGTTTATGGTACAACAAATTTTGCCATTTTGAAGCTTAACTGTTGAAATATGGTGCAAAAGTGGAATAAATCATGAGAAGCGCGTAAAAATGTGCACTTTGGGGCTAAAATGGCCAAACATGAGGTTAATTTGGTCAGAAACCCACATACAGGCGTCAACATTGGGGGATGATTGTATGGACCATCCCCTGGCAAAATATTGGGGAGATTCCCCCCCCCCACCATTCCAATCCGGATCTACGCCTATGGCTCCAAAAACACACATATTGTTAAAAATGTCTTCAAAAATAATATTATAAAAATACCCCCTTGGGCAATGTTTTTGACTCCTTCAGAGGAAAAACTCACAATTGAAAGGGTCAACAAAATTTGAAAATACCCCTTCAGCAAAATGCTTAAAGAAAACCCTGGACAAGAGGATAAGTGCTTATTTTGAACACTGCTGCCAAGGCTTCCTCGTGTTTTGTCTATCATTATTAGGCACATCAAAAACTACACAGTTCATTGAATTAATTTATTATTTCTCTCATTTCAGATTGATCTTAAGGAAATCAAGAAAGCCTTCTTGGAGAAGTACAACAAGACACTGTACAAGATGGTCAAAGGGGAGACTAGCGGAGACTATGAGAAACTGTTGCTAGCTATCATTGGGTCGGATATCGATATTTAGACAGGCAGTATGTGGGCAACATGCGAGGAGTCTATCAGTCTAGTTCATATTGTATGGGAACAAAATGAGAAATATCTGTATATCTTGGGACAATTGTAAGTCTTTGTTATGTGTATGGAAACAGCAGCTCAAAGTGATGAGAATCTTTTAAACTTGCCAATATAGGGAGGTTGGGGTGGATTCAGAATTTGAAGCTGCGACTGGGGGTCTCAGCTTAACTTGTAGCCAATAATGTTTAAAGGGCCCTGCTTCATTTTGAACAACTCTGTATATATTACACCACAGGGGGGTCAGAACTTTCAGGCGATAATAAATACAATTTAGAGCATTTAAATTAACTATGTTCCACATTCCATGCTCATTGGTATTGAAACTGGCTGGAAATGAGACACAGTGACATCCTTCCTGTTATTGTCCACCCACCAGTAGGTCATGGTCACTACAGAAAACCTTGAATACATATAGGCCCGGGATATAGGCCAATGTATTTTCAATAAGAACCTATCCACCCATTCAATAACATTTTCCCAAATGTTTGTCATAACCTCCTCATTGTTTATTAGATGCAATTTTGCCAAAGAGAGTTGTGACCAAAATTTGTGCCAAAGTTGGGTGAGAAATTCTGTTTGCTGATGTACATTCCATCATAGTAGATACATGTTACAGTCTTTCTATAAGGAGTAATACAGCCAGACTCCTCTTAGAATTAATGAATCACAAATCATAGGTTACTATAAGAGGGTACCTATAGGGGTACATTTTGCAGTCTTTCGGTTCCATTAAATATTACAACACAGCCAAATTCCTAGTGGAATTGAGATGTCACAAAACGGCATAAGAGGGTGCCTGGAAGGGGGGGGCATGTTGCAGTCTTTCTGTGCCATTAAATAAGGAGCAACACAGTCGGACTCCTCTTAGAATTAACAGATGACATTCATATGTTATATGTGGTGTATGAGGGTACCTTTGGAGTACACATGGTTACCTAATGTGCTTACAAGAGCAGTAAAACTAATGAAGGAGTACACAGTCCTGAGTAGTTTATTTTGTAGAGTGCCCTGATATTTAGGAGGAGTCTGCCTGTGCATAAATTGAACTATGCTTTGTTTCCCTACACCTATACAAACACTTACAAACTATAAACAAAATGATCAAAATTAATAGTGGATCTTCAATGGTAAATGTGTGTTGTAGCATAGATGATAGAACTCAAGGATCATCACGCTGTATCTATGAGAGGAAAAAAAATATAAAATGCCCATAATATAATATAAAATCATTTCTATGTACTTCAAAAATTAGCTCGTTCACGTAGCGGTTCCGTTGTCCCACTGGCCTACTTCACGTAGATTGCATGGCGATCGGAGTGTTATCGTCAGAGCACCTCGGACTATTCAAAAATATGCATTTTGCTTTTAACAGCAAATCTTAAAGGAGCATTTTGTGATTCTAGCATCGTCTTTCTATGACATGTTTCAGTAGATATCTCTGAAAATTTTGATTTCCAAAATTTCAGTTGACTGAATTATGCATGATTATGTCTATTACATTGCTCCATATGCTACTGTGCAGGTAAATACCAATTTGACGATATTTTTGCCAAACAAAAGAATATGAACTTTCTGAGAACAAAGTAGGGGGATGAGGCTGTCGATCACAAAATGCACCTCTAACTTTAGCATTATATACAGCCAAAAATCATGCTTACCAATGATGCACTACTGTCTGTTCAATTAGCTTAGATTCTTGTATTTTTAAGATATTTGAAAAAATAACAAATTTTGGTCTAAGTCATCAAAGAAAAGTGTTAGCACAGCCTTAGACCCAATGTGATTTTAACTTTTCAAATTCCAACGTTCAATTTAAAACCCCATTTCTTTTCAATTTTGCCTCATTTTAGGCAGTTACTTGGGTCCACCAAAAGGGTTCGCGACCTTTTCACAAATCGAGTGGGATGGTCCATTCTCAACTTAGGGCATAGACCCTATCCAATTCAGCAAAACAATCTGTCCTGCCATTTCAATTGTTATGTCGTTCCGGTTATTGGATACATGTTTTTGTTGCACGAAATTATATGCGCGAATACGTTTTATGCATAACATTATGTTGAGCATTATCTTTTTCCTAAACAATGACATTAAAATTATGGATTTCGTTCTTATTTCAACTGGTTTACAATGTAAATTGAGTTTTGTTTAACACCATCATTTCTTTCCAATAATAAATATAAATACGCAAGGAATGTATTTATATAAGCTAGGCCTATTCTGGAAAACCTTAGTTCATATTCACATTTTTATAATAACGTAATGATTCAACGGTTTCAACATAAAAAGTTAGGCCTACTGGCAAATATATCTATTTAGCTGGACAATACTTACTGATGCGGATGGTCGAATACTATATCTCAGCGCATCTAATTATTATGACATTCGTCCCCATTGCACTAAATGGACTGATGCACAAAAGTTTATGGTACCCGACAATCGACGGCTTGTTAGAAAATCGTGGGAAAAGACCAAAATTGAAAAGAAATGGGGTTTCAAATTGAACTTTGGAATTTGAAAAGTATAAATCACGTTGGGTCTAAGGCTGAGCTAACACTTTTCTTTGATGACTTTGACCACAGTGTTTTAGTTTTTCAAATATCTTAAAAATACAAGAATCTAAGCTAATTGAACAGACAGTAGTGGCGTTGTACTAAATCACACATTGAATCATGCTATTATTTGCTGAATAGTATGGTAATTATTTGTGGGACTTCAACAAAGTCAATTATGCACACTGCAACTCGCTAAAAAGAATTGTCTTAATTTTTCAAAATTATTTGCTATGCAATTGTTTCTAGAATCACTGCAATAGAGCATGCTGGAAAAGTAAGATTGCGCAACAGCTTCAAGTACGATGACCCTGAGTTCTATCACATATCTATGATCCTAGCCTCGTTATAATCTCTCTCCACGGAGGCAACATAAATGATATTATTCAGACATTTGCAATGTTCATTGCTTTATAATATAATAATGTATCTATTTTACCCAAAGATTTTATTACTGATGTTTATGGCCTTAAATTGTGTGTGGTGATAGGTGTTAGTGAAAGTACAGTGATTTGAATGTGTCTAATGTGTATTATTCTGTCGATATTAGGGATTTATTATTGTTTAGTTGGTTTCATCAAGTACAATAATATCATGGTGCTCTTCTATTGTACCTACTGGTTGGAATGTGGTTCATCTATAATTATATCCTACTATTAGTTATAAAACCCTGTGGTATAAGACACATGTAGGGGCAATAACAAAGATCTTGCCCTACATACCAGAGCCCCTAAATTTATGATTTATTCCATATTTGGTCATGTGGTAAAAAATTAGTGGACTGGGCCAAGATCCAGGTTTCTGCAAGGTAGGGTGGGCTCAGAGAAGATATCTTACACTTCCCACAATGCATTTCTTCCCTGTACTAATTTGCTATTCACTGCAACATGGGTCGACAGTGATAAGAAATACCTCAATTGCAAGATCTAGATGAACTCTGTTGATTGAGGTATTTTTTGTAACTATCAACCAATGTTGCACGGAATAGCAAATTGGTGCAGGGAAGAAATGCATTGTGGGCAGTGTAAGATATCTGTTGAGGTGGGCTTATAATTAAAGACACAGATAAAAAGAATTTATCGCGTCTGACGTCATCTGTCAATCAAATTCGAGCACGGTTTGTTTACAAGTGTCGTGATGATGACTTGCTGAACGCGGATTTATAACCGGGCGCCTTATTGTTAATTTTGCACCTTTCGACATGCAAACCATCTCAAGAGTTAGGTCTTTATAGTAGGAAACTTTCATAACCGAATGCACCATGTCCACAATGCCTAGAAAAGCTGCTTTTTGCCTTGTAAAAGTACGGACTTTTTCGTCATTTGCTGCTATTCCTTTTCTCCGATCAGCACCAGATAGATCGGTCTTCCTTTTACGTGCTGATTAACCTGTGTAAACCAATCAAGGATCGTATTTGACAGTGACATCAGACGCGATAAATTCTTTTTATCTCTGTCTTTAATTATAATAAAAGGTCAACAGTCAGTGGAACAGTGGTATTTTTTAACAAAGGCAAGTTGTATACCCTGCTGATTGTGGTTCTGTTCATCACCCTGTATATGGGCCCTTCATCAGTCCAAGATTCAGATGAAGTGCCAAGATGCAGGGAAGTAGTAGCATACTGTTCCACCTGCTCATAATCTGATGTACTACACAGCCGTTTTCGCCAAACGTTTGTCAAACAATTGCCGAGCACAAACGTTTGTCAAACATTTTCGTAAACGCCCGCAAACGTTTGGCAAACGTTTTGATCGCTAAATGTTTGTCAAACGTTTGGCGAAAACGGCTATGTATATTTGTATTCAGGTTAGGCCTATGCGTAGTGAATGTAATGGAACACCACAACATGTACATACAGTCATTCACCATCATCCCAGGTAATCATGCTCGTCTGTCAGTACACAGTTCTTTAACCCCAATATACTTGTACAATCATAAGATGACCCTTGAATCTGTTGGGTACAAAAACTCATACTCCACAACTTGAGGTCAAATATTGAGCCATGATCATTGAATTTGGGTTAAAGAACGGTGCCACTGGAGTTGAGACTGGCTCATGTTGTTACACATAGGTCACATACACTGCAAAGAGGAAAAGACTTTATTATGGTTGTAGGCTATCTATTGGGTTAAAAGGCCTGTTGGGAATAGAAAGTTTCCTTCTGCACTCAGCAAATTCTTTAAATGTTGTTATACTAAAAGTAGCAGTTGATAGTGATGTGGTCGTAAAGATGAATTGGATCCTAAACAAAAGCAGCTGCTCTGTCCAGGTTCCTGTGACATGCATTTGTGAAACTGCTCAATCTCTACAATCCTGATTGGGTGTGCATTTGGCTGGGAAACTTTAACCCCCTCCACACGGGGTGTTGGTTGCAGATTGCAAGTTCCAAATTTTCTTTAAAAATGCAATATTTTAGAATTGTACATTTTCGTGACCATATTTGGAATCAGCATGAAAAGTGCATTAAAATTAGTGCAAACAAGCCCAGTATTGGTTCAGTGATTCGTGAGATAGCTCTTGATATTTTGAAAAAACAAATATCTTGAAACTTGTGACTTTTTATGTTGAAGCCTATGGTCAGAATGTTAAGCATTAAAGAATGCTTTTCAGCTGGTGTGATCCTTCCTATGTGAGCATGTTGGTATGCCCAAACTATACAGGTTTTCATAATGCTATATTCCAATTATTTTCACATCTGTATCACAATTATTCTAAGCCTTAAAAAGGGAAATTTAACCACAAGTTACCCATAAATCACAATGAACGTTTTGCTACAATGCAAAAGGTGGTTTTATTTGTAATGTTTTCATTGTTAGCAACATGGGAAATGCAGTCACTGAATTGTATCCAATAGTTTCCTGATGACAAAAAACCACCTCAATGGCTCATCACTATCATCTGCACCATGCACTAGGCTCCACAACATGCTCATCTATCAGGGGCACAGTTCTTAAACCCCAATACATTTGTGCATTCACTGATTGACCTTTGAAGATTTGGGTACAAAAAGTCATACTCTGCAACTTGAGGTCAAATTTTGCACTATGATTATGTAATTGAGGTTATTGGACTATGCCATTGGGATGAGGCTATTGTGGTCCATAGTGATGACTTAGTATTAGGACTAGTGGGTTGGTATTCTGACTGCAAGGTCATGTACAGTGCATTTACTCAGTATACTATAAGGGCTGGATTCTCGAAGCATGGCTAGTGGTCAGGCTTCCTAAGCCAATAGGTTAAGGGTCGGTTCATAGTGAATATTCGAAGGCGAATATTCGTTGTCGAATACTTTTTGTGACGTCAAAATATATACGGCAACGAATAAAATATGATGACACGCCGAGTTGAATCGGATTAAATATCGCGCAACTGATAGCGAGATACTATTGATTTATATGAAAGGCTCGAGGTCACCTGAATATCGTTCGACGAACGATGATTTCAAAAATCCCCAATAAAAATTAACCTGCACAGTTGTGCAAAATACGCCTGGATAGTTCAAAAATGGCTGATAACGAACTGAAAGAAAACGTTATTAGTGCGGTACAAGCGTATCCATTTTATATGACATAAAAGTAAGGGACTATATAAAGACGTCCAGAAAAAGGAAAATGCCTGGCAGGCAATAGCATTACAATGCTGTAGTGATGGTAAGTTATGTTTTATGCAAATAATATGATATTTAGGCTTACAAACATAACCTATGTACAAGTGAACGGTTCATTGTTTGCTAAATCCAAGCGAGATCACCCGAAAATCTATGCAAGAGAAATTTCTACTGCTGCTGATGAAAAATCCTAGAATGCGTTTGGAGTTTTTTTTCTGCACTTTACCAGTAGGCTAGTAATAAATTCATAAAAAAATAAAAATCAAATAAACATTTAGAGCGAATGTTTTTACTCACTGCTCATCTGATCCCCTTTCCCAGGAAATATCGATACTCCTTGGTTTTTTCCCTGACTTTCCAGACATAATTATGAGTAAACATCAAAATTAATGTTTACAAAACGATCAAATAATATATACATTCGTTTGCATTTTGTACATTATTAATAATATTAATAATGTACAAACATTAAAAAAGGGGGCCTAAGAGTATGTCTATTTTTGATCATATACTAATTCCGCCATGCCCAAAGATATTTTATATATGAAATCGTGTAAAAACTGACCCCTTGTAAATCTATGGAACCCCTAATTCCAATCAAAAATAAAAACAACTTTGTTATCAAATACACTAGGACTATACATTGTATTACAGGAATTTAATAGATGGACAGGTGCATTTTAATAAATAAATAGATTAACACGGGTAATGGACGAGAAATGTTTGGCAATACCGGATTTACCACATAGGCAGTGAATAAAGAAATTAATAAAAATAAATATAAATTAAATGAGAAAATGAAAGCAAGGACATTTGGTGAAGTATTGTTTTAGAATGCGAAGGAGTCCTACATGTTATCCTGGCCCAGGACACTGATTAATGTAAATTCGACCCATAGTTATTTTATCTACTTTTGCCAGCATTCAACCTGTTCAAGGTGATTTATGCCTATTTTAAATAAAATTCCGAAATCTGAAGTATCAACGTTGTATCGTGCACAAATTATGATCCGAGACTATTTCATTTGACACGGTTGTATGGATTTCAAAAGATCGGTCCTATCGAATAGATATCGATTAGAGAATTACAGCAAGAGACTTTGAGGATGCCGTAATCCTCTTGACCATCAACCAATCAGATAGACATATTTCAGAAATATATTCGTAGAGTTGAAACTTGTTCAACTCTGGAAATATATATTTCAAGTAATCTCGTTTCACATTTAGCAGCAATTTTGTTGGCAATAAAGCCACGAAGGGGCGGTAATGCTAATATACGATTTCAGTCAAATATTGGTTCAAATATTCGACTTCGGTGAACTATTTGGCTATTCTTTGCCCAAAATTATGAAATGTATATCAGAAACAACTCTTAGGAGGGTTTTCGAGTAATTTTAACGAAACAATTTTGGACTTGACGCTTAACTGTGGTGTTCTAGGGGAATTAAAATATCACAATTAACATGTTTAATTCAAAATCGTTGTCCTACAAGCACCTGTTAAATGGCTCATTCACATTAGGTATAAGTTGGGACATTATTAGATTGTGTGAACATTACAAATACAAACAATAAGGTTGAAAAACAAAAGCCATTTAAAAATTAATTTAAAAGATCGTCTATTTGTAGCTTTATCACACTGAATAGACCAAATATCTGCCTCTGACGAAAAAAATGTTTTCCATGCTGCTTTGTTTTGTAACGTATGTCATTTCAAAAAGAAAGAAAACAAGGCCGATATTACTTTTTAAAAACTCAACGCATTACTATTAATAGGTCTATAATTATAATTATAATGTTATAATGTTATAGATAACAATTAGCCATGTGTTTGATAATTACAGAAAATAAAATATGCAAAATTGCTTCTCAAAGCAAATTAAATTACCTGGAATATGATTGTATGGTGTTAAAGTATGCAGTTTGAAGTGAATTGTAAACAAAATGTGAAAAAAGAAATGGACTTCTTGCATTATATGACCACTGTGGGTCACTTATATTCAATTTGCTCCTCCTGATCATCCTCCACCCCGCAAATTATGCTAATTATATACCAATTATTCAAATGTTAATACTTTTTTACAACATTTATTATGCTTACTGTATTGGTCTCATCACAAGCTTTAGTTTGACACCAAATTTAACTACATAGGCTGTAGGCCTCCCCGGGGTAGGCCTATATTATGAACCCCAAAATGTTACATCTCCACTTACAACGCATGTCCACTTATTGACTTATTTATTGACTTATTTATTTATTTATTAACTTATTAATTTATTTATTCATTTTTATTTTACAGACATTAAATCATGACAGTAGTTCAATATTGAGTTTACCTATTATTGTATTGACTACGTTAAAGAAATTCTCTAAATTTTGCTTACCTAGGTCAACGGGCAATACTTGTTAACAGTCGGGCAACGCTGTGAATTGGAGAAATATATCTTTCTCCGGTTCATAGTTTTATATTCGAAGCCGCATATATTTTGACGACCAAAAAGTATTCGAAGCCGAATATTCGCCTTCGAATATACACTTTGAACCAGCCTTAAGCCCAATTTGTCTGATATACATTTGTACCAGTGTACAATTTCACATCAAACATCACCTAGATAGATAAATCAATAAAATTGATCCACATTGGTAGATTGGAAGGAAGCCTGACCACTAGCCAAGCTTTGAGAAATCGGACCTAGAAGACATGATTAAAAGAATAGCGCGTTAGTGATAATATGAGAAGGAGAAAGAGGGGAAATAAATGGAGAAAATAGATCAAGTTAAAAAATAGATGTTGAAGAATTATATATATATACAGCATATTAATCATCATGAATCTATGCCATGAAGAAACCCCTGTTAATACAAATAATCATATAATTACATCAAATGATAAAACAAAGAATCATATTTTATAACATTAGCAGGTAATACATGTATAAAATGGTATATTAAGTTGTATGTGAAATCACTGAATTTGCCCAAGTAATCCACATCTCATAAATATTCCTTTTTGTATTAATTTAATTTAGTGTAATTATTACAGTACCTTTTCTAGTTTTTATATGTTCATTCTTTGTTTTATTTCTTTCAAAAGTTTATGTATAAATCCAGATATTATATATTTAGAAAATTATATAATAATTATAATAATTACTATATAGTATACATCAATAACATATAATGTAAGAACACAATTATTATCATTTGTAAAAATCATATAGATTGTAGAAGATGTCTTGAGATAGTTAATGTGTATCCTAAATTATGCAGCTATTGTGAAATAAAAAGAGACCAGACTAGAATCTTATAATGGTAGCACAATTATCACTTGGTGGAAGGATTCAACCATTTTACTTGTACCCATGTGTGAAATGGAACAATCCATATTTCACTTTGTGAATACATGCCTGTTAGTTTCAAGCATTGGGCTATTCTAGTTGAAATCCACACACCCCCTATGGAAGACATGACCTTAATCTCCCACACAGGAAGTGTGAATTTCAAATGGGGTTACCTGAATGGGTGACTCCATTTGAAACCTACACAACTTTCTAAGACAATTTTGGTCTCAGACAGCTACACTATCCACGTCCATAGTAAGGGGTGTATGTATTTCAACTGGAATAACTCATTACACTCATAGAGTGGTAATATATTTGTATACTACCATTTCTTTATATAACCATGTATGTAAAAATTTAAAGGGTCTGGTAAATCTCCCATATTGGAATGTCAATCATGGGGTCCCAAATAGTATAAATGTCAAGGCTATGGTATATCTCCCATATTAGATGTCAATCATGGGGGTCCAAAATAGTATACCACCTGCTGTTAATGACACAAACTTCCGAAATCAATAATATGCATCTTTAAAGTGACATCCTTAAATGAAAACCAAAGAAATTAAAATAAATTGGAATAAGAGGACTTTAGTATTTAATTCTATTATCAACTTGTTGCCCTTCTTTGTATATTTCAGACACAAGATTAACAGCGTTGATTAAATACGCAGGTCATACAAATATAATTATGTGAGACTGATTTCATTTGTAGTTGTATAATAATTGTTATTGGACTACGTTTTTGTTGTATTTTGGTAATCAAAAGTTAACTTCCAATAAATTATTACTCACAGCTTTCGCCATCTTGGCTGATCTGGCTCACTGCTTCTCCCGGTTGAGTGATTTCATGCATTTTCTGATTCTCCTTGTGAATGACTTTGAGTCGGTATCAGGTAATTTGGCCTCCTCCCAGATCATCTGTTATCAATCCATCAGCCAAGATGACGAAACCGACTGTAAACTATTGTTTTATCATGTTAGATGGTATTGCCCGTTTAAGATTTTTTTTTTGGTCAAAGTTTATACAAGGTTTCCAAGGTCAATGTTTATACAAGGGTCAAAATTCAAAACTGCTCTTTTTTTTTTTTTTCTTCTTTTTTTTTGAAACCCATACCAAAATGTTCTCTAATCATAAGGATTCAGAAAATGTATATAGTTTGACCAACCTCCGACATATCATTCTGGAGTTATGGCCCAAATGGCAACTGTTACATTTGAAGAGCCACAGGGGCTAAATTAGAAAAAAAATGCCAGAATTTTGATGAAAATGGTCTCAAATTGTTGGCACTCTTATCTTATCTTATCTAGTAAAGAATAGTTACAACTACCTGTTTGGACTTGTTACCCAAGTAAGCATTCAGGGAAATATCAGTAGGTCAACATCAATAGGACTCAATTGGCAATGACCTATTTTAGCTTATTTTGCAGTGTTACCTAGGCAACAAGTTATTCTAGGTGGTCCAAACTATTCTGTGTTAGAGTTATCACATAAAGAACCATTTGAGACCCATTTCAAAATTGGGGCATTTTCTATTTTAACCCATGTAGAGTCCCCTCCCCCATTTAACCTTTTTGCTCGTAACTCCACAATGATAAGTCGTACAGAGTGTCCCAGAATGATCTATACCGTGTTTGAAAAAAATATTTAAAATATATAGTCAACAGTGTATCTAATTTTGATAAGTGCAATACAATGGCACACATGTCACCTTCTTATTCTGTGACTTTCATGGAAATAGCTTGATTCGTTTTGGCGTGACATTGATATTACTGAAAATGGACGAAAATTGCATTTGTGTAATTTACACCGCAAAGGCATCATAACACATGGATGCTTTATCACCATCGTCCAGCCGTGCTGTGCAATGTATTGAAGAAATCCTACATTCTTTTATAGCATGTATAGGAAATACATCAAATTTGGCACAGATGTAGAGCGTACAACGTTGAACAATTCTTGATATGGAATTAGGTGAAACATTGCAATATGACTTCAGATATTTAGGTTAAAAAACATACTTTTTATGTAATGTTTACCAAAATGTTTACCCAAAAATGTCATTATTACAGAGAATATAACTTCCTCAAGGATCCTCCGCAGTCAATTTTAATCTTCTCCGTTACGTAGCTGTCGGTTTGCCAATATACTATGGACATAAATAAATGCTACGACACAAAGGACAAACATTCTCTATACTTTTATGACAAATCCATCTTTGCAGGCATTAAAAATGATGAAACTCAGACACCGCAATAATTATCTTCAAAACTGCCAACAAAGAAACAATAGTATAAGGTCACTAAAGCGTAACAAATCCTTTATTCCATACAAGGATTACTTCGTAACATCATAAATAGTTAGGAAAGTAAGAACAAAAGTACCTGCATAACATTTTCCAAATAACTTTGTGCTGAACAGCTAGTAATTTTACAGATTTTCAAAATGGGTTGTTTTGTGAAAACCCTAAATTCACCATTTTTACGCAATATCCTGTAACTTCTATTTGAAACGTCCAATTTCTAAAATCTAAAATTTCTAAGAAAGCTAAATATATGTAAATCTTGAAATTTAAAACAATACTACCAATAATAAAGCCCTTCATACCTAAATAAATTCAACTTTTTCGGTATAGATCATTCTGGGACACCCTGTAGGTGTGTAAAACTATGTATTTTCTGAATCTTTATGACGAGAGGAATTATAGTTTGGCACATGTTTGGACAAATTGGACAAGTTTTATAATTTTGACCCGTGTATAAACTTTGACTTTGGATATCTCTAATTGCCCAGGGGTGACAATTTTACACCCCTCAGAATCTTATGTGCCACCCATCTAACAATAATCAACAAAGAAAAGCACTTTAACTGGCAAAACCAACCTACCTTGCTCTTACTATTTGGCTAACAAAGATTAATTAACTTTTGATTATCTACTAAAATCCTACGCAAGGAAGTTCTAAATCTACTGTACCGGCAGCAAATGCCAAATATCAAAACCCCACAGATACTGGGCTTAGAAGATCCGTAATATAGCTCGACATATATTACAGTCCAGATTCCATGATCAAACAGTGTTAGCCATTCAAGATCTTTTGTACCATCAACAACCCGCATATGGAATGCTCTCCCTGCGCATACCCTTGCTATCAGACCTCATGCCAGCTTTGGCAATGGGTTAGCTATCTGGGCGCAAACCTGTCAGTAGTTTCTACAACATGATAGTTTCAGTGCCTTGATATGTCGTGTCCGATAAAAATATATTTATACTCAAATTCCTAGAAAGGTTCCATGCATAATGAGATCATGACTTGAATATAGCACTCGGCTGCTGTAAATGTGTCAGGCGATTTGTAGGGCTTATGATTGTTACTTGTCTGTTGTTTAAATTGTATCATTATAAGGACAGTCAATCACACCTTAAGGCACTTCAATATATGGGGAGCTTGTTTCCAAAAGTAGATTTCATAAATCCAATTTTCGTCGCAATTAAATTGTGTGCCGAACATGAAAGAGAGTTACCTTTGATCCACATTCCAAAAGTTATAACCCTCTGTATTTTCCGGAAAATTTTGGTAAATTTGAATATAATCCACTATTATTTTTAAGCCGAAATAGTGGAAACGTGGTTCTTTTATCGTTGTAAAACATCGATAAGAATGTTCTTTAAGGGATGATATCAAAACTTGACCGCCGGTTGACCGGCGTGAACCGCATTCCATTATAACAACAGATACTGTCTTCAACCGGACGTAACCGGTCGAGTTTTGACCAAATAAAATCAAGAAAACGTAAAATGAGTGGGATTTAATTGCACACGAACGAAACTTGTGTTGTTTTAAAAATGTGCAAAATTGTCAGTTTTCTCACAAAATAACAGAAAATTGAAATTCAAGCATGCAGTTAAACATGTTGAAGAGTTATTTAATGTGGTTTTCAGTGTGATTTGATATTGTCTTTCAAGTGCGCCTTAAAGCCATATTATAACATTTTCAAACAAAATAGATTAGCATTTATTTGCCACAAAATGTTAGCTTTTACTGTCAGATATATCCCCTTTTATTTTTGAGCCGAAACAACTACGGCAAAGCAAAGAAAATTGGAATTTACTACCAGCGCACATGTCGCCAATACGTACCACTCCTTCGGTCATGTTGTGGTACGACCCTTTGTTGTGTATATCACCGTCCCGCACGCCGTGTACGTACTGTGTGTTATGAACATCGTGTATGCGTTCGACTAATAATTCCATCGTAATAATAAAGCGCCGAATCCGGCGTTTTATTCAAAATCTCGGATTTTGACAAAACTACAGCACCTAGAGTCTTGATTTTTGCAGGGTATATTGGTTTAATAAAGTACAATTTAATCGTGTAAAAAAAGGAATTTTAAAAATTCAGTGAGGGCGTCTTCCTCAGCAAATGTTATAATATGGCTTTAATATGAAATCAAGATTTTAGGTAGTGTTTTTGTTTGTTTGTCTGTTTTTTTGTTTTTTGTTTTAAATTGGTCAAAACTGTTTATTTCAAAATTGTATTAATCTATACTTGTGTCCGAATATAAAGAAATAGGCCTACATAGAAAAGACATTGAAAAAAGACTGAAACCAACCCTGTTTTTAAGCGTCAACATAGTGGTATCTTTCATTGGGTAGAAAATAAACGTAATGAAAGAAGTGCAGCAACCGTATTTTTATTTAAAAAAACGTTGATTTTCTCAGAACTATACAAATTTGATTTTGATCCCTTTTAAAAACACTTTTCATATGATTTGAAATTACTTGGTACTCTAGGTATGCTATGTGGTAAACGCAAGTAAGATTTAATCTTTCCCTAGAGAAGTCCTTTTCAGAGGGCTAAGAAACTCTTCATATGAAACTCTTCATATAGGCTATAAACAAAATTTGAGCGATATTCTTTATTTAAATCGGTAATATATCTAGTCTGATTTGATTATGGTGTGGTTGTTTAGTAAACGTTTCAACATCCTAAAATGATGTAGTAACGTTTCAAATTCCAGAATGTTAAGATTTTTCACGGACTTGCGCTCAAAAAAAATCGACATGATCACAAAAATTTAGGCGGGCGCGACGGCTATATGCTAGTGATCATGATCTTGGGGGTGTGGTTCTAGAGAGGTTAAAATTTTCGATTGGGGCAGGGTTTGTAAAAGTAAGATATAATGGGTTCCCGGTCCCCACACTCCGTGCATCCGCGGGTATTCATGCTCGTCGAAAATTTCGCGAAGGGGTGTTTTCAGATGAAGAAACGCGATTCGCGAAACACACAAAAAAGGGGTGTTTTTTCAAACCTCGTGTTCGCGAAATTGAAAAAAAAGGGTATTTTCATCGAGCAGCCTACGCGTTTCTGCCAGAAAAGGGTATATTAGAAATATCGTTCGCGTTTAAGCGAAAATAGGGGTATTCGAAGGGCAAATAATTCGCAAAATCGCTAAAAAAGGGGTGTTTTTTCCCTAAAAAAGCGAAATGAGATGCACTGGGTGTTTTTAAAGTTCACCGACAAGCATGAATACCCGCGGATGCGGGGACCGGGAATGGGTTTAGGCTAAAGGTGTCTCGAGAAGACTACGGTTTTACGATGGGTGCAAATAACCTATGTTTGAAAGCGTCATTTTCAAATCTAAAAATAAACACCATACATGTACGGCTTTACGATCGCTGGCTTAGAGGTTCATGACACACTCAAGATTATACGCCTAAACTTTGGTAAAAATGCAATTGTGGGCGTATTTGAGCTTCTTAATGGCGTGAGCTCCCGCGTGATGAGATGGGGGGAGCTGCTCTCTGTGGGCGACTTCTTTAACCCCTCTATACTCCCGTGAGATGTTGGCTGCCGTGATATTTTACATTTTCAGGCCTTGTACTTTTATGTCCGTTTTCGTCAAATTTCTCCCTTGAAAGATGCCTTGCTACCCCCTTGCCCCATTTTAGCCGGATAAGTTTTTAAAGTCGATTTACTGTTTGTGATTTCTGGCCCTGTGATTCGATACCGCGATTGCATCTTGGATGGACAAGGGTTACGTTAAGCGTATAACCTTTGGCATATTTTGAGTTGTTTGGCCAGCCATGGCTAGTATGGAACACCAAGATTGCATCTTGAATCCTTAGCTTATGTGTATGGGGCCCTTAAGAATATCTTGGCCTGGTTTGAGCCTCGTGCATGGCCAACGACTAAATACTGATACTAGGCGGTTATCTAGGGCGATTAAGTTTAAAGGACAGCAAAGTGTAGGGCGCCCAGAAAATTTAATTTTGTAATGTAGGCCCTATCCTTTATATTTTGAACAATAGGCCTACATATATTAGTACGGGGAAAACAAAAACACTTGGTATCTTTTTGGCAAATGGTTGTGAAATAGGCCTAGGCCTATACACCGGGTGATCTATGAATATTTATTTTGGTTGCCATCAGTTTGAGTAAATTTACATCTTAAGCGTTGCTATCAAGCAAACATCCGGAAGTAAATAAAAACCAAAGTTGTTCATTAGCTTCCTTTTGAACAGATTGTGAGAAATGACATCATGCTTGTAAACTTGTTGTAGGCTATCAACGGAAAAAAACTTTGACAAATTCAGTAGTGACAGGAACACTAACCCGCCAGCCGAGTCAACCCCTGCGAGTTTCCTCAAAAAAAGACCTGGAACTATTAATTCAATATATGCCTTCCAAGTTCATCTGTCTCTCAAACTTTCTCACGTCGGAGTTCACAAAGGCCCGGGAACCTATGCTTGAACTTTTTCTGCAATAGACCTTAACGTTCCTCGGGCTTTCAACAGGGTTCAGTAGGCCTATACCTCCGTTCAGCGCTGAGTCTTTCATGGGCAAAGGTCGTCATCTCATATGACATACTATCTTATATTTCTTGTCTTGTGATTTGGAGATATTTCAATGAACGTAAACTGTGGATCTTATCTATAGCTGGAAAATTGGATTATGTATACATTAATGCAATAACACCTGTTTACAATATTGGCAAAACAGACCTGTTTACTGCACGTAAGGCATCAACACGACTAGCAAGATGAACCGTCATATATTTCTACTTCTTTGCATATTTGTTACCGTTTATATTCAGGTGAGTGAAATAATATTTTGTTTTAAAATTTGATTTTTTTTCCTTTGGGGTGGGGAGAAAAGAAGCGAAAACAGAGATGATTATTAAAAAATGCGACACCTTTGTAAAATACGCGGCTCCAAATCGGCATTGCATGTTTTTGACTCAAATTCAAATTGACAGTATTGCGTTATAAAATTTTAACTCGCACAAAATAACTCGCTCGGCCCTATTAACAATTATGGCGTTTTCTATCTTTATCACATCACCAAAACCGTGTGGCTGATGGGGAAAGGTGCCCCTATCATGGACCGTTGGTACATCACAGGTCGTCGGTACCGACGGTCCCTGAGCCCTAGTCCACTGAGGAATATCATTGCATTTTGCTCAAAACTGCGATGTCAGTGTCAAGTTTTCGAAACTGCACTTCAGATTGCTCTGCGTCAGATGAAATTGCACCAAAACTTTCAAAATGGGGTGCAAATGAGTGTATAAGGCCTACTCAAAGTAAAAAAAGAAAATAAATCGAGAGAAATGACTGGGTTCATTTCTCTATTTTTATTATTTTATACCTCAAGGTTTCTACCGAATGGGTGCGTACCCAATAGTGGGTCTACCCAAAACAAGGAATATTTATTTTTTTTCCTTTGAGTTGTTAGTGGAGATCGTCCCCACCCGTACCCGTCAAGCACGCCACTGGCTAGCAGCCCAAAGGTATATGCCGGCCCCTTGCCCTCTCCCCTTCGCTGCGCCACTGGACATAGAGACAGTGACGTAGCCGAGGCAAGGGGGAGCTACCGGTACCCCATGTGAGAAGTCTTTTCCCCTCTTGCCCCCTCCCTGTGAGAGGCCTTTTTGTAATTTTTAGCCCATTATTGCCTCCTGGAAATTTGCCTTCCCCCCCCCCCCTGAAAAAGTCCTGGCTACGCCCCTGCATAGAGAAGATTTAATTTGTAACAACTATAGGCCTATCCATCAATCTCCTTTACATGATCAAAATTATGGTGATATCTATTAAAGTGAGGTATGCCTTATAGCTAGTATAGAAAAGCTATAGAGGAAATAATTCAGTGGGTGCTGGAAGTTCAGCGTTCTCTTCAGGAAGCCAGTTGTTATGTTAGCTCTTCCTTTGTCCTATATATCATCCCCTGCGTGAGAAAATAATCACTAAACGATAAGCTCAGGGCACTATCAGTCATTCGAATAAATAAGAATATCTTTAAAATCACCAAAGATCAAGATTGTTGCATTTTTGTTAGTGATTGGCTTAAGACCGAAAACAACCCAGTGTAAAATGTTACATTTTGACAACGTCAGTTGAGATTGCCCGAATGGACACTTGTCGCTGGCTTCATGCTTCACATTTTATCACCACCGCCGTTTTATTCCTTTTTTGTCATTTTAATATCCTTCACTTTTAGGCAATTCCTATACACATTTTTCCCTATACGTCGTGCGATTTTTGTAATAAGGCTTGTAACGTAGCCAAATTACATCTCTTCCGAGTTATAATCTAATATGGTCCTAAACCCATATACACATTTTGAACTTATCGTAAAAAATTCCTGTACACCCTTAAAAAAGTTCCAAGCAGAAAAGGTCCTAAAGGTCAGAAAGAACCATTTAGACATAAAATGGTTCTGTATAGGGCCATAAAGAACAATTTAGTTCTTGCAATTTCCAGGACCCCCAGAACCCTAACTGTCCCGTATGTACCCCTAGAACCATGAAAGGTGACGGACACTTATCGAAACGTCTGCATGAAAGTGTGTTTTATGTTGGACTAATAATATGAAAAAAGTAAAAATTTAGACATTAGGTCAGAAATAACAATTTTTCCACGTGTAGAAACCATAGAACCCTAACGAATATGAATATACTCAAGAGCGGAGTGATGTGCTTACACTTTAATTTCGTACTATTCATTTAAAAAAAAAGAATCCCTACTCATTTATTTTTGATCCCGAACTATTCGTTTTGACGAGATATATGCCTATATGTTCATTTTGATTAGGTTTATTATCGCTTTGAACCGACAATCTTATCAAAATGAATAGTTTTCTACTTTCCGTTTTATTTGAACAATTAGTAACTATTCATATTGACAAGATCTCCAACTTATTATTTGACAAGATTGTCCATTTCATTTGACAATATTCTCCCTCTGACAAGACAACCTACTCAAATTTGATAAGTTGGGTCATTTTGTCAAGAATCTATTCATTCTATAATAATTAACAAGATCACCGTTTTAAATGACAAAGTAATTTTATCAAGTTTGATGAGTTTCTTAGTGTCATTTGGATGAGAATATCCGAGTCATTCTGAAGAAAAATGTATTATGTCCATGCATCTGAATAATTTTCCTTGCCAAATTTGACCAGTTTCTATTCAAAATGAGTAGATCGTGTTACCTATTATTTGTCTTATGTCTGTCCTTGTCTTTGTCCTGTGTGATGCATCGGATTTTTGCTTGCTTGTTTGTTTGTTTGTTATATGAGAGATGGTATAAATAATGTTATTGCTCAACTTCTGATTTTCATTTGAATTTGGAGTTGGAAGATACCTTCTCTTAAATAACATTATTGCGAACCACCAGCATACATAACTCGATGTAGAGAGTCTTTCCTATTCAGAGGAAATATTGCAATTACACACCTTATTGCCTTTTAACAATAACCATTGACACTAGCACATATCAGAGAAGATGTAAGAAAAGGATGGAGAACAGAATTATATCCTTGAGATAATCCCGTAGGTAATCCTGTTGCACCTATCATAGTCCTTTATTCTCAAGTGGTGGGTTAACCAACAGTTAACAATGAGAGGAAATTCCTGAACCTAGTTCAGTTGGGGATGATTTGAAGTGACCGCCAATTATGACCATTTGGTATTTAATACCAGCAATGTGAAATAATGTAGTGCCAAAATAATGTACCCTTTTACGGAAGGAGCAAAGTTTAACAAGTTATAACTCCGCTTCTGAAGTACGAATGTCAGCGGCGAATGTCAGGTTATTATTTCCCAGTCTTTAAAAAAAATTGCAGGCAGAGGTGGGAATCGATCTCGGTACCTCCCGGTTAAACAGCACTGTGCAAGACCACTAGACCAACTAAATATCTGTTGTGAGATGTGTGACATTAATCTTTGATATTGTTTAATGGAACAAATCGCGGAATTAAATCAGTAATAAAAGAAATAGATTCTTATATAGCGGTCAAATTAGATAAAAGGGGAAATATTTGTCCCTGCTCGAAAGAAAATATAGGTTAGAAAATTATCAAATAAATTTAAATTACAAATTGAGATTTTATATTTCTTTCTTTCACGAGGCGACATTATCACAGACAAACACTGTATAAGCTAAAAACTCGACTCTCATCACCAGATGCTGTCATTTAGCTCAATGGTAGAGCATCAGACTGCTGATATCAATATCGTTGGTTCGAGTCCTCCTGCCAGCAATGGTTATATTTATGATTTTAATGCTACGCTAAAATTTGTTCAATTTTTTCATTTATTTATTTATTTATTTATTTATTTATTTATTTATTTATTTATTTATTTATTTATTTATTTATTTATTTATTTGTTTGTTTTGTTTATTTATGTAAATAATTTGATATATTTGAAAGAGGTATTTGAGCAATTTTATAATCCTATGGGGTCATTTTGAACCCCACCCTCCCAACTTGCCAAACGCACAACACCTATGAGTTTGCATCATACATGTCATCATTAGTCACGATTATGCACTTTCAGTTTCCCACGCGTTTGAACGGGAATTGGATTGCGTACTTTTTCGATGTCTAGTGAGCAAATTTTTTCTTTTTTTTTTGAAAATGATGTCAAATTTTCTATTCTATATTGTTTGGTAATAATGTCTTTTGCCAATAGTATGTTTAAAGTTGTAATTTTGTGTTTTTGATCGCAAAGATCGGATATTTTCGTTCCCGATTCGAATACTGAACCCTTCGCAAGGGTGCCGATTTCGGCAGAACTTTGACGATAATTTTGCCTTTTTGGACACTTAAATGCTTTCGATCCTTAATTTTGTTTCAACCGAGTCTAAAATTATCAAGCACAATACAGTTGGTACCACATTTATATACATTGATGAAGTTTCAAACCGGCGCAAATCGTTAAGTGTGTATTTCCCATTGACATCCAAAATGGCGTAAGCCAGTCCTCAATTCGCCACTTGCACGGTTCCGCCATTATGCACTATATGCGGGGAGAGCCTCGAACTGGCAGCATACATGAAAGGAAGAATTACGTAACCTTACACAGAATGTTATATGACTGGTTCAATTCCCATTCATGTATGCTGCCAGTTCGAGGCTCTCCCCGCACATAGTGCATAATGGCGGAACGTGCAAGTAAATATACATAGGTACGGCGTATATTCAGCATCGAAGTGGTTACGTAATTCTCTTGGTTACCGGATCACGCTATTTTGATATCCTTCGAGTACCATATACTTTGTGTGGTGATTGTTTCGATCGTAGTTCATTACTCTGGCGCGTGATCCCGTTGGCATAGTAACATTACGTAACTTCGATACTGAATAGGACTGGCAAGCGAGTCTATGTCATCATCATAAACATTTAAAATTCAGGTCCCACAAAAATACAGTAATTGTGCAAAAGAGGACATAAATAATTTCTTTCTGCAACCATAATGGGCCGCAATATATCACTAACCGCATAGTCCGAGGCAAGGTTCATTATTGTCAGGGTTAGGGTCTTAGGGTTAGGGTCTTATGGTTAGGGTTAGGGGTTAGGGGTTAGGGTTAGGGGTTAGGGTTAGGGTTAGGGATTAGGGTTAGGATTATATTCGTATTTATTATACTAGTATATTGTGTGTATGCAGTTTATTCCGTAATCAATAAGTATCATAAACAAACACCTTTCTGGCACAGCGAATCATAGCACAGTCGTGTAGGCATTAGACTATGGATACAAAGGTTGTGGGTTCGAACCCCAGGTAAACCGTTATAGAATTTTAATTCTATCGATTTCTTTTATTTTATTAAGTAAGAGGAAATAATAATGGTAATAAACTCGTGTTATATCTAGCCTCATAGGCCTATTAATTACATGAATGTACTATGTGTTATCGCATTGTGGCCCATTATGGTTACAGAAAGAAATAACGCACGCCGGCAACTAGACTACTATACAAAAAAATAGTATCAAATCTTTCCTGCTCAATCAATATAATACTTGCAAATAGATCATAGTTTACTAATCTAATCCTGTAATATAGACCTGTTATATCACCTGTATTTGCATGTAGAGTCTATACACGGTTTGTTATGGTAGGGATTAGTGTCCGATCTCTGTAATGTAATGTAAACACAGCCAAAAAAGAAAGTCTCCAGTAGTTCCATCCCCATTTAATCAGAGCCTGATGAGTTTATGGCAAAATAATTTATATGATAGTTTTCTATACACTTTCCTTCAAAGGTTGATACCAAATTTGATATCAAAAGTTTAATCATCGTGAGCATAGAAACCGTTGTTTGGAAATTCGCGCAATTTTAAAAATGACATAGGGAATTGTATCACGTAGCAGAGCTAGCGTGAGTGCCAAGAATTACGTCGCCTGAATAGGCCGGCAGGTTAAAGGTTTACCCATGCATGTCAAAATGCAAATCAAATACCCCGCTCTTTCAATTGTGCACAGGCAAGTGTACAATGATTCCTGTACAGGTTGCTTCAGGCCACATAATAAGCTGATACCATGCATTGGATTTTGCGTGGTCAATTCGTAATTTGTCATTTTTAAAATTGCACGAATTTCCAAACAACGGCTCCTATGCTCATGATGATTAAACTTTTTATATCAAATTTGGTATCAACGTTTGAAGGAAAGTGTATAGAAAACTATTATATAAATTATGTTGCCATAAACTCATCAGACTCTGATTAAATGGGGATGGAACTACTGGAGACTTTCTTTTTTGGCTGTGTTTAAATGAAGCATATTGATATGCAGGAAGAATCGATCAGGGCGCTATCTATTAGGGAAAGATAAACACTATTCAAAATATCAATAGACAAGAAGAAAGGGATGTAGAGATTTGTAATTGAGTCATGCATGATTTAACAGAAGGTTCTTTCCAATTCCCAAACGTAATGTGTTCACCTGTCTCTGAAATTTATGGATAGAGTGGCACAAGTGGTCACCTATCTACATTATCCTCATGTATAGGAATGACGATGATGGTAAAATGATCGAGTGGTCTTCTCCGGTCCGGGGTTCTCCGGTAGAGTAAAATTAGAGCAAATATCTGCAAATCATGAGTTATAACATTCATGCACGATCAGGAAATAAAATAATTAGAACCGAGCTACATCATAGCTTCATTATATGATCATCATGATCATATAACGAGAATGCATGACTGTGACGCACAATCCAAAATAATATATGTTTTTAGATATCTGTTTCAATTTGTCACGATAACATGAGGGAATGATTTTGTTTTGTCAGACTTAAAGGAGGACGGTTCGCCATTATGTTCTTTGACTTCTTTCCCTTACGGCTGAACGACCTTAAGCCTAAAAATGCTTCATATTTTACATGGCAATGACTTTGAAAGATGCACAATTGGACGAAAATTGTCAAATAGGGCGGCTAGCATCCCACGCGGCTAGCATCCCACGGAGGGGTTGGGTTGTGGCAGCCCTTTCCCCTTGGCTACACCATTGTATAATTATGTGATGTCACGATGGGAAACTCTGTACAGCCCTGCCACAGTGAGCCTCGCTATACAGCCTTGCTCCATGCACCGGAGCAAGAATGATGGATATTGGTCAGTTTTTCATTGTGGTTTACCACTAATTGCCAACCTCCCCTTGTTCATTAATATACTTTGTTACAAATTAGTACATTACACGTGCTTTCATTTCATGCCCTGTGGGGCTCTTCTATATATTAGCCATTGTTAGCTGCAAGTCTTTACTTTAAAAGTTGCGGCCTTTGTCAGAGTTGCGCGAGGCTGTATAGCTAATACCGGGGTTTTCCCAGCGTTATATCATTGATATAACAGCCAAAACAGTGTGTAATTGTGCATGAAGGAATAATCACTTTTGACACATTTCAGCTTTAATACAATATCCGAACAAATTAGCCATGGAATTTTACACGGATAGTGGACAATGATGCGCTTTCAACTGATCTGCTGATACTAAAAGGTTCATGAAACAAGTAGACTAAGTCAATGTAATGGCTCAATCACTCTTCTTAATTTTTATTTTTACCAGTGAAACATTTGGGCCTGCTCTCATTGCATGCATTAGAACAGTTCAATTTTATTGAGTGGCCTGATCGGGTAGGTAGTTTTTTAACATTTCGAAAGCTAAAGAATCGCAAAGTAGCGTGCAGATATATATTTTGGCAGAAGGCCTATTTTGTAGGCCTAGTATTAAACCTAATGTACCTTTATTGGCTAGTAAAGTTGACTCATATCAACAGTTAAGTTCGCACCTACGATAGGTTAATATTTCCGTTAACCTTACGTTATACTGATTATTCTATCAGAAAGAGTGAGCCCGGGGAGTGAGCGTGGTGGTGGTGGACGGTGTGAGTTGAGTTACTTCACACCAGGTCTAGGTCTATTATTATAATAGAATACACAAAAAATAGAATAATCCAGGGAGAATAATCTCTCATCGTCCCAGTTGTCAGTGATAATTTTGTTAATTCAAATCAAATAATGTTTGTTTGTTAATTATCAGTTTTAATTATTAAATATATAGTTTGCTTGTTTTTATTCTTTGACATGTTTGATGTTTGTGCAAGTGACGAGAATTGTTTGCTTTATATGGTGCATGGGTACAATTCTGGTTTACCCTGCGCACCCTGTGTTTTAGGTACAATTTTGGTTTACCCTACGCACCCTGTGTTTTAGGGTTTTACGTTATGTTTTAGGGTTAGAGTTAGGGTTAGGATTATGGTTAGGCAGGATTATACTTGTGCATACCAAAATTATTCTGAAGGGAAGAAAGAACGACAGAAAGAAAGAAAGAAAGAATGAAAGAACGAAAGAACGAAAGAACTAAAGAAAGAAAGAAAGAAAGAAAGAAGGAAAGAGAAACAAACGGCAAACAAACACAAAGAAAGAAACACAAACAAACAAACAAGCAAACAAACAAACAAATAAAGTAAATGCCGCTTAGGCCTAGGCCTATATAGAATAAGCTCGTTTTCAAAACTTTTGTTTATTCTGTTGTGAAAGTTCGATTATAGGCCAGATGATGTTCGTGATGTTCAAGTTATAAGTTACAACGGGTCAGCAAATTTTAGTATAATAACCCTGTTGTTTTGTGTTGTTATATGCAACGGCCTTGTCGATTATATATTCCTTCCTTTGTCCTTTCTTGTTCTGGCTAATTGTCGGGGATATTTTCAGAGTATCATGTTATTGAATTATTTGGAATAATAGTGTTATAGACCTACACACGATCACAATCTATAGGCGCTGGAAGGAAATATCGATTTTCTCAAAATGAATGAATGAACGAATGAACAAACGAACGAACGAACGAACGAACGAAAGAACGAACGAACGAAAGAATGAATGATGAATGAATGAAAGAATGAATGATAAATTATAGATGATAAATCAATCAATCAATCGATCGATCGATCAATCAATCAATCAATCAATCAATCAATCAATCAATCAATCAATCAATCAATCAATCAATCAATCAATCAATCAATCAATCAATCAATAAACCAATCAATCGATCGATCGATCGATCGACCAATCAATCAACCAACCAACCAACAAGTGAATGAGCAATCGATCGATTGTTTGATAAATATTATATACTAGGCGGTTACCCGTATTTCGCGGTTCTCGGCTGTCATAGTTATTGGCTTCTCAACCGTAGGTCTGACAAAAAGGTCACAGTGGAACTTTTGTTTGTTAGTCCAATTTCCACCTACCCACCAAGTATGCGCTCCATAGACAATTTGACATTTTTACCTTTTTGACCTTTGACCTCTTAACCGTAGGTCTGAAGAAAAGATCACCGTGGAAACTTTGATTGTTAGTCCAAGGTCCACCCACCCACCAAGTTTTAGTTCCAGAGGGGCAATTTGAAATTTTGACCTTTCTTGATCTATGACCTCTTAACCGTAGGTCTGACGAAAAGGTCACCGTGGAAACTTTTGTTTGTTAGTCCAAGGTCCACCCACCAACCAAGTTTGAGATCCATAGGGACAATTAAAAATTTTGACATTTCTTGACCTATGACCTCTTAACCGTAGGTCTGACGAAAAGATCACTGTGGAAACTTTTGTTTGTTAGTCCAAGGTCCACCCACCCACCAAGTTTGAGCTCAATGGGAGCAATTTGAAATTATTACCTTTCTTGACGTATGACCTCTTAACCGTAGGTATGACGAAAAGGTCACCGTGGCAACTTTTGTTTGTTAGTCCAAGGTCCACCCACCCACCAAGTTTTAGCTCCATAAGAGCAATTTGAAATTGTTAACTTTCTTGACCTATGACCTCTTAACCGTAGGTATGATGAACAGGTCACCGTGGAAACTTTTGTTTGTTAGTCCAAGGTCCACCCACCCACCAAGTTTGAGCTCCATAGGGGCAATTTGAAATTGTTACCTTTCTTGACCTATGACCTCTTAACCGTAAGTAAAACAAAAAGGTCATTGTGGAAACTTTTATTTGTTATTCCAAGTTCCATCCACCCACCAAGTTTGAGCTTCATAGGGGCAGTTTGAAATTTTTACCTTTCTTGACCTTTGACCTCCTAACCGTTGGTCTGACGAAAAGGTCAATGTGGAAACTTTTGTTTGATAGTCCAAGGTCAACACAATGGCATGGCTAGATTTGCCATTTAAAGTATTTGAAATTAGACTTCAATTGAACTTGACCCCGTCCTTGACCTTTGACCTTAAAAAATATAAACTCGTTCATCCTCATACCAAGCTGCACCCACCCACCAAGTTTGAGCCCCGTACGACATACGGTGGCCTCACATTAGCAGTCACAGACAGACAAACAGACAACTCTACAGAGAATAGCGTATTATTATATAGATAAATTTAATATGCAGATACTCATTCAATTGATTGAAAAATAATTATGAGCTTACATTTGATACCGAAATCTGCATTCGGATAGGGTAATGTGTGGGAGGGGGAAGAAAGCTGCCAATTGCAAATTGGGTGGCCCCCAAAAGACAAAAAAGAAACAAACAAAAAAATCACTGCCCGGGATAAAGAAATAAAGTCTTAGAAGAGCTATTGATAATTGTTTCTACCTATTTCTTTTCAGATCTCACTTGCAGATAATTTAAATGGTTTGAACTTAAAAAGGAAACACAAAGAAAAGAAACTACACACACCAAAATATGGTAAGTTCCACATTTTTTTTTTTTTTGTGCGTGGTCATCCCAGAAAAGTTTTTGTAATGACGAGCTGTAAATACCGGTGGGAGTGGCTTGGGCTGCATCAACGCATGCGCTGACAAGCTTGCAACATGTAATTGGAAATTGAAATATTCAAGAATTTTCTACCGCGATAATTGCTTGATTTTCGTCTAATATACATTCAGGTATGGTTATATAATTGGGGTATGAAAGATATTCAGGTAATGATTTAGATTTGAACGGAATCAAAAGAGACGATAAATACATACGAAATAATCAAGTTGAGAAATCTGTATAACTATTAGTATTACTAGCTCGTTCACGTAGCGGTTTCGTTTAGTCCAAATAATCAGACCCAGAACAAGATATTAATTTCTGACATGATCCTGTACTGGGTCTGAACTGTTTCCATATGAAATCTTGATGGCAAATTGGACAATAGAAGCACATGGTTCTACGTGACAGCTTTTTAATCCCTATTCATGTTACGTGAATCACGCTATTGTGGACCATCCTTTTTTGAAACATCAAGAAACAACTTGAACTTGACTGTTGACGACAGCGCGACGGACACAGATTATCAACCAAGACATTCAAACGTCAAGAAGAACATCAGAGCCTTAGTTATCAACTTCCAGAGTATTAAGAACAAGATAGCCGACATAGAAGCATTAATAGAGTTGTATGCTCCTGATGTCATCCAAGGAACAGAGACCTGGTTAACGCCTAACATCAAGACATCAGAAATAATACCAGACAGCTACATCACCTACCGCAAAGATAGGTTGTCTGATAGTCATGGTGGAGTGCTATTTGCTCACAAGAAAGATCTGATTGTTACACACCGGCGTGAACTTGACAGTGACTACGAAATTTTATGGAACCAAATTGAACTTAAGGGAGAAGATCTCTTCTTTTGGGGACTTACTACAAGCCTAGGCATGATGATAATGAAGCCGTTAAAGGGCTTGAGGACTCACTGGACAAGATAAATTCTACCAAGAAAACAATGGACGTTATAGTGGCTGGGGATGTAAACCAACCCAACATAGATTGGAAATCCAACAGTATCATACCTGATCACTGGGCTTCAAAGGAAGTCGCAACCAACCTACTTCAGGTCGTCGCTGAAAATGGTCTGCATCAGAATGTTTCTGAACCAACCAGAGGTAATAACATCTTAGACGTGGTCCTAACAAACAGTGACAACCTAGTCGGAGCCGAAGTAGTTCCGGGAATTAGCGACCACAGTATCGTTATGGTTGATATCAACTTAGCCGCCCAGCGTAAGAAGATACCAAGGCGTAAAGTCTACATCAGAAACAAAGCTGACAAAGAGAAAATCCTGGAAGATCTAGGAACTTCCAACAGACTTACCGATTGTGAAAGACCAAACTGTTCAAGCGAAATACGACATGATAGAGAAAGAAATCAAAGGCGTGATGGACAAACATGTTCCAACCAAATTCACTTCAATAGACTCTCATTACCATGGTTGGCAGAGAACAAAGGCGCTTATGTAGAGCCAAACAGAGGAGGTATAACAAAGCAAAAAGATCTGGGAATCCCAAACACTGGGAGGACTACACAGCCATCTCAAACAAGCTGAAAAAGAATCTTAAGCAAGCTAGAAACACGTATGTCAACAATCATCTCAAAGACACCTTTGAAGAGAACCCAAAGAAGTTCTGGTCTTTCATCAAAAAGTGCGGCAGGAAGAAGTCGGAATTCGGACTTGAAGGTTAACAACAGAATCCTAAGTGATAGTAAACAGAAAACTGAAGCATTTAGCCACCAGTTCGCCAGCGTGTTTACAGAAAAGAAAAAAACCGAAATTCCTGATCTGGGTGAGAGCCCTTACCCTGACATGATTCACATAAAGGTGACTGAAGAAGGAGTTCTCAAGCTGTTACAGAACTTGGATCCGTGTAAAGCACCTGGTCCAGACCAGATACCACCTTGGATGCTTAAGTTATCAGCGCCTGCGCTGGCTCCTGTACTAGCAGATGTTTTCCAAGATTCTATTGACCAAGGTATCACCCCACACCAATGGAGAAAGGCGAATATTACACCTATATTTAAGAAAGGGATAAGTCAAAGCCAGAGAACTACAGACCGGTGTCCCTGACCAGCATCATAAGTAAGATCATTGAACATATCATCCACTCTCAAATAATGAGGCACTCGGACAGACATAGGATTCTTACCAGCAAGCAACACGGGTTTAGAGCTCAGCATTCTACCGAATCACAGCTGATCCTGACAATCCATGACATAACAGCCAATCTGGAGAAAGGAAACATTGCCCAACTTGCTATCCTCGACTTTGCGAAAGCATTCGACAAAGTGCCCCATGAACGACTGCTGAATAAGATGCACTACTATGGTATCAGAGGCTCATTGCACTCGTGGATGAGAAGCTTCCTCACCACAAGGACCCAGCGTGTTGTCATCGATGGAGTTGCTTCATCTGATAAACAAGTCATTTCCAGCGTCCCTCAGGGGAAAGTCATCGGTCCACTTGGATTTTTGATCTTCATCAACGATCTACCATGGAGAGTTGAGAACCATGTACGGTTGTTCGCAGATGACTGCGTATTATACACGTTTGGTAACACCGAAGATGAACTTCTCGCTCTTCAAGAAGATCTGAACCGACTTGAAGACTGGCAAGACCAATGGAAGATGAAGTTCAACCCAGGGAAATGTAAAGTCATGCAAATCACTACCAAAAGAAATCCCCTAAGCCAAAGTTCAAATTTTGTGGAGAGGAACTTGAAGAAGTAAATGACCATCCATACCTAGGAGTTCAACTAGACAGTAACATGAAATGGACTTCACATATAAACCAAATCACAGCCAAGGCAAACAGAACGCTTGGTTTTGTAAAGAGAAACCTCTGGTTCACCACCCAGGAAATCAAAGCCACAGCCTACACAACACTCATAAGACCGACTTTGGAATATGCATCATGTGCATGGGACCCCCACACCCAAGTAGACATCAAGAAGGTCGAAAGCATACAGAGAAGAGCAGCTAGATTCACCATGAACAACTACAAGAGAGATAGCAGCGTAACCAGTATGCTGAACACTCTGGAGTGGGACTCGCTGCAAGAAAGGCGAGAAAATCAAGACTTGCCATGATGTTCAAGATCCAGAACGGACTTGTGGGCATTGACCGAGACACATACCTCACAGACTGCAACGACACCAGGACAAGGACATACTCAAGAACCAAACTGCAAAGGGGCAACGCAACCAAAGATGTTTACAAATACTCCTACTTCCCACGCACGACTACAGACTGGAACACCCTGACCGAAGACATCACGACAGCACCAACCCTACCCAGTTTCAAGAGGAGGCTCGCAAAATTTGTTTTTTTCGCACACTCTCACATTATTCGCAGCACATTTCGACCTGACCTAAAGAAATTCCACCAAAGTTGGCGATAATACGACTTTTGTTAGTTGAAACTGCCGACTCAACCGTATCCAGATCCAGATCCTTCTGATACTTGAGTGTTTGGATAAGCGGAACGGTCTTTTGTCTACCTCTCTGTTTGTAAACAAACCAGGAGGTCGATAAATCGTCCTCCTCGCCGAATCACGAAAGTTAGCGTAATAATACGGCACTCGTTGTCCCACTGGCCTACTTACTAACGTAGATTGCCTGGCGATCGGAGTGTTATCGTCAGAGCACCTCGGACTATATGACTATAAGCTTCAATCTAGTACGCATAATCAGACCCAGATGATCAGATCGAACAAAATATTCATTTCTGACATGATCGTGTTCTGGGTCTCAACTGTGTTCATTCAAAATCTTGATGTCAAATTGGACAAAAGAAGCACTATTGTGGACCATCCTTAGTTTTGTCAAGTTTTGATACTTGAGTATTTGGTCACAAGCGGAACAGTTTTGACAGGCCTTTTGTCTACCTCTAGACTCTGACTCTGTTTGTAAACAAACGAGGAGGTCGAAATTGTCTTCCTCACCGAATCACTGAAAGTCAGCGTAATAGTACGGCACTACCTTCAATCATGACCTTACCGTAGCTGAAATTTTCAAATACTATTCAGCAAAGTACTTCAGCGGTGTCCGTATGCCCTGTCTGATTATCACATAAAAAGAACAAGGTCACACATTGCAATGCAGCTTGACCAGCGAATGATGTGCCGATGTGATGATGACGTGATTTAATTAGCCAATCAGAATCCCACTTCCATATACGTCACAAACTGCACCAGATTTACAAGTTCTGAGAACACGATCATGTCAGTAAAATGAATATTTTGTTCTGGTACTGATTGTGAGGCTGATCGGTTTAATCATGGACAGACATTTTTAAAATTGATAGAAAAACAGGCTGGTAAAAACAAAGGTCTGACTCTGACATTTAGTTGTTTTATGTTTTATGGTGAAGAGTACGTATCATTAGCCCTATTGAAAATTGAAAATAATTGGCAGGTATAATTTTTTACTAAAAATAGAACAAAAGAAATGTTTGCGTCACGGACAGACGAGATAGAAATAGGTTCCCCTACTTTTCAGTACTCTTTTGTCATTTCTATCTAAACCAATCAATACTTACCAAATACTTTCCAGGACAAATAGTAGCCAAGAAACATGGCTTGGTTACCTGATACACAGATATTGGAAACAAGATTCATCTTTTGCAGGAGAATGTGACAAATTTTGTCACAACAGACACAAATGCTAACCAGAGGAGCATCTTTTAAAATTGTCATTTATTTACCCCTTAGTTGAAGCAGCTCCAGTAACTGTACATTGCATATATTGTTTTAATGTTAATTACGTTAATCTCTGCCTTCATGATACTATTTTGCCAACAGTGCAATTAACATATATTGCCTTTGATTTTTCGCTATAATCTCAAATTCACCACTGGCTCAAATCAGATGGTATCAAAGATATTTGCAGTTTCATAACTAAAATAAAATAAATGGTAAAACATGAATTAATCAGAATTGGGACCAACTTCATAAGCCAAAATTGGATGATAAACAAAACCACAAAAACAAAAGGCAAGTACTAAATAGTGAGCGTTCTTTAGTGATAATAGTATGATGTTTTAATAGCTAGAAATTGATGATTATGAAGTTCCTTCAGCCAATAATAAGTTGATATAATATCATGAAGAAAAGTAAGACACAAATAACGTAATAAACATTGATATAAATTTCAGAAAAAGTCAATAAAATGAACAATTTTTTTTGGAGAAAATTATAATATAGTGGAGTCGGCAACTTTAATGTTTCCAATATCTACCATATCTGCTCTGCTTTCAAAAAAGCAACAAAATCAAAGGAAATAATGAAAAAAATTTGATTAAAGTTTTGAAATCCAATTGGCATCTTTTTCATGAGAGTTGGCCATATGGTAAGGTTGAAATACATTTAAGTACAAAATGTAAGGCTGAATGTTGTATATTTTCTCTTACCCCACTTGCTGAAACACATGTACAGATCTAAAAAAAATCGACCAACCCACTCCTTTCTACCCCATGTTGGCAGAGGCATGCACAGCACATTGAAAGTGGGGGGGCCAGGTTGTTCAGTTCCCCGGAGTGGAGTCTGATTTAGGCGTGTAAGGTGCGGTTTTAGCGTTTTCCCCAAATTTCCCCCGAATGACCAACAAAAGTGGGGGGAATGTGCCCCCCTGCCCCCCTTTGCGCATGCCACTGCATGTCTGGGCAAACAAAGATTTTATTTTTTTGGCCTTATACATAGACTTTTGTAAAAACACTTTTTTTACAGTCTATCATATATAAATATACAAATTTTCCAAGAAAATTTGACCCATTTTATACCCAAAGCCCATGTATTTTTTAACACAACTTTGAATTTGGGCACCAGTCAAGTGAAACTGAAGTTTGTTTGTTTGTTTGTTTTCTTTTTTCGCCAGAAGAAAGCGACTCAGGAAGCAACCACCATGGTCATTTGTATTGAGTATCAGGGATTTAAATTGGCTTATATCATAATGATCAATGTTAATGATTGAATCTGTCAATCTGGCATTATGTCAACCCTGATTAAGTCTTATTAAAATATATATTGAAATATCTAAACCTAGCTATAAGTGAAAGGATATACCCACCCACATGTCATTTATGACACAATCAAGTTGTGAAAGTACTTTCAAAGAAAATCACCAGCACACAAGCATAAAGTAATATCAAAACACAACATTTTGTGTAAGCTTGTCAATTGTGATTGCTATGACAATTGGCATCAGTTGATAACAGTCATGGGAAATGACAACTAGCATTAAGTGGTATCTACATGAGAAGCAGAAGCTTAGAGGTTCAGAACTCTTGAAAATTCAGTCAGGGGTTTCTGCCATGTGTATGCATAGGGGTTTGATACTCACCTTAAACCCCGAGATATTTAGGTGGTTTTGCTTTCAAACCTCTGAAGGTTTGTGCCATGCAGTGGCAGCACCACAGGGGGGGGCATGGGTGGGCAAATGCCCCCAGTCAGAACTCTTGCCCCCCTGTTGCCGCCCAATAAAACCCAAAATTAGCAAATTTCCACTTTTTACGGCAATTTTGCGCAAAATTTGTTGATTCCCCCCTGAATTTCACTTTGCCCCCTCAATGCCCCCCCCCTCGAAAAAATTCCTGGCATCTCCACTGGTGCCACATGTGATGTTTGAGGGTGCCATTCAGAGGTTCACTTACTGTATGGCTGTGCAAAGTGCTGGTTCAATTCCTGTTTCCATAATTGGTGACCGAATTAAAGAGACTAGTTTGCGCCTGACGTCCTGTCAACCAGACTAAACATGCTGTACTGCATGCAGGTCAGCAACCAACCACACCATGACGTTGCCCTGAAGTCAGATGCAAACTAGTCTTTTTAATTTGGTCTTCAATTATAGTTGAGTCTACACCCCAAGCACATGTTAGTCACTTTGGGGTGCCAGTGTGGTCTTTGCAGGGGGGTTGAACCCCTGAAATGAGTTAGTAAATGTTGCTAAGTACCACATGGACACAACTCAAGATTGACTTTAGGATTTCATTTGTACAATTGGAAGTTCAAATCTTTGGAGGTTCATGCCGTCTGAACGTGGCTATTGAAAAGAAATAAAAAAGTGCAATAAAGTATGGGAGGTGGGGTTCCTGGTGAGTGGAACATGACTCATTTGGAAGTGAATGTATTAAATGTTTTCATTGTATTATAAAATTAATAACTAATAACATGAGTGATCTCATACAAATTTTATCACTGTATATGCACCCTAATCTTCTAATATCATTGTTTTTAAATTCGAAGTTCATTGCCCATATTTAGCTACATGCAAGCAAAGCAAAACAAAATATAGTAACATACTTTGGTCCGAGTCGTAAGGGCTCTGGGGTGGTAATCCCCCCTTTTTTTTTGCTTCTCAATTTATTCATCAAATATTGATGGAAGAGGATGTAGGGTATAAAGGCTGTGTTTCACCTCAGTCAAAAATTTGATTGCAATTATTTAAACAGAACTGATGAAGTAATATTGGTACATCCTATGTACATGTATATATACACCAATTTTATGATTATTATTTATATTATAAAACTAATTATGTCTTCCTTGATTAGGCAAAAACAAAAGAAACATGTTTGTTTCCAGTAGCAGGTCTGAAAAGTGCAATGCACAATGCGTTTTTTATATTCTTTTATGAATTAAAAAAACTGCAATGTGGTTTAAAAAGAAGGAATAAAGAAGAAATAAACACATAAGATTTAAAGAAAATAAAACAGACAATAATCCAAATGCTCACAAAACTATCCATGCATTAAACAAAATTCAAATAAGATTAATACAAAAATTCAAGTTCAAATTTAGCGCAACTTTGAAAAATTTGCACCAAAAATGGTTGAAAAATGTTTAATTTTCAAAAAGATCATAATAAGATTTACCCAAATTTCAAAATATGTTTGGTGAAGTTGATTAAAATTCAAAAAAAATAAAAAATGGGTCCTGCATATTTTTATTTAGTTTTTAAAAATGTGTTTTTTTTTACTGAAGAATTTTTTGTTATGTGGTCCACAAAACATTTGGGTCAAAAACGTTTTTTTTTTCTTAGGGGGGGGGGGGAGATTTTCTCAAAAAAATAACACTTTTGCACAAATTTGACATCACAGATAATTTCATCAAGTCTTTGCCATTTTTATATATACTTTTTATATACCAGTTATTAGACCAACAATTTAGCAGTTATGAGCCACAAAAGTTTCCACGGTTTCCCTCACTTTTTAGCTTCAGTCTTTCTGCAAATTTCACTGTTTTGAAAAATACTCCTACTCCTAAGGCAGAGCTCCTAGGGTATATTTTGCATGAGAAGGTCTCAAATGTTCCTTATACTTTCCTCAATACTTCCTTAGCTATTTCTGCAGGTGCAAATCATCTGGTGGTAGTGCATGCAATGATAGTCATTTGTGTGAGTCATGATTGAAGAAATTTGGTTGAATTATGGTTAAATTGGCTGCGGGTATAATCTTTCAAAATTATGTCATATCAATGTAGTATGACTTCCTATCTGAATAATTATATAAACTTTTGACATTTGTCAACTTCCACTTTCATATGTGATGCAGATGGTAACAAGGATATGGGCACCTGTGACCTGATTCTGGTAAAACTGAAATTCATGGCACATTGGCTCCGGGGACCCATTCAAAATGACCCTACGGGGGCGGGCCGCAAACAGGGGTAGCATTTTCGGCCTTCTGGTATATCAATGACCTATTTTGGTATATGAATGGGTCCTTTTTCAAAATTTTCTCAATTTTTTAGGAAAACAGCCCAATTTTTCATTAATCTAGCCAAAATTTTCATAAAATTTTGGGAAAATTGGTAAAAACTAAGACAATTTTGGTTAAATTTGGCCGAAAATTTTGACTTTTGGTATATCAATGGGTCCAAATTTCTTGAAAAAATTGGTATATTTATGGGTCCACTTTCAAAATCTCAGCGGCACGTCCCTACCAAAACCAAACTTGAGTACCCCCCCGGGCATTGGCTATTCCAGTTGAAATCCTTATACCCCCTGTTGGAAGACATGACCTTATTCTCCCGTACAGGGGGTGTAGATTAAGGTCATGTAAGGTCTAGGGGAGTATGGATTTCAACTGGAATGACCCATTGGATATTTTATTTGTACCCTCTCTGTAGGGATTGGATTGCGGCATTTGCACAGTATTTTTTGTGGGACCTGAGAGCACATAAGACACACCAAATTGCATTTTGAATTTGAAGAATGTCCTTCTGATATGAAATAATTCTTGATTTTTGAAATTTGCGATAAATAATGCAAATTTTATGCAAATTATTAAAAAAAATTTTTTGACATTTAACAGTCCTCAAAGTAAACATTATGAGTCTAATAATATGTACTTAAAGTGTATGTGGATGGGAGGAAACGCCGACCATCATTTGAAAATTTTGACCTTTCTTATTGAAGATATACATTTTTCCCCCAAAAGACCTAAATTTTTTAGGACTTTTGATATAAATGATCAGCTAACAAAGTAACATATACAAGTGAATCTTTTTGCTTTATTTTACAGTGTCAACACGTAAAAGTCGTCAGAAGAGAGATGTGTTGGAAGACTGGATGGTAGGAGGCGATTCAGGGGAACGGTCAAGGAGATCAGGAAAACCACGAAAACCAAACCCAGTCGTAGTTAATAATACACCACAAAGTAAGCAATTGACTTTATAATGATAATTTATTAATAAGTAACATTATGGGCTTCAGGAACAGTATCTTCTATACTGTGTCTCGTCTCAAGTTGAGAGTAATGCCATGTTGGTTGGATTTCACAGTGGCAGATCCAAATCGGTGTTCAGTTGCGTCGCCAGCATATGGACAAAGCGCCCTTCTACGCATGTGTATGGGCTCGATTTTAATCTACCACTTTGAAATCCAACATGGCGTTACTCTCAACTTGAGATGAGACAGACATACAATTAGGTGTTAGTTGGGACAAGTGTAAACATTACACATATGCCAAAAAATCAGGTTTGAAATAAATTAACCAAATGCACTTTAAAAAGATTGCATATTATGGCTTTAATTGAACAGGGAATTAAATAGGATGTTAGAAAAACACAAATAAATGAGACATCAACAAGTAGACAGGTAGAAACCAGAGAAGATCAATAAATAAATAAATAATAATAAAGTTTGGATTACTATAGCGCATTTGTCCATAAGATTCAAATCAACTAGGCCTTACACTTGCAACAATGCATTTCTTCCCTGTACTAATTTTGCTATTCAGTGCAACATTGTAGGTTAAGGGGTACTACACCCCTGGCCAATTTTGTGCCTATTTTTGCATTTTCTCAAAATTATAGCACATTGGTGACAAGTAAGATATGTATATTATAGGGGCAAGGACTACAACTACTGTACTGAAAATTCAGCAACTCAAAGCAAGTAGTTATTGATTTATTGTTCAAATATTGGTTTTCCCTCATTTTTGATTGTAACTCCACAACTGTTGTCTGTGCTTAAATAAAATGTCCAGTGCAGTAGTTGTAGTCCTTGCCCCTATAATATACATATCTTACTTGTTCCCAATGCGCTATAATTTTTGAGAAAAATGCAAAAATAGGCACTAAATTGGGCAGGGGTGTAGTACCCCCTTAAGACAAATAACTCAATTGCAAGATCTGGATGAGTTCTGTTAATATTATTGAGGTAGTTTATTATAATCGACCCACAGGCCTGTATTTGGGGGGGGGGCAATTTTGAAAAAGTGGACCTTTTTTCAAGATTTTGACCTTTTGGACTAGGGAGGGGGTGGTGGTGGAAATGGGACTTTTTTGGTCAAAAAGGGGACTTTTGGTGCATTTTGGGATGGGGGCATCCCCCAGCCCCCCTGGTTACGGGCCTTTCAACCCGTGATAGAAAATCTGTATGGAAAAGCAAATCAGTACAGGGAAGTGTAAGATGGAAAGTTGTAACATAAAAATATTACTGACAAACAGAAAGATAGTGAAGATATGTGACAATTTACAATGAACTTGATTCAATCATCTTTCTTCCAGATCCTGGAAGTAGAGCAACTGCTGGAGGTTGGTCTTTGACAAATATTCCATTTGGCTATTCCAGTTGAAATCCATACACCCTTGATGGAAGATGTGGGCAATTTCCAGTTGGTCCAATCCCACTTAGTCCAATCCCATTTGATCCAAATCCCACTTTGTCCAGACCCAGTTAGTCCAATCTCACTTCCATGTCCCAATGGGCCATGTCCCACTTAGTCCATGTCCCACTTGGATGTGTCCCACTTAATTCATTCTCACTAGGGCCATGTCCCATTTGGGCCATGTCCCACTTAGGTCATGTCCCACTTAATAGGCCATGTCCCACTAGGTCCATGTCCCACTAGGGTCTCACTTGGGCCATGTCCCACTAGGGTCATATCCCATCGGGCCATGTCCCACTAGGGCCATGTCCCGCTAGAGCCATGTTGGCGAGTTAGCGCAGCGGTAGTTCCCTCTCTTTGCACCACTGAGGTCCCGGGTTCAAGCCCCGGCACAGCCCAAGGACTCATGTGCACTTGGTTTATCCCGATTCCATGCTCGCTCTCGCAGGTTTTCTCCGGGATCTCCGGTTTCCTCCTGCTTTCAAAAAATCGGTGATTAGTTGTTTGGTTATCAAAAACTTCCTTCACTCAATGGAATTTGGGGAGCTGCACAGATAATTGGTGGATGTTACAATCTAAGTGCGGATAGGTCTGCGCCTGAGGTTCGGCTGCAACTGGCCTAGATGATACGATCTGATTGTGATGATTCACCATGGCAGCGTAAATTACAGCGCTTTGAATCCTTCAAGATCTAGCTGGAAAAAGGCGCTATATATAAATCCGAAATTTTTTTTTATTATGTCCCACTATAAAACGGGGTTACTTGAATGGATGACTCCATTTGAAACCTACACCCCCTGTGTGGGGAATAAGATCATGTCTTTCATATAGGGGGTGTATCGGCATTTCAACTGGAATAGACCACAGTAGATATTTCTGTCCTCCCAAGAAACAAAGCAGAGTATATCTGCTATGTTAATTGTTGGTAGATACTGCTTTTTTTTCCATGGGAGAGTAGATTCGTTAAAGCTATAAGTTATATTTCAGCAAATCAAGGATTTCCATATTTGACCTAAGTAGCTCCTTAATAAGTCAGTCACTTTCAGAGGGGGGGGGGTGGGCAGAATTGAGAATTTACATGCATAAAAACTAGAGTTAGTCCAATCATCCGTTCCTGATATACAGTGTTCGAAATTTTGGTTGTCCGTTCGCCCGGGACAACCAAAACATGCACCGGACAACCGAAAATGATGCTCTAGTTGTCCTGCGGACAACCAAAGATCTACAGCCAAAAGTCACTTTTTCAGCATGTTAGTTTGTTCAAACCTGCCACAACTGATGAATTGTTAAATATTTAAGAGTAATTGTTCATAAATTTACTATACTCACTCCACTTTATTGATCACATGTAGTTGTTTCAGATTGTGGCAACGGACAACCAAAAACTTTGGTGGACAACCAGAAATTACAACCTGGTTGTCCGTGGGACAACCCCATTTATTTTCTTAATTCTGACACTGCATGCTGATATATCAATTACCGTTTGCTGCAACTCAACGCAACTTGTCATATTTCCAATGCACACCACTGCAATTGCAGGGTAGTAGGAATGGACCTTGGGTAGTTGAAACAAGAAATGTCTTTAAAAAGGCAATGCCACGGATGATGACCATGTTTCATAATTTTGCACTGATAAATGCTTGGAATGCTGTTAAATCATTATGTGTTTGGAATAATTAACCAGGTGGTAATTACCAGTATTTATTGGTTAATACTTCAAAGGAAAAATCTGTTAAGTGGATGATTATTAGGGGGAGGGGCTCTAATTAGGTCAGATATGGTAAACAGTTTGATTAAAACAGCATGCAAATTATAGTTTGACAATTGCTATGTTTTTACAAGCATGTGTGTTCTTGCCTAACTCTATTTCCAAACTGTGAAAAAAACACTTTTTGTAATCGGGATAATTATGGTACAGGAAATTATCATTTAATATTAGCATAATCAAAATGTGCACATTAAGTGTCATGGACAACATAGTCTTTGTCAAAGCCCTCGCGATCCTAGGGGGGCGAGTGAGCGCCGAAGGCGCAACATTTGGCGCAACAGAGCGGCAAAGCCATGACCTTCAGTGGAATAATATAGGTGGCGCTCCCACTACGGTGCTCCAGGCAGAGCCTTGTTGGAAGGCTATGGACAACATGAGCAAGAATCAATATGCAATACAAGTTTATGTATGTAAACTAATTCATTTTTGCCAGCAGTGTGAAGTTTACTTATTAATGTTAAAGACTTTACCAAAGATTTTCTGTCTTTTATCTAACTGTATATGTGACACGATCAAGTGAAATGAGTCGGATGTCGCTAATATTGATTTTGAGATATTGGCAAAGAAAGTGTTCAAATTCTTTTGTTTTATATTGTTTTCAGCGATTGATAAATTGACCTAACTTCATAAAGAAAAGTCATTATCAACATGGGGTTTTCAGTTTCTGAAAGCTCTAAATGTCCTCTTTAGAAACCTATGTAAAACTCATTTTCGACCAGGGCCGACATGTGACTCATTCCCCTTGATCATGTCACATATTATATATGTAGGCCTACCCCGGGACGTACCCCCAAACAATCAACAACAATAAGCTGCTTTGATAACAATGTCAATTGCATGAAACATGCAAATAACCTGCTCTGAAAAAAAGTGCAAATTACTATTCTCTGCAGTGGCATAGTATGAGTCATCCTGTTAGGGGGCACTGCCATGATTGGGAGCACCGGGCCTGATGGGGGGGGGGGGGCACAAGACATTTTCAACAATTTTCCTTTTCCTGATAAGTTTTAAGATTGATGAGGGGGTATGTGCCTCTATGATGCTATGCCACTGTATGTCTATTCTAAATGCATGTACCAAGCCAAATTCGACAGCCTTGCTCATGTGAAGTAATAACAGTACATACCATAGAGGAAAGAGATAAACAGAGAAAGTACCACCAGTCAAAGTCCCAGTCAGGGCTACGAAATTACCGGTATCATGGTACCGGCGTTCCCAGAAAAAAAAAAAATTCAGAGTCGCAGAAAAAAATCAAGACGGGAAAAATAATCTTTAATATCATTTTTCTGAAGCTCCTTCTGCGAACTTTCTGCGACGATAACTGATAAATAAAACTAAACGCCAGTGACAGGAATGAATATAGCATAAGTAAGATTCGTTCCCCAGAAAAGCAGGTTTTTCATTGATTTGCCAAGGAAATAATTTTTTTGTTGAATATTGTTTTGGAAAAACTTCAACTGTTCACATCTTTGGAACTAAATTAATGTTCAATAACTAGGATTTTGGGTCCTAAAAGGGGGATCAAAAAAATTCAGTCCTTAATAGAGGGGGATCAAAAAATTCGAGGGTAAAATTCGGAGTAAAATGTACAAGAAGGCATGTACATTCCAAAAATTTTGCACGCTCAGCAAGCATCTAATTTTAAGTATTCAATTTTGTAATCTCAAGCTACAAATCAACAAAATGTGCGTAGTTTACAATTTGGGTGTAACACTATGACTCCAATGAGTAATAACTCCAAACAGTCATTTTAGCTAATGACATAGGGAAGATCCGGGTGGGAGGGGCATAAATCCCTCCAATATATTGTTAGAGGATGGTCCATACAATCATCCCCACAAAATTGACGCCTGTATATGGGTTTCTAACCAAAATTTACCCCATATTTGGTCATTTTAAAATAAAAAGTGCCAATTTGACCAGTGGTACGCGCTCTGTAGAAGTCTGTGGTACATACATACTTCGATTCTATCTTTATTGCAAGTTGCAATTTGCAACATCACAATACATACAATTTTTGTCCAGTTAGCATTGTGTGCAATTTAGGTGGGCTTTTAGGCACTAAATGAACCACATACAATTGTGTAACAAAATGTGCATAGAATGCTACTTGATTGACAATTATATAAGGCATAAGACAAGAGGGGGCTATGTCCTATACCTTAGTATATGAAATAAAGGTGTCATCGGAATAACATCAGGTAATATACTACAATCAATCTTAAAGAAACTCTGTGTGTTAGGATGAAACTTACTCATTAATTAATGCTTTGTTAACCAGTGTAACACAATTGTGACAATATGCCTAATTATGTTCCAATTTATTTTTTCAGGACAAAATGAACCCTATTTAATCAGGTAAGCTGCATGACTGAGCACGGTGAAGCAAACTGCTAAACAAAAGACATTAAATTTAGGCCTATCATTAAGGGGGCTCATAGCAACCTTTTTCAGGTTAGCCCCTGTTGTACCAGATATAAAAGTTTATAACAAAAATAACATATATGACATGTACTAACACATGATACAGTCAGTCTACTCTGAAGTACCAGGGATATGAGACAACTGGAAGTACAAAGTACCGACGCGGACGCACACATTGAAGGCATGCATACCTGCAGCAGAGACTGTTTACACGCTGTATACGCGCGAGTTGTCACTTTGTACTTCAGAGTGACAAACTGTAGTTGGTTAAATTTTGTTTCAAAAAAGGGATGTCATTGGGTATAAGCAAATAAAAAAAATGGTTCATTGGGTATAAGAGTAAGAAAAAGGGGGTTATTTGGTATAAAATTTATTGGGTAGGACTTTAAAAAAGTCCATAGTTCATTTGTAAAACACTGGCTCTCACTTTTATCTGTAGATTAAGAGGAGGAGAGAATGAACACCAAGGCCGTGTTGAGATCAAACAGAGGTTATCTGACCCAACATGGAGCGTCATCTGTGATCGTCAATGGGATATCAATGATGCCCATGTTGTTTGCAAACAACTTGGATACAGGTATGATTGATTGATTGCTTGCTTGACTGATTGATTGACTGATTGATTGATCATTGATTGATTGATTGATTGGTTGATTGATCAGTTGCATGTTTGCTTGCTTGATTGCTTGCTTGCTTGCTTGCTTGCTTGCTTGATTGATTGATTGATTGATTGATGGATTGATCAATTGGTATAGGCAATTGTTTAGATATGTTCCTATTTTATAAACTATTCATATTAGTGATGACACCTCATCTGATTAAGAAGAAGAAAGTATCAAAGTGCAAAATGTACTTCATATGTATACTCTAAAAACCAATATTGTACAATTGCACTTGTGCACACTTTTTCGTACTATTCATTTGCATCTTGCAGGATTGATTCATTTTTCCTGAAGGTGGGTGCATTTTTATTGGTCCAATTTTGTGACATTTTTAGTATATTGTTTGTCATAAAAAAATAGCAGAAATTGCAGACTCTTTGTCTTGTATGAAATAGGTTAATAAAGGCAGAACCCTTGTACTTGTCATGTGGGGGATGAGGTTGTGGATCATGAAGTGCTCCTTTAACTCTTTCCATGTGGGTGTCGACTGTAGATGACAAGTTTCAATAAATTTTGTTTTAAGAATTCAAAAATGTCAGAATTGAACATTTGCATGACCGTACTTGGAATCAGCATGAAAAATGCAATAAAAAGAGTACAATTGAGCAAGATGTGGGTGTCGACTGTAGATGACAAGTTTCAATAAATTTTGTTTTAAGAATTCAAAATGTCAGAATTGAAAATTTGCATGACCGTACTTGGAATCAGCATGAAAAATGCAATAAAAAGAGTACAATTGAGCAAGATGTGGGTGTCGACTGTAGATGACAAGTTTCAATAAATTTTGTTTTAAGAATTCAAAAATGTCAGAATTGAAAATTTGCATGACCGTACTTGGAATCAGCATGTAAAATGCAATAAAAAGAGTACAATTGAGCAAGACTAGTATTGGTTCAGTGGTTCTTAAGATAGCTATTGATATTTTGAGAAAATATCTCAAGACTTCAACTTTGTATTTTGAAGCCTATGGCCAGCTGAGACGAATATACCTAAATACCTAAAGGGATAGGAAGCGAGCCTATTTGTGTGTACTTTAGATGCTGCTATGTGTGTTCCATCTCTGGTATGGCAGCTATTTGGAATCACCAATCCACTTTGTTGGCCTGTAAACAACTATAGATCATTGTAGGTTGACTAAACTACATCAACAAATCATTTAACATGGCCAAAATAAAAAAATGTGAAAAATTTACAATTTTCATGCAAAAAAAGTGGAAATTTGGTTAAAATCAGCTAAAATTGCCCAAAAAATGCTCATTTTGTGTCTCAATTCAGAAAAATATGGTGAACTTTTGAGATTTTAAAATGCATACTTGACCTTGTTTAAATGTGTCTCCAGGTCAAGTTTTAATTTTAAAATCTCTAAAGTATACCACATTTTTATGAATTGAGACACAAAAAAGGGCCAATTTTTGCCATAACAGATGTGGCACACACAAAAGTGCTTGCTTCCGATCCCTTTAGGTATATTTAGGTATATTCGTCTCAGATGGCCAGTACACAAATTAATTTGTAACTTTTTCTTGTGAATTACACAGTGAAGCCACTGCCTCCCATGTGAATGTCAATTCTCATTTTGGAACGGGCAAGGGTGATTTTGCCTTGGATAATGTGCGATGTCAAGGCACTGAGGAAGGACTTCACCAATGTACTACCAGAGGTTGGGGGAATGTCAACAACTGTGACAGAGATGTGGATGTGGCTGGAGTTACATGTCAATCTACTACAGTCCTAGAGGTAGATCCAGGTATGTATAGCATGTAGACTAATTCCAATCAGCCGTCTACACTGTGTATGCTTCGTAGTGACTGTGTACTGATTATCTTACAGCCCATATCATGATGGACTTCTGAAAACTATTCAATGCGACTTTGGTTGTGCGCCGTAGCGCAACTGACTAGCGGCGCCTGTGTACCGCGCCGCTGTGACAAGATCATGCTCTGAACTTCTAAAAACAACAAACTCGGTCAAAAGGTCAATTTGGACACAACTGCGCATGCTCTATGCCACAGGAATCCTGTGGCAAAATCTGTCACTTTTTTTTCCATGTAGTTTTCTCAGTCGTCAATCCAGATGGTTGACGACTGAGGGCAACAGTCTATAGACCACTTTACATTATTGTTTATCAACAAAGGCGAGGGATTGGTCTGTCGATATGCCCGAACGAACCGCTTCACTGTTCAATGGCTTTCTTGTACTATATGAAATGTGGTGGGAGATTTAAAATACACATGCCCTGAGCAGACTACGATGCGCACGCACACTGCAGGGCAAAGAACAATGGAAAGTACGTACCATAATGCGTGCGCATACTGCCGGGCAATGACGTCACATGTCAAGTGGGCTATATAGCATGCATGTCATAATGTTTCATAGCATTATTTTATACATTCAGTTTCATTCATTCATTTTCATTCATTCAATCAATTTGATGATAAGTGCCTTGTAACATGAGGATGTCTCATAGTGCCGCTGTAGAATGAATATCAGAATCCAATCACTTCCTCCATGAGTGCAGTCATGATGCACATCATGTCTGTAATTAAAGTTTGTTAAGCTTATAATAGGCGAAAATTATTTGGCTTTTGTTACTGCGTGCATCAATAAAGTCCCAACTCACGCTCATAAGTGTGCTCCAGTCACATATTATATGCAATGCACAACTAGCATAAGCATTGCGCCCAACTGCCCAACAGATTGGGACAGTCAGGATTTAACATGTACCTACTCTTTATGAAACTGACGGTGAGATGCATGTGCAGGTATGGTTCTTTGTACATGAGATTGATGGCCGAAGGATGGAATACTCTCATGGTTCATATACCCAACTCTAAATGCCCCATGGGTAGAGTGGAAGTCAATTAGAGAATAAATGATAGGAATTTGTCTTTTTGCCTATCCAATATCGTGTCATAATGGATGGGCAGGCCAATATTTTGAGTAGTGGATGCCGGCGCATATAATAATAATATTGGCCAGCCCATCCATTATGACACGATATTGATAGGCAAAAGACAAAATCCTATCTTTTATTCTCATTCTTATTCAGTTTTAATGTAATTTTTGCGAGAAAAACTGCCTTTTTTCATACAAAAATAAAGTTACTTTTGTGAGGACATCCCCGTTGTTTTAAATGAACGAAACCATCACGAACATCTAAGCCGCCGAATCACGTTCTTAGTTCTTGCACGTGTATTACGCGAACGCATGATTGCGCGATCATTGCGGAGCAACAAGCGTGCCGCCGTATGCATATGGCGCGCCTGACTAATATCACTATCAACTATTGTGAGATATTATACACCAGAAAACCAATCAAATTACGTGAATTCTTTACAAGACGCACCCATTGAATAAGAATATTTAATCTGCACATGTTGCCAACAGACATTTTTCCAAGTCAATACCATAGCAAATTTAATTCCATCAATGGGAATTGAACCTAGGACCTAAATGCACCAGAAGTGAGGCGAGTATTCTAACCACTGAACCAAGCTCTCTCATAACATTTCAGCTCTATTGGAATTGTGAATACATTATTATAATTGTGTTCTCAATATGTCATACACAAATAAGGAATGAATATCAGGACTGGATTGATCTTTTCCAGGGCCCTGGGCCAGGATAACTTAAGGCCCCTGGCTATATATCTGAACCCACATGATAACATCCCTATCCACCAGCACCCCATCTCTATAACACATTCCAAATACCAGTGCTTCATTCAATTTTCCCAGTTTCTCTTATTTGTTAAAAATTTTTGTTTGTTTTATCCTCCAAATTTTGTGGCCCAACATCTTGGGGCCAGGCCATCCGGCCCTTTGGTAAATCTAGCCCTGGGAATGATTTGAGTGTTTGAGAGACAACACTTGACTTTTTTTTGACACCAGTGGAAAACAACATAACTGCCAATCTGACCGGTGCCCAACCAGCAAACACTAGAATCTTCATCAGAATCCCTCAGTCCAGAATGCCACGATGGATGTGGCAACTTCTGCAGGTCTTGCGTCAAGAACAAGGGCAGGGAGATCCTACACCAGCTCCTGCGCCAAAACCTCGCCCTCCACTAGGACCCACCCCGTGTCCCCTTGCACCAAAACCAACATCAGCACCAAGACCAACATCTGCATCTGCACCTGCACCACCACATCCACCCGGTTATGCACCAAGGCCACATGATGCACCTCGCCCTGCACCAAGACCTCATGTACCTGGCCCTACACCACGGCCACATGCACCTCACCCTGCACCCGTTGCAATGACTATGAATGACAATATCAGTGGACATAAAGGGGGTGAGATAATTGTAACCATTATGTATGGTTGTGGTGTGATATGTTATCTTATTGCATTTTGTTCTGCACCAAGACCAACATCTACTTCTGCACCTGCACTGCAATACGTGGTTATGCAACAAGGCCATATGCATCTTGCCCTGCACCAAGACTGCATGTACTAAAATTGCATGTATACACCAACTTGACTCCTTTGTCACATCATTGTTAAAGATGCATCTGTTCACTCTGTCATTTGTACAGATGTAAAGCTGATTTGTTTTTAATGCTTTTATGTAGTTTATAATGCACTTTATGAGTATCTTACATTATCATTATTATTTTGTGTCATTGAAAAGATTTTGGCTTTGGTTTTGGCTACCCTTCCCACTTTTGGTCTTTTTGAATTTTAGTACTCAAGATTTAGCTGATGGAAAATTTAAACTAAAGATCTGATAACATGGATTGTCATTTTCGTCTTTTGCTGCCTGATTTTCTGTGATGATTTGGCATGATCATGATAAACCAGTTCCTTTAGGCCTTATCATTTTGACAATCTGGCTGAATATCCATTGCTTCTGCAGAATGTTGTGTTTGTGCCGTAGTGATGCTGACTGACTTGTTTGTGTGCTTTTTGATTTATTTAGCATATTAGGTGCAGAGATTCCTATACAGAATGAAGCTTAAAACGTACCTTTTAGCCAAGGTGATCAGTGATCATTATTCAATTGCATCTGCTGATCCTGAGTAGGATGACTTCAAAACCCAAGATTCCTATTGGGGCTGCCTGCACAGATACACCATCGCTAAGGTACTTGGCTGGTACTATGCAGTACCAGGGGAGTACCAGTGTAGTACCAGTACAGTACCACTGCTGGTGGGTCCTTTAGTTTCCTTGGCACGTAGCAGCATGTTGTCTTGGTCTCTATGTGTCTCAGTCCTGTACCTTGGCGATGGTGTTCCTGTGCAGGTGGCGCCAACAGGAATCTTGTAGTGTAGCCACCATAACAGACCTTATTTTTAACACATTTTGTATATATTTTCTTTACCATTTTTTAGACTCGCCAGAATGTTATACAGATGCCAAAGCTATTGATTACAGAGGCTTCAAATCCACCACAGAGAGGGGCAAAACTTGCCAAAGATGGACAGCCAGGAATCCACATGATCCCAGCTACACGGTACAGGAATTCCCAGACCACCTGGGTAATCATAATTACTGCAGGAATATGGGGGATGCTGATAAAGCATGGTGCTATACAACAGATCCGGCAATAAGATGGGATTTCTGTGATGTGGGTTCACCACAGCGAAGCTGCAATAACCAAGGTAGGCAAATAATTACATTTACCTATTTAATTAGCACTCCTGATCTATAGTAAGCATTTCATTTGCATAAACACAGAGCTGCACCGGGAGCTGCACATGATTCAACTGTGATCGTATTTACTTTCAGTAAATACAACATGGAAGTACAACCTTGCATACTTAATGAAAATACTAACCAATCATGAGTGAGTTTGTTCACTTTTGTGTTATGCACATGTGGGCATTCATCAGTATACACAGGCAATTGTCATGCTGTTGGCAGCTGTGTTCATTCAAATAAAAATTGTGTACTATGATTAACTTGTAACATTCAACTGTATAAGTGCCGCTTTCAGTGTACTCTACTGATTTATTCAAGATGAGTTGGTATGGATGATGTGTGATTCCCAATAAGTAGATGAATAACACTTAGAACGGAAAGCATGGAGCAAATAAACTACAGAAGGATTGCAAATCACAAGTAATGTACATTTATTTAAAAACATTAATTCTAACAATACAGAGACTGCTGCTTTGTAATGAACGTCCTGTTGCTAAACAAAATAATGACTGGTCTAATGGAGTGGAAAGGCAGGAGTCATATATTTGTCCAGCTGTAGCCATTTAACTACAAAAATTCTGTGTATTTCAAAATACATTGGTCTTTTAGAAAATGACTGCAAAATGTAAAGGAAGCATGCATTAATTCCAGGGTTGCCAAAATAATTCAATCCGAAGTGCAGGTCAAATAATCGAAAAGTCACCCAATTTGTCTATTAACCATTGGTTTCTATGGGATAGGAAATTGTCAAAAGTCTCGGGTAAAATCGTCAAAGGTCACCCAATTGGGCTGTCAAATTGGGAGGGGGGCTGGCAACCCTTGACTCAGTGCAGTAATTTACTCTTTATTCCAAAGTAGAATGGGCAAATAGTCTGTATGCACAAAACAAAATTAGACCAGGTCTAACTTTAAATCTGGTCTAAAACTTACTATGGAGATTAGTCCAGGGAGAAAGAACTCTTTGGTATTTACGTACCTCATTCTATATTATGTTAGATCCTGTTAATTGGCATTTACATGTATTAGATGGCTATAGTTTAACTTTTGGACTTTGCTAGTAACAAAGGAGGAAAAGAAAAGAGTAAAAGAATATATCCTTAAGTCTAACCTCCATAGTTTGGGTCTAACATATTTTGTGCATACAAACCCTTATGTTTCATTTAGCATTGAGGCATAGGACATTTATTTTTTGAGGACAAGGTCTTACTATAGTGAACTATTGTAAGACAAATCCCTAGATGTTTGAAGCACATATTGTGAAAATTTATGAAAAACAAAATGCTTGTTTAAATACATAAAATTGAATGGAAACAGAGGTAATAGTGCCCTCAATGATCACTCTATCCATAGACTACGTATGGATGTGGGAGATCAACTACGTATGGATGGCTAGAACTGATCAATGTTGGCGCTTTGAGCCTCTGTCACATCATCAGTGCTCCAGTCATGGCCTCCCCCTCGGTATGGATTGCGAGGGTCTTAATATTACTAAACAAACCAAAACAAGTGTGTTTCCTGGAATCCTCCAGGTGAAAAATGTGAAATGGATTTTTTTATTTTTTGTTTATAGAGTCCGGATTTATGATATAATCAGGACCCTGACAGCAAGTTCAGAAGTTTGTTACTACATGGAAGCGGCCATTGACCCTGTCATCGCGTATCAGGCGCACTTGAATGCGCCCTATACGCGTTATTGATCGCGTAGGACGCTTGTGCTGGTGACGCGTTCGTTAGCACCCCTGCAACCCCCCGCATTGCCGTTAGCACCCCATGGCAGCTCCCATATACGTGTGTCAATTTGTGATTCGCAGGATCTTATTTTTCAGGCTTTGTAGTGTGCAAATTTGGCTGGTCCGATTTTTACAAAAACAAACTTGTTTTTTAGTCTTATCACACACTTATTGGTATACATTCTTGTAATAAAGTATCTATTCAGTTTCAAAATAAACACTCAAGCTCTATTTTTCGCCCGGGGGGGGGGGGCACTGTAGTGGTGAAGGGGGGGTATCAGGCGCGTCCGTAAATTCACGTAAAAAGGGTATTTTTTCAGACTGGTGCACGTTACGTGTGTAACGTGAATAGGTATCAAATTCATGTAAAATTTGTGTAAAAGGGTATGTTTTGGAGCTCTTACATTACTTAGGGTAGTTTTGCCAAGTTTGGGATTTTGTGCTTTCTCCTTCATTCTTGAAAAGTGAAAGAAAAATCTGTGGTCTTTTCTCCCTACTTCAATGCTACACCCCAAAAGCCAGCCTTCAGCTGTCCGCGATGACAGATCCCTACTGGCCCAGCTAGCATACTAAACAAGGGTAGAGTCCAAAGTTTACCGTTTTCTAAAATCCATTTTCCGTGTTGTAAAATTTGTAAATCCGTGTCATGAATAAAGCTTAAAATGTATAAACAATGATATTAATGTCACAAAAAAGTGTTCAATATCGCGATCAAAATGCTCTGATTGGAATATTCTCACGATAATAGGCCGACTATTACGATGATTGGAGGGATATAGGGGGTTTGTTGATATGCCTTGGTAATATACCTTTATTTCGGTATTATTAAACAGTGTTTTTATCATAAAAATTGACATACACAACTCATGATTGTTTTTAACATTTATTTCTCTTATCTTTTAACAATTTTTGTCACGTCATATAAAAATGTCATTTTCCGTGTTGTACCTCCGATTCCGTGATTTTCTTCCGTTTTCCGGAAAACGGAAAACTTCGGACTCTAGACAAGGGTTTCATGTGCATGAATATGATTATTAGTCTTGTGTTACAGACCATGTACCTATATGTTGTCCATAGGGAGTATAACTACTTGCTGCGGCTAAAACTGCTCTATGTTGGTGCTTCCAGCCTCTATCACATCTTTGATGCTCCCTCATGCCCCTTCCTTGGTGCTCTCTCGTGCCCCCCTCCTTGGTATGCATTGCAAGGGTCTTTGACAAAGACTAGAATAAGATATGCACTATAATAGTACTTAGGCTATAAAAAAAACAAGTTTGTTTCCCATCCATCTATGTTGGCACTTCCAGCCTCTGTCACGTCTTTACTGCTCCCTCATGGCTCATGCCCCCTCCTTGGTATGGATTGCAAGGGTCGTTGACAAAGACTATTAGGCCAAAAAAAAAAATTGTTGTGTTGCCTTCAAGTGGGAAAATAGGAAAGTTGGGTCGGACAGTCGGATTTCTTTTCTTTTTTTTTTTAGACCCTCAGTTTTTAAAAATCCCCTCAAATATTAAATAATGCTTCTTCAATTAGGGGACATTTGTCAATTTTGACTTCTGGATATCTGTTAGACATCAATTAAAGACTAGTCTTTCAATAAAATATTAATTTTAAGATATATATATATATAATATAATAGTACTTAGGCTAAAAAACAAGTTTGTTTCCCGTCCATAGGTGGTCTGAAAACCAAAATGTGACATCCTTTTTTTAATTTTATATTTTTACAGTCAGGATTTTAGAGTAAAATATGCTACAAATCACAAATATTTGATGTTAGGTCAGTGCAGAGTAGGTTAGATATGAAAATTTTAAGTTTTAGGAAGATTATAGGTTGATTTTCATATGATTTTTTTTTATTTCATAGTGCTTCTGAAGCAAATATGAGAAAAAATCTTTTGAAAAATGTTGCCATTAATTTTTTGCTTGGGAATATAATGTTTTCTGGATTTTTCAGATGAAAAACAAGCAAATGCTGTAAAATTGCTCCAAAAACAAAATGTCTGTGACCTAAAGGAAACAAACTTTTTTTTTACTGAGCCTTAAGACACACTTGTTGGTGTACACTCTTGTAATAAAGTATCTATTTAGTTTCAAAATAAACACTTTGAGGTCCATTGTTGCTTCATCTGTCAAAGCCTAATGTTAATCATGGATGCCTTTATCCACATGAATAGATTTCACCTCTTTCCTCATATGTCACATACAGTTTTCTGTTCCCAACTGCAAGACAGTGAGGGTAATTGGCCTTGGTATCAATGGATCTCAGGTATTCACCAGTTGATGAGAAGCAGTAGACTCCATTTCTGGCTAAGGCAATGTTACAAATGAATATGATGTCCTCATAGCAGCAAACACCAAAAGGATGCCATCTTGTCACATGAGATGGAGGCTTGAGAGTGTGTAGCATATGTCCGGTACTGTTTACTATCTGTACTACAAAACCAAAGTCACATACAATGATTGTATCTTGTGATGTCACAGCTAGAAAGTTTGGCTCAATGTTTACTTTGATGCTAGTGATGTGAGATCCATCTTGCCTATGCCTACTGATATACTTCTGGTTGACCTCTCCTACCAACAGCTGACCCTTGCTATCCATTGTTAGTCCTACTAGTCTAGTATATTCAGTATTTGATGGCTTGTTTTCAGGTGATATGGCAACCCGTCTGTCCTTATACATACCAGAAGGATCATACACTTTAATGAATCTGGTGTCATCTGTGATAACATAATTTCCTTCAGTGTTGACAGTGACATTGCAAGGCCGTGATCTTGTCCCAGACATCAGTCCTTGTGTAGTATCAATACTGTGTTTGTGTTGTCCATCTGCATTGTACACCTGTATCTTTGCTGCACAGTTGGATGCTACAGCAACATCTCCTGTAGAGCTGACTGCAATGCCCAAAGCACCAGACAGCTTACCAGGCTCATCTTTGCCAAACTCCTTCTCAAGCACCCAGGATCCAGTAGTGAGTTTCTGCTTAAAGTGCAACTCCCTCTCTGCAGATGTCAACTAATAGGATGAAAAATAGATATGCACATAAAAGTTACTCACCCTACATTTGTATAAAAAATTTAATAGTGTACTTCTAATCTATTTCAAAAAGTTTAATGAACTTACATTTGAGTTCAGAGATGCCACTTTTCAGGAAATTTCCCTATTTCAGGAAATTATAAAGAAAATTTACCAATTTCAGAAAATTTTACACTGACTGTGATATAATAAGCAGTTTTATGATTGAATCTTCAGGTCTCCGTGTTTCAATTAATCTAAATTTAATAACAAGAATTGAAGTCATTTATCTGCATAACCAAATTAACACAAGAAGGGGTCAATGCGATACTGCCTGCTGTCTCAATTTCTGGAGTCATATTGCATTAAGGTTACACGAAGAAACGTATAAAAAGCGTATAAAAGACGTATAAAGTTGTTCTCTAAAACAGAGTTTTCTCAGTAATCAAATATCGCAGCAAGTGAAATGTTGGTGCATTGGATGTAGCTTAACATTTTTCTTGTGTGTTTATAAAAATTTTTAGAATAAATTTGAAAATCCTTCGTTTAAAGCCGTTTTACGCACCATGTTCATAAGATCAAAAACGCGTTCCATGACGCTTTTTTTCAAATGTGCGCCCGTATAAAACCACGCCGAAAGTGATCGTTTTCCTCTTTTTGTATTGTACTACAAATCTTTCTTTCTCTTTTTCACTATTTCTTTATTCTTTCTTGCTCCTTTCTTTTTAGTTTTATTTGATTGATTCGCTGACTGTAGTGAATCGTGATTGATTGTTTTTCACTTTATATAATTCAAAAATTTGTAGGCATGCTAAGTATTTGTCTTGCTGAATATTCTTCCCAAATTCGATTTGCAAATAATTGCTTTTTGATATTGTTGTTGATGTTATTGTTGTACCTATAACATTGTTATCAGGGGAATAGCAGCATTGATTTATTTCATCAAAGATATCAAGGCTATAAATTCAAAATCAACACATTTTCCAGGGCGTAGCTTGACGAAGTGCCCCCAATCAATTTTCAAATTTATAAAATCCTTATGAAAATTGCCGAAAACGGCTTGTGCCCCCCGACATCCGACTCGGCATGCCGCCTCTCATGACACCCCCCCACCCGACTCATGAGCTCCGAGCACGAGCTAAGCCAAGTTTCATATCCTTTTCATGTCTTGACCGTGGATCGATATTCTATTGTAAGTAGGCCTCACGTCCCGATGCACGCTTGTTCATTTTCTGCATGGCTGTTTCTGTTATGAACTTACGCCCCTCTGAAATCCAGCGCATGAAAAACTCTCGGCTAACCTTAAGACAGAATATTCACACATAAAAGCATGTACACAAAATATATAAAAAAATGCACAATTGCATAAATGAAAAGTCATGTTGTCATTTTTCCATTTTTCCATCTGCAACAATTTTTAAACTTATTATTTTAAACAGCAATAAACTTTGGCAAACATTTGATGATATTTTGCAAACATATTTTGAAAATTGTTTTAACTTTATTTTTTCAAATTTTTAAAATTAAAATCAATAAATGTTGCCATAAATTACGATTTTAGCAAAGTTAAAAAAAAATTCTCTCAAGATGTAAACTCTGGGTTGGTCAGGCCTGTAAAATGGTGTTTTTTGTCTTTGAATTAATGATACCAATTTGAGCAAGTAATTTATTTACAGCCAAATATCTATGTAAACAAAAATTAAATTAATTGACGCGATTCCAAATACAGCGCGCCACCTACGATCACGCCTGGCTGATCTACTTCGCAGCAGAGCATCATGGGTAAAGGTCGACATCCATGAGTCGTCGCGTCGACGATAAACCATCGACCCTGGAAACAGAAACGAGTGTTGCTATCGATTACTCAAATTTGCTTATTTACGTTGATGATGATCAGCTGTTGATTCAACCCTCCGACGCTTTTTTTTTTTTTTCATTCCTGTCTCCTTTTTAAAGTTAATTTCGACAGTCATGGTTTAGGCCTACCTCTGTTCAGAGTGTTATGCCTATTCCCACACAACCTTATTTTCAAACTTCTCCGAACTTTCCGAGGCGCTTGGGAAAATACTTTAGGCTCTCGTTTACAAGAAAAGAAAACACTTTCAGGTCTTTAAGTAAGTAGGCCTATAATAGACTTGATTAAAAAATATGCTAGGGGATAGGCCTACTTCATGCATATATCCTTAAAAATTTAAACCTTGTTTGTTTTAAGTAAAGTAGGCCTAATTCTCAATATTTAGAATAACGAAATATTCAATACATATTTTAACAGCAGCATGAACAGCGTAAAGCATTTATTTTTTTAATATGGTTTTTTTTCTGCCTCCTTTATAAAGTTTATTTTTGACAGTCATGGTTTAGGCCTACCTCTGTGAATGTTCAGAGTGTTAGGCCTATTCCCACACAAAATAATGGGCATCAATTAAACCCTTATTTTCAAACTTTTCCGAACCCGATCCGAGGCTCTTGGGAAAATACTTTAGGCTCTCGTTTACAAGAAAAGAAAACACTGAAAAATATGATTGGGGATAGGCCTACTTAGACCCTCATGAATAGGCCTATATCCTTTAAATACCCACAATTTTTAAACCTTGTTTGTTTTAAGTAAAGTAGACCGAATTCTCAATATTTAGAATAACGAAATATTCAATACATATTTTAACAGCATGGACAGCGTAAAGCATTTATTTTTTAATACGATTAAAACGTTTTGAATTTCAAATGTACTCTATGATCAACCATCTACGGTTAAAACTCGATGTCAAAAATGTTGATGTCTCTGATGCTGATCGACCATCTAGGCCTAGGCCTACTATAAACCCGATGTCAAAATGTCAATTTTCGAGTTTGGGTACATTGTAGGCCTATAATAGCAAATGCTTTTGATGCAAGACAATTTCAAACAGAAAATTTAATCTAAAACGCAAATTCGTGCCTTTTTTATTTCTTGTTTGGATAACTTTTCCCATTATTATTACCATGCGTGATACATGATTAAGATAAAAGCTTTTGGTTTTCAAAAATGTTTTGAACGCTTGTCTTATTTGTATTTTTATTATTGTTTTTCCTAACCTAGGCCTATAGATGTTTTACATTTATAACCTTATAGGCCTAAAGCATTTTTCGAGTGACGTTTGAAACACTCTTTGTAGCATGATGTAGGCCTACTGTATGACCACGAAAGGTCGTAGACTTAGAAGCCATTTCCTTCGATATATAGCCCTATAAACAAAACACTTTGGCCCCAATGTATAATGTCGGGAGAAAATATATACTTGCACTAAACAAATAAACCTGTTAATTTTTAAAATAAACTCTCGTGGTGCAGTTCTGTCAACAAAATTACATATGCTCAGCCCACTCAATAAATTTGGCTCGGGGGCTCGAATAGACCTACCCTTCTGTGTGAATAGGCACGTTTTCATTTTCATTTAGGCCTATAATGGCCTCCAAACTACATTGTTAATCATGTTAAGTTATCTTGTTTTTGTCAAAAACATCAACTGCAAATTGTCCGTTATTGTACAGTAGGCCTATATCCTTCGCCGTAAATCGGTGTGTGTGTGTGTGTGTGGGGGGGGGTGTCCTGTTCGCCCTTCAGTTTCAAATGAAGCAGGCCTAAACAATGTGTTCACCCCTCCAATAAAGTCCATCCCCAGATTTGACCTCTTTAGTTTGTAGGTTGAGTCCTTGATCCATGGGCCTGATCCATTATTTAATATGCAAGAAATGTCGATCCTCCGAATTTAAACCTTTTCAATTTGGCCAAAGTCAGTGCCGTAAAGGATGGGCTACACTACAGTTCAGTTCTTTTCATAGTGTTGACTTCATGATTTCATGAGAAAGAAAAGGAAAATGGGAAAGATTTTAATCTTTTCCATTTTCTTTTTCTTTTTAAAAAACATGTATAGGCCTAGGTGTTTAAAATTGTCCAATTGAATTAGTCGAAAAGGTTTTTGATTTTTCAATGTTGTGCCGACCGATAATATGACTAAAAAGAAACTCATTCCAACCAACGTGTGCTATTTGGGAGTAGGCCTAGGCCTACATTAAGAGTAAATTTCCTTGGGTTATGAATTATTAAAGGGAAAGATGAAATAAAGATGGTATGACATGCAAGAAAGCGGAAGTAAAAATAAAATATGAAAAATTAAAAGAAACATGAATTAATATTAAAATCGGACATGACAATTGTCAAATTTAAACCTTAATTGTGACACGATCTGGTTCATGGGGGCCAAAGGAGGCATTTTTGAAAATTGTGTAACCATTACACGCATACAATAGGCTATCATTTTAAACTGAAAACACCAAAGGTCTAGAATACTTGGTTCTAAAGTTATGAAGTTTTTGCATGCATATTTTCTTGATATAGGCCTACCTTAAAATAATGATCTTTTAAAATTCATGTACTCTTTTGCAGTTTGAAACTTTCTTCATCTTTATTATTATGCTAGAACTCTATGAGGTATTGTTGAAATGCATTAAAGTCTCGAATTGAAATATTAATAAAAAATAAAGGTTATTTTTATGCGGTAGGCTATGCCTACAAAGTGTTTTTATTGCGATCGTAATTTTTTAAATGTTTGATAGTAATATAATTAAAAATACAAATTTAGGCTAAAAATAAAATAAAGACAAATCAAACAATTACAAAAAACAAAAACGGCAAACCAATGTGATGCATGTTTATAAGTAATGAGTATTAAGAATCTTTTTAAAATTTACTTGAATTTCTTTGCTGTAGGCCTATCCATGGGCGGGCCGCTAAGCGCTTCGTGCAAAAAAAAAACATAATTTTTAGAAAATGTAGGCCGATTACAAAAAACGCATAACACCTATAGTATGGATGTTCTTAAGTATGCTGGTGTTATATTTAAAAAGGACAGGCCTAGGCCTATACTTCGCATTGACTAGGCTCGCGCGTATCGGGCTGAAAAGCATCGTAAAGTTTAAAAACAAAAAAGGGCGGTTTTAGAAAATGGGATAACAAAAAGTTAACACCTAGTAGGCCTATCAACATCAAGTTTGCGGGTTTTAGAAAAAGATATGTGAATATCAAAGTGCAATATTTCACTTCAACACAGAAAGTCTCAAAAAATTTCAAAATGTACTACAAAACATTGTGTTTTTAGAGTAATAATCACAAACATGGTCAGCTATGGTTGATGAAAAGGATGTCGACCCCAGACACGGAAATGCCAATTTTCACTGCCGTCGTTGGTGGCGCGCTGTATTTGGAATCGCGAGAATTAAAGGGAATCTCCAGGAATCACAACATTATGCCTTATATGTTAGAAAATTAATTATCAATCACGAATCATGTGATATCCCAGTAATTCAATGAAGGCTGACAACAGTTGAGCACAAGTAACCATGACATCATTGCACTAGACAATTTCGGCAGGAATTTTGAATATCGTGTGTTGAGAGCCGGCTGTTTTTATTTGTTTTTATGGTCAATATGAGTTTGTTTTAAATAAAACCATGTGATTCGTGCCAGATAATTATTTTTCTAACATATAAGGCATAATGTTGTAATTGCCAGAGACATGAAAGTATCAGGGAGAAATTCTCTTTTGGTAACACAAAGCCTAATCTCCATAATGTACCCTTTCCAAAATTATAAGCCAGTAATCCACTACACTATATAACAAGGCCTCATCATGCAGTTATATAGTGTGAGCAAATCTTCAATCATCTTTTCTCTAATTGTGATATTCCAGTTGAAATCCATACACCCCCTATGGAAGACATGACCTAAATCTCCCACACAGGGGGTGTGGATTTCAAATGGAGCCACCCATTCAGGTAACCCCATTTGAAATTCACACTCTCTGTGTGGAAGATTAAGGTAATGTTGGGGGGGGGGGGGTATGGATTTTAACTGGAATGGCCAAAATGGAGATGGGACAGTGTTGCACTGAGCCCTCAATAATAGATGTATGCAAGTGATTTGATAAACAAATCTCTCCCAAAATGTTTTACTTCCACAGATGTTTCATTGTATAAAAATGTGTGTTCTTTTTACTGCTAAATGTAATTTAATCACTTCTATCACACATGTTATGCCAAGCAGCAAAGTGAATTTTATTGTAAACATGAAACAAAATTTTCACACTGACTATTTAGGGAAAAACCCAACTTACCACCAACAGAATATGGTCAACTGTAGGCCTCTTATGCCAGTCTTTATCCCAGCATTGTTTCATCAAGTCAGCCAGAGCTTTTGGGCAGTTGGGAGGAATCACTGGTCTCTCACCGTTATTGCATATTCTCCAGATGGTATTAGGAGCATCAGAGCCTTCAAATGGGATTTCTGTTGTCCACAGCTCCCAGACCACCACTCCGTAGGCATGAATGTCATAAAAAGGGGAAAGGACTTCATCTGTCAAAAGCTCTGGGGCCATCCAGGGGAGAGATGCTCTTTCTGTTGCATTCTGGATTGTGATCGCACTCTTCTTAGCTAACCCGAAATCAGCAAGTTTGAGGATGTTTCCTTCAGCTATCAAGTAGTTCGGGGACTTAACATCTTTGTGAATATACTCCATTTGCTTCAGGTACTGGATAGGTTTGGCTGCTTGCTTAGCCCAGTCGTAAACAAGCTTTGTTGGGAGCCGTTTCTTTTGAGACGATAGGACCTGAGAGAACCGCCTTTGCATAGCTCTAGTACAACATACTGATCCAAGTTATCATCACAGATACCAATGAGCTTGACAATATGAGGATGATCTAGTTTGGATGTGGATCAGGCTCATTCAGTCTTTTAGCTGCTACATCTTGACCCTGCCATTTGGCTTGGAATACTGCACTGAAACCTCCAATGCCAATTCGCTTCACCAACTGAAGATCATCCTTTTTGATTTTCAAGTACGCCATTTGTTAAACAGGTGTAGGCTGGAAAAGGAGAAAACCAGATAGATGTTTTTAGAAACCTCATTTGCAGTAGATATTTGGCCGTTATTAAGGCTACAGCAAATGTAATTGGTTAGAATATAGGGACAATGACAACTATACAAGTCTATAATATTGAATTGATTAATTTGAATTAAACAATTCATCAAGTTACCATGGGCCGCGGCATAAGACATGTTGCAAAACTACTAAGTGACAGGTTACCATACACAAAGAAAAGAATAGGCACTTTTTTGATAATTTTCATGAAAGTTCCACAAAACTTACCTAGGGGTCTCTAAATTTTTAATATGTTATGAAAAATTTAATTAAAAAAATATTTACTGACGGCGAAAAAAATCTATTGACGGAAATGGAAAGTCTTGTTATGCTCTAACAAACTTGGAAAAAAATCAAACATTTTGGTCTAAAAATTAGCCATGTTTACTGCTGTCCCATTCACTAAAGCACAGGAAGAACACCCACAGCATGGAAGTCACCTTTCCAGACTTCCTGTCTACAAGCAGAAATGGATGCCACCAGTGCTAGCATCAATGAATTATTTAAAATAAATTAATAAATTTGGTATTATAGACTGTTTACGCATAGCAATGTTGTATAAGAATCAATTTTAGCAAATTTTAGCAAAGTGATTTTAATGAATATTAATTGTTTATTTACATACATACCTCTGTTGAATTGAAAAAAACAAAACAATGTTTGGAACCTGGCTCCCAAGGGGGCACTCATTGTTTTTTGGTAAGGGTGTGCCACCGCCAGTCCCGAACTTGGAGTCTAGCGAATTAACTGATTGGCCAGACAAAAAAGGGGGTCTTGGGAACTGATCAGCTGGGCCAAAAAGGGGGGGGGGGGTCTTGAGAACTGATCAGCTGCCAAAATGGGGGTCTCGATCGGGAACTAAACCAGGCGAAAACCAGGTTTCAATTTTCTTGTGTTTTGCCACAGATTTTTGAAGGAATTGATTTTGCTCAATTTTTGTCAAAACATTGTGCATTGAATTATTATAAACCATTTTAATGCAAAACGGCGGGGCATTACCATAGGCCTATTGATGCCCCGGGGGGGCCACTTGTATTTCAAGGTGGACACCATGCTCGTGTAAAAAACAAGTAAAAGGGTTGTTTTTCAGCATTGGGTAAATACAGCGCTGTACCTGTTTAGGTGTCAAAACGCCAAAAATCAGGAAAAAGGGTATACTTTTCCAAGCAAAATACTTGCTTAGGCCTTTTTAGGGTACCAAAGTTTAATGGCAAAGTAAAAAAGGGTGAAATAGGCTATGTTTGTCTTCTATCAGAACAAATCGTAGGGTAAAACATTAAGAAACATCAAACTACTTATATTAAACAAGAACCTGAACATGAATTTTTACTTTCTTAGTGTTAAAAAAAATGGCAGAATACTTGTTTAGGGTATGTTTTGCATCCGCTGAGTAATACTCGTTTAGGGTGTTTTTCGAGAGTCCATACATGAGCATGGTGTCCATCACGTAATGTAAGTGGCCCCCCGGGATCGATGCCTATTACGATGGAAATCTCAGCAAAGCAGAACAGCATCCGGATCAAAACCCTGTACAAGACCTACCTACTGATAATTATAGCAGCATCCAGCAGCATAATTATAAAAGCCCCCCATAAAAGCAAACCCACAATTTTTTTTTCAGTGCAGTAAAGAAAAACATGTACATTGAACTTTTCCATGGATTGAGGTTTAAGTATATACAGAATTTGACAGCCATTCCCCTAGACTATGTCTGGTTCCACACTGGCAATGCCCCATGCCCCCATGCCCCCCTGGAATTGAGATATGTTTCATCTGCCAAAACAGAGGCTGTAAGATTTTTAAAGAAATAGATCTGCATTTTTCTGGACTCAGGAGTAAAACTTGAGTTGAATCATGGCATTATTATTAACATATTGTAAAGATGATATTACTAACCTGATTGTCCATAACAGCTTCCAATTTCCACCAAGAACACAACTGTTATAGGAACCAAAGTCTTTGTCATCTTCAGTAGATATTCCTATACAATACAAGTAGTCAGTTCGGCCTATAGAGATATCGAAACCTATTTTCTCATGTATACGCAGTACCGGGTATTGGCAAAAAAAAAAAGTTCAATTATAGTCTTTGAGAGTAAATGAAATTGGAATGATATAGTAAATTACAGTTATTACATCCAATTTCGGTAATTTTTACCAAGTCATATGAAACGATTCATATTGGGCTGATCGTGCCAATTGACATGTCACCAAAATGCATGCAACATGCAGTGAGTCAACGAATATAATGGCAATTTATTATTGGAATTCCCAAACATTATTATTATAGCCGATGTCATGCACCACACAACTATACCCAACCTGTTTCCTGGTTCATAGCTTTCTTATTTGCCAAATTTAACAATAGGTGATCACTAGTAACAAAAGGCATTGTTCGAGTGTGCATATATTTTTATGTGGTAACACAATTCACATGGCCTACTGACCACTGCTAGAGACTACCACTTGACCTATATTTACTTTCCAAGTCTTGACGGCCGGCAGCACTTCAAATTTCTTACTCCCTTCAGTAGTTCAAAAGGGTAAACCCTGCCCGGTGGAAGAGGAGAGCTGAGATAAGTAAAATAATAATAATAAAAAATAATTGTATGAGGGTCATTCAAAAAGTTTTACCTCCACCTCCACCTCCACATCTCTATTATATTACGTGCCAGGATATTAAAAATAACCATGATTATATTCTTAAATCTTGGCAACAAAATAAAAGTTATTTCAAAATGTGATTTATGGTTGTTAAGATGTGTTGGTTAAAGTGAATACAGATTTAGTATGTTGGAAACAGTTAAAAACTGAAGCCAAAAGTTTAGTAAGTACAGTGTAGCTTTAGATAACCTCCATAAAAATGTTTCTAAGATGCGGTTGTCCAACTGCTAACTCAGGATAAATATTTTGTTCCTATTTGAGCTCCCTGACATGCCTTGGGACTTCAAAACAAAATAAAACATGAATTAAAGTTTTAACTTCAACACTACACTATTTTTCGCTCACCTGGAAAGTTTTCACTAGTCCGACTAGCGTCTTCAGCAGATGGTGATGCTGTGATGATATCTTGTCTACAATCGGGATATTCCTCACTGATGACGTCTTGGTTTTTGAGTCCTTATGTGGATGGCTTCAAGAACTCTCCGGGAATATTCTTTTTGTTCCTGTTCGAGCACCTTGACGTTTTCCCAATCAATCTGATGACCTTTGGATCTTACAACATGTTCCCTGACCGCTGATTTGGACTAAATCGTGATCAAGGACTTGAAATAGATCCTATCTGGGATAACCTGCTGATGCCCAGGGGGGGCGGCGCTACATCGTAACATCCTATGACGTCATTCTGTCAATCATATGACGTCATCAGTGAGGAATATCCCGATTGTAGACAAGATATCATCACAGCATCACCATCTGCTGAAGACGCTAGTCGGACTAGTGAAAACGTTCCAGGTGAAAAAAAAAATAGTGTAGTGTTGAAGTTAAAACTTTAATTCATTTTATCTACCACTACGTATGAATATCCACTCGTATAAAATAAAACATGTTTAAGGTTATTAATTATTTTACTGTTGTGATTTGGTAGTTCACTGCATCTTACGAATGACATGAACTTTGGCAAAAACTGCATTGCTCAATTCATAGCGAGCATGTAGAACAATTAAAATATCACAGATATACTTTTATAGGTGCTGCGGTTCTTGGGTTACGTTGTGAAGAGGGCTGACACAACAGCACTTTTGTAAAATGTACATAACTAATTAACAACAATAAATTAAGCAAGTTTGCAGAGTATACGATTTATAGAATGAACTTTTGCAAAACATCAAGGTGTTAATTTTCAATAACATATCTAGATAATGAAAATCAATTTTTAGGTAGCTTCGACCAACAATACCTCGTCTACCCTTAATATGAGAAGAAAACAACAAAGGGTTAAACAGACACACATGTTAGTGAAGATTTCGACTAGATAGGCCTATTTGCAGAAATAAGTCTGTAATTTTCCACATTAGATATCAGGCAACCTTAGCTTTTTAATCAAAATTAGCCTTACTTTTCAGACCGTTTACGACATCTATTTAAGAATATGATCATGTACATGTAATTCTAATATCCCGGCATGTAAGATAACAGAGATGTGATGATGGAGGTAGAACTTTTTGAATGACCCTCGTATGATTATCCCCATGCGCCCACGCACAGTGGGCCATGATGGAACTTAAATTTGTTCCCAAATTAATGATGCCTTTTAGATACCAATATACTGATATCAATGGACAGCATTTTGAATTTGTATGGTGTCATTAAAATACTGTTGGTTAAAATTAATTTTCATAAAATGATCATTTTAAACATATGTTCATGTAAGTTATTGAAACATGTTGTTTCAAACAAATAGGTTAATAGGTTTATGGATCCACCGAATATAACATTTGGTCAAAATGGTCTTGGCTCTAAAAAAAAAAGAAAGTTACTTCTTATGCAAATGAGCTAGTTCATGCTCTATTAACTCATACACAGCATTTCGTACCGTGGCTGATATGTGACATAATCAATTGTTTAGATTTACCAGAAAAATGAAATAATAATATTAATAAAGTAATGAATATAATGTTAAATTCGTAGATTTGACATTAAATTCATAGCTTTAATATTAAATTCGCAGATTTTATATTTAATTCACGAATTTGATATTTAATTTGTGAATTTAGTATTTCATTCGCAGATTTAATAATAAATTAATTCACAAATTTAATATTTAATTCGTGAATTTCATATTTAACCGGGATATTTAATTCGTGAATTTCATATTTAATTCACAAATTTAATATTTACATCGTAGATGTAATATTAAATTCACAGATTTAATATTTAATGTGCAAATTTGATATTTAATTACTACAGGGTACAGTGTGCCAGGGCCCAGTGGCCACGATTGGCACAGGGGGAGGGGCAAAATTTTGAGAGGAAACAAATAATACATGTAGTGTTTGTCTAACTGGCACTGGCAGCCATCAGTAAAAATGTGATTAATGTAATACACCCAGGGCGGATTTAGGGGGGGGGGGGCACAGCCGGTGCGGGCCCCCTCTATTTTTTTTACTAGCAAAGGGCGCCGGTAACTTAAAAATACAAAAATTGTAAGAAATTAAAAAAAGGGAACCAATTCGGCCATGAACAGCAAACAATGGGCCAAATCCGTTGAGTTTTCGAGGGGGTAACCCCCTTTAACACATTTTTTTCTTCTTTGACCAAAAGGCGCCCCCTTTATCAAAAATTCCTGGATCCGACCTTGACACCACACACAATATAAAATAATCCATGGATGCAATTCTTTTGGCACAGAACCCTAATTAGCCTATGTCTAGATTAACCATCACAGCCAGGATCAGTTCCCGAATTTTCTTACGGTAAAAAAACAAAAAATAAGTAGGTCATTATCCAGAGGCATCCAAACTAGCTCAATTATTTCACAAGGGCTTGACATGCTCTAATTCATTGAGCTAAACTGACTACAGTTATGTAATTTTCTCTTTATTCCAAAGTAGGATGGGCAAGTGAGACAAGGGTAGAGTCCGAAGTTTACCGTTTTCTAAAATCCATTTTCCGTGTTGTAATCTGTGTTGTAAAATTTGTAAATCCGTGTCATGAATAAAGCTTAAAATGTATAAACAATGATATTAATGTCACAAAAAAGTGTTCAATATCGCGATCAAAATGCTCTGATTGGAATATTCTCACGATAATAGGCCGACTATTACGATGATTGGAGGGCTATACGCCGTAGAAGTGACGTCATAATCGGATTAACTACCATAGCAATAGATGAATACAATTTTTGAATAGATCGCTCCGCACTACAAGCAGATTACACTAATCACCTTTGTAGGTCAGCACACATAGATTGAATACAATACTGCTATTTTGAAAGATACTTATCTTACAGGTGCGAGTGATTAGTCTTTCTTTGACATCTATGGTTCAATGCATCGGTACCGTGTTAACGTTTTAGTGCAGGGCGGTATAGTCAAAATTGTATTCATCTATTGCTATGGTAGTTAATCCGATTAACTGCGTCACTTCTACGGCGTATAGGGGGTTGATACCTTGTCTATACCTTTATTGTGTGACCCTTAAGGGTATCCGTAGGGAGAACACTTTGTTTTACGGCCAGGTCTGGCCAGGTGCATGTTTGTTCGCAGTCTACAGGTGTAACTAGGTTGTTGTATATTCTATAATTTTCCTGGTGTGTTAACTGTGATTACATCTAGACACCAGTTTATTTTTTATTTGAACGGGACCCTAATTTAATGAGAAAAACGCCGAAAAAGAGAGGCCCGGCAAAAGCCGATTTGCAGACAATTTTGTAGCTACAGACAGCTCGTATTCCATATAACAACTACGGAAACCAATCGACAGTGCCAGAAGTGTTGATTTATATTTCATCCACTTAGGTTTGGCTTAACCCACTAAAAGGTAAAACTTTAAGGCTGATCATTAAATGTAGTGTGTGTGTAAAAGTATATTTCTCAAAATGGAGGAGAGCGCCTATGACTATTGTCCGTTCTGTCTACATGGTCTATGATAATTATTTTCTTACCGAAATATATTCACTTAACACAGACCACGGTTGCCAAACAAATGAGGGCAAACCGCGGGTCAAATCATTGAAAAGTCGCCCAATATTTTTTTTTTATCAACCGTTGGTTTCTATGAGATAAAAACTACCAGAAGTCGCGTAAGCCAATGTTGAAAAGTCATGCAATATTTTTCTTAACCATCAATTGGTGTCTATAGGACAGGAAATTGTCGCGAGGAAAATCTTCAAAACTCATCCTATTGACCTAGGCCTATTACATCGCGGGTTTGGCAACCCTGCAATATATACAGTTATATAACATCGCACCGCATTGTGAGGTGAACGAACTGAATGTTGACATTGTATTCAGGATTTAAAACAAGAACTGTCTTTAACCAGACAATGCGGTTGGTATAAAACATAGCGTGTGATATCATGATATCAACTTCAAAATCTAAAAACAAAAGTAAAGAAATAATTTAGGGCGTAAATAAATAAACAGCGTACAGCAGGTGCTATCTTGTCAATAATGATAAGAGGAACATGAAAAACCAGCAGAGAGCATGCACCCCAGTAAAGAGTTAAATAAAGCAAGGAAAAATCATAATGTGCAGAAGGCCTACTTTTCGGATGATATTCACAGAAACAAAAATAAAGAACTAAAGATCTAAAAACAAAAGTAAAGAAAATGAGGGCGAAATAAATAAACAGCGTACAGCATGTGATGACTTGTCAATAACGATAAGAGGAGCATGTACCTCAATAAAGAGTTTAAATAAAACAAGGAAAATCATAATGTGTAGAGGCCTACTTTTCGGATGATATTCACTGAAACAGAAAAAAGAAATAAGTTTAAAGAATTATATATTTTAAGATTAGATAATGAACAATCATACATAAAAAAGTGACAGGTGTCTGATGATATTTATACACTTCGAGCAAAAAATAAAGAACTACTTAACACGCGACATAAATAAATAGCCATATTTTATGAACGAACTGAATGTTGACATTGCGGACCAGGATTTGAAACAAGAACTGTTTTCAAAAAGAAAACGCGGTTGGTATAAAAACATAGCGTGTGCTATCATGATATAAACTTCAAAATCTAAAAAACACAAGTAAAGAAATAATTTAGGGCTGAAATAAATAAACAGCGACAGCAGGTGCTATCTTGTCAATAATGATAAGAGGAACATGAAAAAAACCAGCAGAGAGCATGCACCCCAGTAAAGAGTTAAATAAAGCAAGGCAAAATCATAATGTGCAGGAGGCCTACTTTTCGGATGATATTCACAGAAACAAAAATAAAGAACTACGTTAGTACGTTTAAAAAATTATATAATTTGAAATTAAATAATGCAAAATCATACATAAAAATGTGACATGTGTCTGATGATAATTATACACTTCGACCAAAAATTAAAAAAATACTTAACACGCGACATAAATAAACAGCCATCTATCAAGAATGACAAGAGGAACATGAAAAAAACCACCTAATATATGAGAGCATGCACCCCAATAAAGAATTGCTTTAAAATAAAACAATGAAAAATCATGACATGTGAAATGTATGTTGATACACTTATAAATAATACTCAAGGGTGAAATAAAAAACACCTTATCTACCGATATTTCCACAGTTAAACATACTCAGTGATCACTTGTACTAAAACAAAAATAAAGAAATACTTCACAAATGATAAGAGGAACACATAAAAATAAATAAGCGAGCATGTCCCAAAAAAATTAGTAAAAGATAAAATAATGATAAAAGCGTACAAGAAGGGGCAAAATATTTGTCGCAAAAACTTATTAAATGCTCATTTGCTCTAAGATATTTTTAATGTTTGCAATTTACTCCTAGTTTATCATTTATTTATTATTTATCTAGGCTTATATATCTTTTATTTATTTATCTATTAATTTATCTATTTATCAATTTATTTCAATATCATTATTATTAAGTGCCTATTTATAATGATATTTAAATCTATCAACATTATGCTTACGTCATCCAGGAGTTATTATCCCACTTGAAATCGCCATATAAACACAAATTAATAAAGAAATACCCAATGGGTGAAATAAAAGCATGATCTATCTTTTCAAGAATGAAAAGAGGATATAAAAATATAACAGAGCATGTCCTATAAACATGATAAAGAATTATTTAAAATCGTACAAATGTGAAACATGTAATATGACATATACTTAAGGGATCTGGAATGAGCGTTTTGAGCGTTTCGACAGTATTTTTGTGGGAAATGAGAGCACATCAGACATATCGAATTGCATTCTGAATACGAAGAATGTCTTTCTCATATCAAATAATTTTTTTTTTTTTTTTGAAATTCACGATATAATGCTAATTTTATGACAAATTATTAAAATTTGATATTTTTCAAATTTTTGATATATAACAGTCCTCGAAGTAAATTTTATAAATCTAATGACATATTCTTAAAGTGTATGTAGCTGGGAGGAAAAGCCGACGATCAATTGAACATTTTAACCTTTCATATTGAAGATATGGATTTTATTTCCCAAAAAGACCTATTTTTTTTGGGGGGGGGGGAATCCATATCTTCAATACGAAAGGTCAAAATTTTCAATAGATCGTCGGCCTTTCCTCCCAGCTACATATACTTAAAGAATGTATCATTAAATTTATAAAATTTACTTCGAGGACTGTTATATATCAAAAATATCAATTTTTAATGATTTGCCATAAAATGTGTATTACATTGTAATTTCAAAAATCAAAATTATTTGATATCAGGACATTCTTAGTATTCAGAATGCAATTCGATATGTCTGATGTGCTCTAATGTCCCACAATAAATACTGTCCAAACGTTCATACCCCAGCCCTTAACATAAAACAAAATAAAACGGTCATGATAATATGACATTAAGGGCTTAATACCACTAATGAAGCGTCTTGGTTGAAATGCACGTGAAAATTAATGTCTTTCTTTGCTCAATTTGAGGCCTTTTGGCTCTCACAGTTGCCTGATGTACCCGTTACATTTTATTAAGAAACAAGGTAGTATAGTTTCTCTCCATTGATTTTGCAATAGCGTCTCCAGGAGGGGGGGGCTCAGAGGGGCTTTCAGATTTATGCGGTGGGGGCTTAATGGCTAAAATCGCCAAAAACCGCCTGATTTTACATATCCCTCTAGCGTTGGTTGTCAGTAGATTGCAGTCACTCCTCATCAAGTGTTGACAAAGACAACAGTGGTTGTTGAAACGCACACAGTAAGTGCATTTTCTTGGATCAGATACTACGAACTCTGGTTTACTAGTTTACTCTACCGATCCTGATGAATTTGTTCAATCAATAACGATATCTGGGGACCAATCACAAGCCAGATTCATTTAAAGATGCATTACATCATGACCAATTTTAGTTAGGCCAGAAATTGGCCTAACTCTCCATAGAATCCCGTGTTAAAAAGTTATCCGCAATCCAAAGTCAGTAGTCCACTTGGGAAGCTAACAAACAGAGGGCGACGGTGACTGAAAAGATTAGATGTGAAAATCTATCAATTGTGCACAAATAATAATCGGAGTTTTAAGCTTAAATGCAATAGCCAGAAGCACAATTGGCAAGTGGAGTACGGAGAAGTCTAGCTACACCATGGAAGGGAAAAAAACAGTATTTGAAACGAGGAAATGTGCAATATGACTTAATGTAATACATTAGAAAAGGCTTAAAAGGCAACTATTAGGCCCTGATTCATATTTAATCATCATTTAGGCCTGTAAATTAGATTGTCTGTGTAAATTTAGCAGGATCCGACTTTTTATGACGACTTTCAAAATGTGTTACATTTCAGAAACACCAAGCTGTTTGTGAGGTGGCGTTAGCTGTATGGGTTATAGGTTGAACTTTTTACAATATTTCTGGAAAAAAATCCTGAAATCCATATATTAATTTTTACAATGGATGTCAGTCATCTGACCTTCTGCTTGCAGAAAGGGAAGTTTTGAAGAACTGAGTTGTTTTCCGGCCCCTGTCTGTACAGAAAGTCAGTGGGGGTTATTTACTGGTGTGCACCCTAAAAGGCCCTTGTCATAACCAATGGTGGCGGCATGATTTTTCCCGTGCATGAGGGTTTAGGGAAAATTAAATTATATGTCTAAACTTGAGGCTGCATGTGTAAAACATGGTCTTTTTTTAACGCATGTTTGGGGTATTGAAATGATATTTTTTGGCTTGCACAATCATGGTAAAGATCCATGTCATACATAAGAGATTATAGGACATACAATACTTGGTAGGCCTAATGATAATGCGTAAACTTTGTACCTGTTAGGGAACTGAAATCAGACTGAAAACACAAACGTCATTCGAGGCTCTGTCTCACCAGTTGCATTTACAAGGCCCTTGTTATAACCAGTGGTGGCGGATGATTTTTTTTCTGGGGGAGGGTCACACAAGGTTCTGAACAGAAACGTCACATACGGACCAACCCACACTACCGAGAACCGCGAATGCCGAGAACCGCGAAAGCCGAGAACCGCTCTAGTTTCGGTATTATTAAACAGTGTTTTTATCATAAAAATTGACATACACAACTCATGATTGTTTTTAATATTTATTTCTCTTATTTTTTAACAATTTGTGTCACGTCATACGAAAATGTCATTTTCCGTGTTGTACCTCCGATTCCGTGATTTTCTTCCGTTTTCCGTAAAACGGAAAACTTCGGACTCTAGACCCCGGCTCTAGACAAGGGTTTCATGTGCATGAATATGATTAATAGTCTTGTGTTACAGATCAGGTCTATATGTTGTCCATAGGGAGTATAACTACTTGTTACGGCTAAAACTGCTCTATGTTGCTGCTTCCAGCCTCTGTCACATCTTTGGTGCTCCCTCGTACCCCCCTCCTTGGTGCCCCCTCCTTGGTATGGATTGACAATTAGGCTAAAAAAACTCTGAAGCAAGTTTGTTTCCCATCCATAGGTGGTCTGAAAACCAAAATGTGATATCCTTTTTTAAATTTTATATTTTTACAGTCAGGATTTATGGTAAAATGTGACACGATCAAGGGATATGAGTCGGATGTCGCTAATATTGATTTTGAGATATTGGCAAAGAAAGTGTTAAAATTCTTTTGTTTTATATTGTTTTCAGCAATTGATAAATTGATGTAACTTCACAAAGTAAAGTTGCATCAACATGGGGTTTTCAGTTTCAGAAAGCTCTAAATGTCCTCTTTAGAATCATGTGTAAAACTCATTTTCGACCAGGGCCGACATGTGACTCATTCCCCTTGATCATGTCACAAATATGCCTCAAATCACAAATATATAATGTCAGATCAGTGGGTTAGATATGAAAATTATAAGTTTTAGGAAAATTATATTTTTTGATTTGCATTGCTGATTTCATATTGCTTGTAAAGCAAAATATAGGAGAAAGAATCTTTTGAAAAATGTGTTAGTGCCATTATTATTTTGCTTGGAAATATAATTGTTTCTGGATTTCTCAGATAAAAAGCAATCGCTATAAAATTGCTCCGAAAACAAAATGTGTGTGACCTATTAGGAAACAAACTTGTGTTTTTACTGAGCCTTATCACATACTTGTTGGTGTACATTCTTGTAATAAAGTATCTATTTAGTTTAAATAAACACTATGAGGTTCATTGTTGCTTCATCTGTCAAAGCCTAATGTTAATCATGGATGCCTTTATCCACATGAATAGATTTCAACTCTATCATGATATGTCACATACAGTTTTCTCTTCCCAATTGCAAGACAGTGAGGGTAGTCCTTGGTATCAATGGATCTCAGGTATTCACCAGATGATGAGAAGCAGTGGACTCCATGGCTGGGTGACCTATTGTTACAGATGAATATGATGTCCTCATAGCAGCAAACTCCATAAGCATACCATCTTGTCACATGAGATGGAGGCTTGAATGTATGTAGCATATGTCCTGTGCTGTTCACTATCTGTACGTAATTCCAATAGTTACTTACAATGATTGTATCTTGTGATGTCACAGCTAGAAAGTATGGCTTAATGTTTACTTTGATGCTAGTGATGTGAGATCCATCTTGCCTATGCCTGCTGATATACTTCTGTTTGACCTCTCCTACCAATAGTTGACCCTTGCTATCCATTGTCAGTCCTATTAGTGTAGTATTTTCAGTATTTGATGGCTTGTTTTCAGGTGATATGGCAACCCATCTGTCTTTATACATACCAGAAGAATCATACACTTTAATGAATCTGGTGCCATCTGTGATAACATAATTTCCTTCAGTGCTGACAGTGACATTCCAAGGCCATGATTGTGTCCCAGGCATCAGTCCTTGTGTAGTATCAATACTGAGTTTGTGTTGTCCTTCTGCATTGTACACCTGTATCTTTGCTGCGCGGGATGCTACAGCAACATCTCCTGTAGGGCTGACTTCAATGCCCATAGCACAAGACAGCTTACCAGGCTGACCTTTGCCAAATACCTTCTCAAGCATGAAGGATCCAGTAGTGAGCCTCTGCTGAAAGTGCTCCCTCTCTGCAGATGTCAACTAATAGAGTGAAAAAATAGGTATACACAGAAAAGTTACTCACCCTACATTTGTGTAAAAATTAAATAATGTACTTCTAATCTATTTCATTAGTTTAATGAACTGATATTTGAGTACTTCTGATCATAAATTTAATGAATATACTGATGATCTTCTTCACAATGTAGATTGGGGCATATCCAGGGTGCAGAGGAAGCACCAACACCCAGGGATCTGTGCCTATTACAAATTTAATATTTTATTTAATAGAAATTTTAATGGATAATCTCCAGATCATGATACAGTGCTACAAAAAACATGTTTGAAACAGTCAAAACCTACCGGTATTGGTTGTCCCCTCTGTCAATTTCAAAAGGTGCTTTCAGCACCTCAGGGATGTTTGTTTCTGGATACACCCAGCAATGAAAAACAGAGGCTTTAACAACATATTTTTTGGGCATAATAATAGCCTTAATTAACAGTAAAATAAAATGTGTTTTGGAATGAACAAGGACAGGTTTGTTTTTGACACTGACTGTGATATGATAAGCAGTTTTATAAATGATTGAAAATTTTGGGTAACAGTGTTTCACTCCAAATTTAATCACAAGTATTGAAATTTGTACAATATGTTGAAGTCATTTATCTACATGGATAGATTGACACAACAATGGCTCAGCACAATACTGCCTCTTATCATACCACTATTATATTTTCCTATCTGGTCAGTGGGTGCGTATTTACATGGTATACGAGTCAGTGAGAGGGCATTGCGTAAGCACAATATGCGTATATACGACGAGATAGGCATATAAAGGCAATTTGCGTATACCAGGCACGTAAAATGCACGCGAGGCATGATACGCAGAACAGTCATCCAATTTTTGTAATGTTTTTTCGTTTTGGCAACAATTTAAATGCTGTTTAATTTAAAAACTGTAAGTTTTTAAGCATTTAAAAAGTTTAATTAAAATTATTTAAGTTTAAGGATGCACACAGGATCACTGAAGTGTTACATGGCCAAAATTGAGTTTTCATCACTAATGTCATCTTCAAACCGTATTTTATCTTGTCATTAAAAGATTTTAAAGAAATCTTAAAATTTGAACCATAAGAAAAGCTATTTTAAAGACCCTTTTTTTATTAAAAATTTGTCAAAATGCAAAAGCAAATAAATCATTGTTTTCCCGCAATAGATCGCGTTGTCGTAACGCGTACTGCGGCGTACAGCTAGCAAAGACACGCTGGAGTCGCCAATCGCGATCACTACCGTATTTTATCGTATTGATCTCTTCCGAGGTAGGTAAAGCTTGCACCATTGCATTGCGAAACTGCGCGCCGACAGACCACCACCGTCCCCGTCCCAGAATCAGTAGGCCTACTCGATAAATTTCGCCAAAAAAGTGCTGATATAGTGGTATAAATTATAGGTTTTTTTCATATGAACATAATATTGAATTTTTTGTTTGTTTTTGTTTTGTTTTTCAAGTTTCATTCTGAACTTGAAAAGATGAAATTTATCTGTAAGAAGTAGTTACCCGTAAGAAGCACTGTAATGATGACGCAATCTGGTTGATACTAGAAAACGTAGGCCCTAAATATTTTGCTAGTAGGCTAGACTTAGCCCATATAGTATATATCATTAGGCTTATTATTTTATGTTTAAAAAATTGTTTTATTTCATTCATTCACTCATTAATTCATTCATTCATTCATTTCATTGTTATTATTTGATTTACCAAGTTGGTGTAGTTGGACAAGAATATAGGCCTATACCGTAAACGTTCGCCTAATGGCGCTATGGAGTTCATGGAAATGAGAGAGCGCCATCCCTGTAAAAGCCGACTATTATCACTGATCATTAAGGGTACGTGTAGTTAAAGGGTGAAACCTATCGACACATACAATTATGAACAAGATCGAACAAACTTGTTCATGATAATGCGGTAATCATTCACCTGATACGTTGTGGCCCAGTGAGCAGAGCATTAGACTATAGTGCGAGGATAAAGAGAACTTGTGGAGAAGATTGATGGTTCGAATCTCATGCAGTAATTTCTGACAGATTATGATGTCTGTCAATGTTTTTTTTCTGATTTGAGGAAATTTTATTCTCTATTTTCTTGATTTCATCTTTAAAATTGTTTATATAATTTTATTATTTTATCTTGTATGTGTCTTTTTTTCATGATTCTTTGTTTTTATCGTTTCATTTTAGAGTAACTCAATCCATTCAATCAAATGTTGTAATGAACCTATTTGATTGTATAGGCATTTGTTATGTGCGACAAGTCTTTCAATTCGCGCGAGTGTCCTTGCCTATGCATCAGTGATCATAAGAGGTATATCATTTTATTTGAAAGGGGGGGGGGGGAGTCCCAAATATACGGGGGTCATAAAGTCTTGGAAAGAATAATAGGAGGGGGTCATAAAATGTTTTATGACCAAAATGTATGGAGTCACACGATGACCACAGAAAGTGTGTTATTTTATTCAAAAAGACTGATTTCAATACAATTTTGGGGTTTGGGATCATAACATTTTTGTTGCCGACATAGGGGGTGCGCAATTTTATTGATGCAGAACTTTTTGCAAATTTGGGACCCAAAAAAAAAAAAAAAAAATGATAGCCCTCTAAGAGGATTCAAAAGATAACCTCTGCCCCAATAATCCCTAGCTATATTTGTTTGAAACTGTTCCACGGAGGATGTATCATAATAGGCTCAGTCTTCAAATGATATAAATAAAATTTGAATGAGTGAACGAACAAAATCATACAACGACCAACCATGGAAATAGTAGATGAGAAGGAATCACAACGAAATCGATCGCCTGTGACTAATCCCGCTTATCTATTCTTCATTACAAAGGAAGCATGATGCAGTCATGGTCCATGGCAAAGGCGATTCGACCTTTGTGGCATTAAACCCAGTTAACAGGAAATTAATCCAGTAAATCGATTCAGTAAAGCAAATAAGCTCATGCATTCGATCACTAACGGCAACAAGCTTCGGACGATTACCCCAGCTGCAGCGTGTGTAAACTCTAATTTGCATAGAGGCTGCACGTGAAATTATTGATTGGCTCCAAACAAAGGATTTGAACCGTGCACGTAATCATGGCGCAGTGCAGTCCATTCAATCAAATGTTGTCATCAACCTATTTGATCGCAGTGCATTGTTATGTGTGTGAGACGAACTGTCGCGGTTGATTGCAATCAAACAAACAATGTCTTATGTATTACTTTGTTCCGTGATGAAAATCGTGATGTTTTATTCAATCACTCTTGAAAAATGTATTTCTTTGTAGGCCTATTACTTTGTTTTGTGATGAAAATCGTGATGTTTTATTTCATCACCCTCTAAACAATAATTATAGTTACATGCATTTCAAGAAAAAAATCTTATTAAAACGGTAGGCCCTATGTTGTTTAGAAAAAATGTAGAAAGTGATGATGATGATGATGTCGATGATGATGATGATGATGATGATGATGATGATGATGATGATGATGATGATGATGATGATGATGTCTCCAAAAGTATCCCGGTTTGTTTTTCTTGCCCTAAATCGTATGAGATATCTATTAATAAGGCACTTCAATAATCAATAATCAGTCCCGTGACGGCCTCCACTAACTAGCTACTAACTTGGGTTTATGGGCGCTGATATTTCATGTTCACTGTCACTTATTTATCAGAAAAGTGCGACCATTTGTCAATCACCTACAGTACCCAATTTCGCATACTATATAAGAAACTCATCATGATGATTGCCAGAGAATAGTTAAAATGTAGCTTGTACCGCTTTTTTTGTGGCATCCTTCAGAAGTGAGCGGTCCGATACCAATATTTTCGGTCAAATCTCCATTCAATTAACACGGGAGTTGGCTAGCTATGCCTTGCCCTCACTCATATTTTACAAAAGTGCGACTATTTCTGAACATCTAACCTAGCTGTAATTTTAGGTCATGTTAGAGAAATATATTTGCTAGAAGTTTGGAGAATACCTAACATATTGGCTGGTTATTTTCACACAGTGATGTTAACTAGCCAAGTGCCCATTCTTCCAACGAGATCATTTGTAGGGTCACGCGTCAATGGTGAGAGCACTGTGTATTGTGTATAGGAAAACGGACAGTAACTGCAGTATGGAGGACTCAACAAATTCCCTTTTGAGGACACTCATATTGCCGCCATCAGCGTGATTTGGTAGCATAACTGGAAATTCATAGCGATAAATCTTTGGCACAAACAAATTTTGAACCGGTTGTTGTGACCTTAGTTGATGTAGCGCACTTTTAACGCTCATTTAGACTGGATTTTATAAACATTTGTAACAGATTTCTGCATTTTCAGATGCAGAGAAGTCAAAACAATACAAATATTGGGAAATTTAATCAAAATACGTTGACACTTTTAAAAAACTTTTACATTTTGTAAGGATAATCGTATTTTCGCTGACCCCAAATTTAATTAAAATGTAAAGGTATAAAACAAGTTGTTCCGATTGTTTCCGAACAATGGGAACAGATTCTATCATAAGACAAACGGAAAATCAATTCTATCAATTTGCCTTCACATGTGCCCCAGACCGCCCACATAGGTAAATTTGCCCCTAAATGTTTCAAATATATGACTTTCTACTTCCGATTTTGGTAATACATCCTTCCCACAAGGCATTATTTTTGGCTATGTTATCCCATCTGTCCCATGATGCATTCATATTTCCCGCCCTTTCCTGCTCACAAGGCCGCATTTAGTCCATAAGCATTGGTCGCTTGACTGCAGCTTTAGAATTGAAAATCTCAAGTCATAGAAATGTTACGTCACCGATGACCATCGTGTTGGGATATAATCCCGAGGATTATGATATAACTATAGTGGTTGACGTGTATAGAAACGTCAATGTACATGTCGGCAATGTGTTTGGAACTTTGATGATGGTTAGTTGTGATTCCTTCTCATCTACTATTTCCATGGACCAACTGAATAGAGGCTGTGCATATGACGTATCATCCCGTAAATATGGCGGACTACTCAAATGCATTCAACAAAAGCATGATTGCATCTACCGCAACCGTTCGTCTCACACACATAACAAAATGCACTACGATCAAATAGGTTGATGACAACATTTGATTGAATGGACTGCACTGCGCCATGATTACGGGAAGAAACCGGTTCAAATCCTTTGTTTGGAGCCAATCGATAAACGCAAGGCCTCTATAGCTATCATTGAATACTGGCTAGGATTCCACAACACAATGAGAACATGTTATAAGGCGCTTTGGAAGGCACACAATACCCCAATGGCTTTCCATATTATGTGCACTCAACAACTATTCAATATCGAAGCCCGGTATCAAAGTTACGCAATGTTACTATGTCAACGGGATCACGCGCTTAAGTAATGAACCACGATCGAAACAATCAGTACACAAAAAACATGAAAAAGGCATACCAAAATAGCGTGATCGTAATGATCGCCATACAAACAGTGCTTGGTTCCGATACCATCACGGAGTTACGTAACTACTTCGTGGTCTGATAGTTATATGATCAATGGTCTGATCTACTTGGGTTCGATCCTTTTAAGAAAAGAAAAAATAGCTGATCATTTATAATGCATAAATGAATAAAGTAATGTAGTTACATGTACACAATTTGAAACATTGAGGCCGTTCTATTTTTCAAAGGTCATTTAACTGTTAAATGTAGTGGAATATATCACGCATTGATAGGTAGCAGGTGGAGCAAATTTTGTCAGCGGTTTTTGTTGCCGTTTGTTCGCAGTGCCTATTTATCTATAAAAAAATAAGAAAATTAAAATTAAATTAAAAAAATTCACAATATTCGCTTTCAGTAAAATGGGGACAAAATCCAAAAACATTTCTTGACCCTTCTTCACATAAAAGTGGGGGCAGAAATCAAGATTCGAACCAGTACCATTCACCATTCAAGGCGCACCCTCTACCGACTGAGTTAACCGGTCAGACAGTAGAAGGGTGTAATTTTGAATTGAAGAGTATTAAAAAAAATATGAAGAAATTACAATGTTATAAAAAGATTTACCAAAATGAGTATAACGTATGAATCGATTTACAAATTAAGTCCAATGGCACTTTGAGAAAGAATACCTGAAGAAACCCCAAAACATTTGCTGCTCTAGCAACTAACCTAGTGACCTAAAGTATTGGGTCATGTCACGATATTTTTTTCTGAGGCATTATGTCCAGGTTGCTCAATTTAACATACACGTATCCTTAATGCTGTTGAGATTTTACAAGGATGGCGCTCTCACATTTCTAAGAATCCAAAAGCGCCATTAGGCGAACGTTTACGGTAGTATATATTAGCTTATATTTTATGCAGTCTCAGCCTTGGTTCGGGGGCCTTTGCGGTCGTTCAGTCTCGTCTTAATTTTGAAGACCATAAAAAATAGGCAAGCAGTTATTACCAGTAGGCCTATATTAGATACCTAAGGCCCTGAATAATGTTTCAAAGTGTTATTAAAACACGGATTTAAGATTCGTTTTCAAACGTTCTCTACTCCTGATTGACCATTAACGCAATGTCAAAAACATTGACATTTCAATACATCATATCGACCATCTAGGCATTATGGCCTACAACTCTATGTAAAAATGTCGATATTTGAAATCGGCATAGCGAGCACGCGTTTATGAAAGCATTTTCATGAATGTTTTAATGCTAAATAATAATTTCAAACGAGAAATATAATCGAAAACGCAAATTCGTGCTTTTTTCATAATCCATTTTAACTACATTTCCATTAGTAGGCCTATTATGTCTACCATATGCCATGATTGCGATAAAAGCTTTTGGTTTTACAACACTTTTTGCGAATGTTTTGGCCTAATGCCTTTGTCAGTGACGTAGCTGCCGGGGGGAAGGGGGCAATTGCCCCCCTGGCAAAAATTGTCTATTTGGGCCCCCGCCTCAGACCCTGCACCCCCTAGCGCTATTTGGGCCCCCGCTCCCTAGCGAAGGAAAAAAAGGGGAAAAAGGAGAGAGAGAGCAAAAAAGAGAGGAAGAGAAGGGGAAAAGAGAGGGGGAGATAGGGAGAGGAGGGGAAAAGAGATGGGGAATCCATACGATATTGCAATACCATACAATTATTGTCAGTAAGCCTGGTAAGAATTGTTTATTTGGGCCCCCGCCCCCCTAGTGCGGGGAAAAAAGAGAAAGGATGGAGAGACAGGAAAAAGATGGGGAAGAGAAGGGAAAGAGAAAGAGGGAATCCATAGGCCTACGATATGTAGGGCCATACGATTATTATTACATATACTCGACAATATACTTGTAATGACTTCTTGAAGACAAAGAAATATAAATCTTTTGAAATGCTAATTGCACAAAAGCACCTATAGGAAGAGTATATTGACTAAAACAATAAAATGGTCAACCCAAAAAGAAAAGTCGAAAAAGGTGGTCAAGAAGGCTGTGGCCAACATGTTTCTTGTAGCATGCCCCAACCGAAAATTTTCAGTATCGACACAAAATTGGCCGATTAAGTCATTTACCATTGAGCTATTTCAAACTTGGGGCCGAATTTACGATTAGACCAGATGGACCAAATAGCCTAAGGTACGTATGTTCCCCCAAACACCATGTTTTGGACCGAAATATGGTAACATTACTAAATTTTGCGCGCTTCGCGCGCACTGGCCTTCATTTTGGGTTAAAATTGTCTGAAATTGGAAAATTTTTAGCGCGCTTCGTGCGCAATTTAACCAGGAAGCTATCAAGAATTATGGCCAAAATTCATTTCTATTAACACCAAATAAGTAATAAAAAAGCAAATTTTTCTCAGTAGGCCTAATAACCCGATTTACCATTTTCTCTCTTGGGCCACTGTATTGCCAAATTTAAACGTATTTACCTTTGTTTGTTTTTTATTTTTATTTGATATATTTGAAAGTGTACTTTTCTTTGAAAGTACACTTTCTTTTTCGATGGGGTGCGCCGCACCACCGCACTCTACCCCCATTCTCGTTTGGTGGATTTGGGCCCCCGCCCCATACAGGCTTGCCCCCCCTGGAAAAAATCCCAGCTATGCCACTGGCCTTTTTATTTGCAATGTTTGTCTGGCTTTCAACTTTCACGTTTATGTTTTCTGCATACTTTAACAGGTAAACTGCTTTAAAGTATTTTTGTGAATGTTTTCATGCAGTGTTTTAAAGTGCTCTTTATAGCATGATGCCTATATACGGTAGGCCTACTGCATAAACCACAATCTAATTTAAAGACATAAGTGTTCCGTTTTCTACTTTTGAAATTCGGTTTTGTTAGGCTATGTCAATTTCCGTGTTTTTCAGTTTTCTTGTGACCTCTCCATGTTTTGCCCGTTTAACATATATATAGGCCTACTTTTGTCCGTTTTACAAGAAGTTTATTCAAGACATATTACAACTTTTACCCCACTTTTTACACGTTTATTTGATTGAAAACAACAACATCCAGACACACTTTTTTAAATTTTTGTTGTTGTATTTTATTCACTTTTTATGCGGTACAAAATATTTTACCACTTTATTGTGGCTTTAGGCCTATCATGAATGGGCCTATGACTTTTGTACGTGTTTGATATTCCGTAAAAAGTTAAAAATAAAATATGATAACAACAAACAATTACAAAAACAAAAACGGAATATTGAGTAATGCGACACATCAGAATCTTTTAAAATTTTACTTGGGATTCCTGTGGTGTAGGCCTAGCTATAACGGGCGTTAAAATGCCTATCTTTGGCGCGGACGGGCCGCTGTGGTGCCTCTCAAGCACCAACTAAAAAGAAAAAAGCAACGAGTAGTAACAACATCATGTTTGCGGTTCAGAAAAGGACAATGAACATAAAAATGCAATATTTGTCAACACCAAAAAAAAAGAAAAGAAAAAGAAAATCACCAAAAACGAAAAAACATTTTTAAAGCAAAATTATGAAAGTTAGGACAAAACAGAAATCGCAATTATCATGATTATGTCTCAATTTATTCTTCATTTCATAAAACTTCCTGATTATCTGCTAAAATAATTGCTTGTCAGTTATTCTATGCTACTTTTAATGTTCTGATGTCCGCAAATTTTAATATAGAGTATGATCTTTTTTTTATACGGAACAGGACAAAATTGTGAAATAATCATGGTTTCGTTCGCTGCAACACGACCATGCACTGTGCAACTTATTCACAGAACCTGTCTGTCTGTCCGCTGCGCCTAGTCGCTCCTCAACGCCGACGCGACGCCGCTGGCCTTGCGGACGCTCTGCTGCACCATGGAAACAAGACTGACAGTAAATAAAATGGCTACTCCATGTGGATAAACATCTGCCGAATGTGCACGGATAATTTTGTCATATTGTGTATTTTACCTTCTAAATCACCAAAAAAATGCCAATCTGCTGCAGTTGGACGCCCCTTGACATTTTCTAACTTGACCAAACATCACAAGTCACCGGATTATATATTTATGGAATAATCTTCAAAAATGGACCTAAAATCCGCTGTATTTTTCTAAATCGCGATTTTCGGCAAGTTCATTTTTGACCACTTTTAACCATCTTTGGTCCGTCATAGCGTCTAAATGAAGCATCACTGAGGTAAGTTTTAAAGTCAAACATTTAGATATGGGCAAAATCTAGATAGTATTTTTTCATTTTTTTAAATTAGGGCCTAGAACATTTTTTATCACCCATGATTCAAAAATTTGAACACAGGTCACATGTTTTTACTGATTTTTTGCCTATATTTTAAAAAAACTAAGCAAAATTTCGAAAAAATAAAAAAACACTTTCTAGATTTATTTGTCTAAATTAATAAAATTCATGTTTTACAGTTTTTGATTTTCAAATAATTTTTTTATGGCAGACCAAAAATTTTTGGTCAAAAAAGCCGTTTTGGGGGATTTTCTCGAAAATCGTACTTTTTGACCCAAAACTGACATTTTAAATGGATTTATGAGCTCATTTCCGTTCAAAAAATGTATATGCTTTTATATACTTTACATAAATAGTTTTCGAGTTATGAGGTGGATAATAATGGATAATTAGTGATCCTGTGTGCCTCCTTAATTAAAATTATTTCAATATTTAGAATGACTTAGTGGTATGATATATTAGACTAGGAGCCCAGACAATTTATTCAGCTCATCAGACACAAAAGGTTTGATGGCCTGGTTATGTTAGTATAGGGCCAAGATTCAAAATTCCATGTTGCTGCCGGGTCGCAGCCTGTACGTTTAGCCTGGGGGTCACAAAATAGGGGGCCAAAAAATGCATTTATTCAGCTCAAGAGACACATGGACAAAACTTGTTGGATATCACTCCCAGGAGGATACTTTTCATGCCTATAGCAATGACAGCAATTTGGGCCTGTACGGGGCCCAGACAGTAGCCCCAAAGGGGCCCGCCCATATGGTGTTATTCAGCTGAAGAGACACATGGATGAATCTTTTTGCATTGGAACTATTACCCATTGGGGTGCTCAAAAATACCAATGACAGCAACTTTTTCCTGTACGGGGGCCCAGACAGTAGCCTTAAAGGGCCTGATGTCCAACAACTGATTTATTCAGCTGAAGAGACACATGGATGAATCTTTTTGCATTGTGACTATTACCCATTGGGGTTTACAAAAATACCAATGACAGCAACTTTTTCCTGTACGGGGGCCCAGACAGTAGCCTCAAAGGGACCGATGTCCCATAACTGGTTATTCAGCTGAAGAGACACATGGATGAATCTTTTTGCGTTTTAACTATTACCCATTGGGATTTACAAAAATACCAATGACAGCAACCTTTTCCTGTACGGAGGCCCAGACAGTAGCCTCAAATCAAGAACTTGTCAATCTAGTGTAAATCCTGAGGTAGTCTATGTCCCCCCCCCCATGCCCAATGTTATGGAAATGAATGTTTCTTGCCAAATTTAAGCTAATATTCATTGTATAAGCAAATATTAGCTCGCTTCTCGCATTGTCCCCTTCAATGTTCATATTTGTTCATTTTAGCTTGAAATTGGCAATTTTCCGCACTTCACGAGCAAAAGTCGTTACTTTTATAATTTTCGCACATTTGTCCAATTCAATGTGCATACTTGTACTTGATTATTAACTTAATATTGGCGTTGAAATTGGCAAATTTTCTGCCCTTCACGCTGAAGTAATTAATCTCAATCTGGGAGCAAAATTACATATTTGTGCGCACTTCACGCATTTGTCCCCTTCAATGTTCATATTTTGATTATTTGAGCTTGAAATTGTCAAATCCCATAATTTGTTCAAGAAACTTAATATCATGTGGCATCTAAACATGCTACTTGCGCTCCGCTTCAACATATTTTCAAGAATTTTACACCAAAATGTCACAAAGAAATTTACGCCACTATTGTTATTAACATGCCCTCTCCCCGCCCCCCACACACACACTTATGAAGACCTGCATGTCATCGCTGATCAAAGGGGCCTGTGCGTTCATTTTAACCCCGGGCCCGTAATTCCCCCTCCCGTCCATGGGTAGCTCTTCTGACTACAAATGGCTTTGGTAGCAGTGCCTTAATCAGATCTGGTGGGCACAAACTGATATGCATTTTGTAGAGGACTGTTGCTGTAGCCACTTGACGCCTTTGATGGGGATATGTGATGTTCAGCTTTGTACTTGTTCAGCGTCTATGATTCAAGGGTCTATCTCTGGATAGAGTCTTGTAATCCTAGAGTGGTGGTGGTGGCACTCATCCAAGACAGTGAGGCATATTCCATCACACTGCTTTGGCCTTGTAAACGGTTGCTCTGCCTCTGACATCAAGTTTATTTGCAACTCTCCTCAGAGCGCCCAGCTTCTGTCCTGCTCTGGATGAGATGTTAGAAATTTGCCTTGTCCAGGTCAGCTTGCTGTCGACTGTGACTCTCAGGATCTCCAGCTCCTCCTTCTCAGCAAGTTTGGCGGTCCAAACAGAAGATCTAGCTTGGTTAGATTCCTCTTTATTGATATTGTCATTGCCTTAAATTTCAATGGCTCAAAGGTCACCTTCCATTGTCTGCCCAGATCCTCATTCTCTCCAGGTCTCTGTTCAGGCTAGCAGTAATGACCTCAGGGTTGTGTTATCGATACAGTGCTTACACTCACCTGATTGGAAAACCTCCTCGTGCAAATGGTGTCTACTTTCACAATTATGCCGACGACACGCAAATTTACATTAGCTTTGATCTGAGATTAGATATTAGAGGACTCAAAGCACTGTAATTTCGCTGCAATGGTGAATCATCACAATCAGATCGCATCAACTAGGCCAGTTGCTGCCGAACGGCGCACACCTATCCGCATTTTAGATTGTAACATCCACCATTATCTGTGCAGCTCCCCAAATTCCATTGGGTGAAGGAAGTTTTTGATAACCAAACAACTAATCACCGATTTTTGCGATACAGGAAACCGGAGATCCCGGAGAAAACTCTGCGAGAGCGAGCATGGAATCGGGATAAACCAAGTGCACATGAGTCCTTGGGCGCGCCAGGGCTTGAACCCGGGACCTCAGTGGTGCAAGGCGAGGGAACTACCACAGCCAACTCGCTCCCCAAGCAGTGGATGACTTTATACAAATTGCAGTTAAACGAGGCTAAAACCGAATTTTTCGTTGCTGTTTCTTCGGGGATCCATGCCCGACTTAATAATATCACTCTGACTCTTGGTAATGTAACAATAACACCAACTAAGTCTTTGCGGAACCTTAGCATCGTATTCGATCCTCCGTGGAGTATGAAAGTCCAAAATGTCTTCCATCATTAAATGTGTTAGATATCATCTCCGGAATTTGTTACGCATCCGCCGTTACTTAATACAAGATGCTTGTAAACTTGCTGTTCGGTCGCTCATTATCTCCCGGATTGACTACATGTATGGTAATGTTTTGCTCTATGGTGCCAATGAAGGTGACTTAACACGCTTGCAACACCTTGTTGCTTGTTGGCCGAGACCTCCCAGTGCTCCTTTACTACGCCTCCTTCATTGGCTGCCAATTCGCGAACGTATCAAGTTTAAACTACTGGTCTTCGTGTTCAAATGCCTCCATTTACAATCTCCATCATAGCGTCCAGATCTGATTTCGGTTAAAACATCTGTGTATGCCACTCGTTAATTCGTCAAAGGACAAAACACTTCTACCGAAACCAATCCACGTACTGGTGATCATTCATTTGAATCATGTGCACCCCGGATATGGAATTCTCTACCTCGTGACATCAGGGAAGCTGGGGTACTCCATCAAAGCAAATCTGAAAACATACCTGTTCAAGTAGTTTTTTCATGCTCCTATCAAAATTGTTTTGACATGTATTATGCTTTGTATTGTTTGTATTAGTTTATGTCTCTGGTCCATGTACCATATATTATTCTCTTGTAAATAAAAGCACTTCGTTCTTTATGGCGCTCCATAAATGCCTATTATGTATAATGTTATGTTATGTTATGTTATGTTATGTTATATTGTCTCTAGATGTAATCTCACAAAACAAGGTGGAATCATCTCATGAGAGGTAGAGTTGGTTTTTACTATCATCACCCAGGTCATCAATGAAGACAGGGAACAGAAGTGGGCCCAGTATTAACCCCTGGGACACTGATGCATTGATGGAGGAAGTATTTGATGACTGGTCAGATAAGACAACTTTGATGGAACGATCTGTCAGGCAGCTCCTAATCCAGCTGAGCAGCTTGCCGGATACTCCTTTTGCTATGAGTTTCGAGCAAAGGCCATAATGGCCAGACATTGTCGAATGCTCCTTTGATATCCAGGGCAACCAGACGCAGCATGTTGCCTCGGTCCAGGGAGTTGGACCATACTTGGGTCAGAATATGTGCTGTGCTGTGGTCTAAATCGCAACTGTCTATCTGATATCAGTTATATATTTCCAAGGAGATACTTCTGAAGTGGATTCTGTACAACAGCCTCCACGATCTTGCTGATGATGCAGAACAGACATGGGGCGGTACATAGGTGGATTAGACTTCAAACCTCTCTTGTGAATAGGGATGACAGATGCAGTCTTCCATTGGCTTGGGAAAACTCCCCTTGAAGAAGAAAAGCTCAAACAGCAGGCTGAGTGGTCTTGCAAGTTCTGCAAGATAATGAGCGCTTGCAAAAAAAAATGCGCGTGTATCTGGTTGCAGATTCCTATTAGCTTCATAAAATCTTTGACCTTTTGATGTAGTGTAGACTTGACGCCGACCCTTCAGCACTGGTACATCAATTTAACTCATGGTGGACTTACCAAATAGGGTGTTAACATGGGACATTGGGCCCTTTGAGGCTACCGTCCGAGCCCCTGTACAGGAAAAAGTTGCTGTCATTGGTCCAATGCAAAAAGCTTCATCCATGTGTCTCTTCAGCTGAATAAATTAGTTATGGGACGTCGGCCCCTTTGAGGCTACTGTCTGAGCCCCCGTACAGGAAAAAGTTGCTGTCATTGGTATTTTTGTAAACCCCAATGGGTAATAGTTCCAATGCAAAAAGATTAATCCATGTGTCTCTAGCTCTTCAGCTGAATAACCAGTTAGGGGACATCGGACCCTTTGAGGCTACTGTCTGGGCCCACGTACAGGAAAAAGTTGCTGTCATTGGTATTTTTGTAAACCTCAATGGGTAATAGTTCCACTGCAAAAAGATTAATCCACGTGTCTCTTCAGCTGAATAACCAGGCATGGGACATCGGGCCCTTTGAGGCTACTGTCTGGGCCCCCGTACAGGAAAAAGTTGCTGTCATTGGTATTTTTGTAAACCCCAATGGGTAATAGTTACAATGCAAAAAGATTCATCCATGTGTCTCTTCAGCTGAATAACCAGTTATGGGACATCGCGCCCTTTGAGGCTACTGTCTGGGCCCCATTACAGGGAAAAAGTTGCTGTCATTGGTATTTTGTAAACCCCAATGGGTAATAGTCACAATGCAAAAAGATTCATCCATGTGTCTCTTTAGCTGAATAAATCGGTTATGGGACATCGGGCCCTTTGAGGCTACTGTCTGGGCCCCCGTACAGGAAAAAGTTGCTGTCATTGGTATTTTTGTGCACCCCAATGTATAATAGTTCCAATGCAAAAAGATTCATCCATGTGTCTCTTCAGCTGAATAACACCATATGGGCGGGCCCCTTTGGGGCTACTGTCTGGGCCCCCCGTACAGGCCCACATTGCTGTCATTGCTATAGGCATGAAAAGTATCCTCCTGGGAGTGATATCCAACAAGTTTTGTCCATGTGTCTCTTGAGCTGAATAAATGCATTTTTTGGCCCCTATTTTGTGACCCCAGGCTAAACGTACAGGCTGTGACCCGCAGCAATATGGAATTTTGAATCTTGGCCCTATACTAACATAACCAGGCCATCAAACCTTTTGTGTCTGATGAGCTGAATAAATGGTCTGGGCTCCTAGTCTATATTTGTTATTAGGTTCAGCATTGGTATTGTACAGGAAACTATTGTGCTCTCAGTGTTATGACACTTCACATGTGAAAATTTCCCATACCACACCACCACTTCACCTACATTGTAATAACTAGTAATCACCATTAGCCTGTATAAAATTCATTTTTTGGATCTCGTCCACTGCCTCAAGTTTTGAGATTAGTCAGATTTCTTCAAAAAGATTTGTCAAAATATTTAAGACTGGAATACTTATAGGAAATCTTTATGCAGATAGTTCATTAGAGAAGAAGGATCATTTTCAAGTCTTTTTGTGGTACTCTAAGAGGGTTTTTTTCCCTCAGAATCTCACATTGAAATAAAAAGAGCCTTTTTATTTTCTTTGAAAAAACAAGAACCAAAAAATCAATTTTATGTGGCCTCAGGCCAAAAACAAACAAACAACAAGTTTGTTTCCACTGGCAGGTCTGAAAAGTATAATGTGCAATGTATTTTCTTTTTCTTTTTTGAATACAAAAAACTTCAATGCGCAATGTGGTATTTAAAAAAAAAATCAAGAAAAAATACCTGTAAACAACACCATTGGTATCCTCTAAACATTTATTAAGGAAATAAAAGAGACAAAATTCCCACTGTCAGTTCACCAAAACTATCCATGCATCAAACAAAATTTTCAAGTTCAAATTGAACTGAAATGTCGGCATATTATTTATTCTTTTTTCCTTTTTTTGGAGGGGGGGGGAGTGGTGATGATGGCAGGGTTGGCGATTTTCTTGATTTAAAAAAAAATAAAGAAAAATCAATTTATTTGATTCAAATCAGATATATTTAAAAAAAATTATTCCAAGAACTGCTATACCACATGATAAAGTCAAAAGAGAACAGTTGAAGGCTAGACATATGCGCAATCCTAAATCAAAACACCGCTCATTGAACAGTCGGTATCATCCGTGAACAAAGATTCGTGTAAAAGGGTCATTTTGATCAAAGCACTGTATGAAGGCAGGGGTAAGGGTATTCCTTGCTCAATAAACCACACATATTGGGGGACATTCAAGGAAAAAGTTGTATGAAATCAATTCAATCTTCTGACCTTGTGAGCACCAAACGCAGAAGATCCAGTAATGAGCTTCTGCTGAAAGTGCTCCTTCTCTGTAGATGTCAACTAATAGAGTGAAAAAATAGATATACACAGAAAAGTTACTCACCCTACATTTGTATGAAAAATAAATAAATAGCATGACCTCTAATCTATAGTGGGAATTCCAATTGAATGAACGCAGCTTTCAATAGCGTGACGAATTTTTGCGTACACTGCGCGATGTACTCCAGCGTGTGTAACTGTGCGTGAGTAACGCGAAGTGAATCAACCATGCCAACGCACTTTTCGTGATTGGATAGCATTGTATCCAAGGTCGTGCGTTTGCGTTCTAGTTTGAAATACGCAATATACGATCGCGGTTGGATCGAGTGCAGCTGTAAAAAGCTGCGTTCATTCAATTTGAATTCTTACTATAGTGATATTAATTAGTCGGCTTCATTCCATAGTGGGGTTTAGTGATTTTTTGTCATTATTTTTAATTGGCACTTATGTTTATAATGATGTTCTCTTTCATTTTGGTAAGTCTCAGCAGTCAAAATTAGCTAATTAATCAATTAATCAATTATTAATTAATAAATTAATTAAATTTGACTTATCATTACAAAGTGAAATTGTGTTTTCCTTAGTGGCGTATGTCATACTCATTTAACAGTAAACAAAATTAGGGTCGATTGGTCAGGAATTTTAAATTTAAATTTTTTTGTATTTCTGGAGACTAAAATGACTACAAATATCACTGAGACTATAATGACTATAAATATCACTGAAAGCTTGAAACATCTGGCAAAAATTTGATAATATTTTGCAAACATATTTTGAAAATTGTTCTGAATTTTAAAAGATTTAAATCAATAAATGTTGCCATAAAAAAGCTGATTTTATATGATTTTAGCAAAATTTTAGGAAAAAACCCTACTTACCACCAACAGAATATGGTCAATGGTAGGCCTCTTATGCCAGTCTTTATCCCAGCATTGTCTCATCAAGTCAGCCAGAGCTTTAGGGCAGTCGGGAGGAATCACCGGTCTCTCACCATCATTGCATATTCTCCAGATGGTATTAGGAGCATCAGAGCCTTCAAATGGAATTTCTGTTGTCCACAGCTCCCAGACCACCACTCCATAGGCATGAATGTCATAAAAAGGAGATAGGACTTCATCTGTCATTAGTTCTGGGGCCATCCAGGGGAGAGAGGCTCTTTCTGTTGCATTCTTGATTGTGATCGCACTCTTCTTAGCTAACCCGAAATCGGCGAGTTTGAGGATGTTTCCTTCAGCTATCAAGTAGTTCGGGGATTTCACATCTTTGTGAATGTACTCCATTTGCTTCAGGTACTGGATAGGTTTGGCTGCTTGCTTAGCCCAGTCATAAACTAGCTCTGTAGGGAGTCGTTTCTTTTGGGACCTTTGCAGGTCAAGATAGGACCGGAGAGTACCACCCTTGCATAGCTCTAATACAACATATTGGTCTAAGCTATCATCAGAGAAACCGATGAGCTTGACAATATGAGGATGATCTAGTTTGGATAGGACTTCAACCTCATGTGGATCAGGCTCATTCAGTCTTTTAGCTGCTACATCTTGACCCTGCCATTTGGCTTGGAATACTGCACTGAAACCTCCAGTGCCAATTCGCTTCTCCAACTTAAGATCATCCTTTTTTATTTTCAAGTACGCCATTTGTTAAACAGATGTAGGCTGTAAAGGGAGGAGGAAAATCAGATACCTGTTTTTAGAAACCTCATTTGCAGTAGATATTTGGCCGTTACTAAGGCTACAGCAAATGTATTTGGTTAGAATATAGGGGACAATGACAACTTTACCAGTCTATGATATAAAATTGATTAATTCAAATTAAACAATTCATCAAGTTGCCATGGGCCACGCCATAAGACATGTTGCAAGGCTACCAAGTGACAGGTGATATACGGTCGTGTGTCTTGAGCTCGCCACCAAAAAAAGGTGGCGATGTTACAGCAGCATTATATAAAAGCCCCCCCCATAAAAAGCAAACCCACAATTTTTTTTAGTGCAGTTAAGAAAAACATTTACATTGAACTTTTCCATGGATTGGGTTTTAAGTATGCAGAATTTGACAGCCATTCCCCTAGACTATGTCTGGTTCCACACAGGCAATGCCCCCATGCCCCCATGCCCCAATACCCCTGTGGCACTGTTAGCATTAGAATTGAGATAGGTTTCATTTGCCAAAACAGAGGCTGTAAGATTTTTAAAAAAATAGATCTCCATTTTTTTTGGAATCAGGAGTAAAACTTGAGTTGAATCTTGGCATTATTATTAACATTGTAAAGATGATAAAAGATTACTTACCTGATTGTTCATAGCAGCTTCCAATTACCACCAAGAACACAGCTGTTATAGGAACCAAAGTCTTTGTCATCTTCAGTAGATAGTCCTACACAATACAAGTAGTCAGTTCGGCCAATAGAGATATCAAAACTTATTTTCTCATTTGTACGCAGTACCGGGTATTGGCAAAACACAGAAGTTCAATCATATAGTCTTTGAGAGTAAATGAAATTGGAATGATATAGTAAATTACAGTTATTACATCCAATTTTGGTAATTTTACCAAATCATATGAAACGATTCATATGGCTGCATGATGTTGCCAATTGAGGTGTCACCAAAATGCATGCAACATGCAGTGAGTCAACGAATATAATGGAAATTTATTACTGGAATTCCAAAACACACGTCCAACATGTATTATACTTTATTATTGTCAAGGTCACCAGTACCACACACAACTATTACCCAACCTTTACAGTTTCCTGGTTCATTTAGTTTGGTTATTCTCTTATTTGCAAAATTTAACAATAGGTGATCACAAGTAACAAAAGGCATTGTTCGAGTGTGAACATATTTTTATGTGGTAACAAAATTCACATGGCCTACTGACCACTGCTACAGACTACCACTTGACCTATATTTACTTTCCATGTACTGCTGGACGAGCACTTCAAATTTCTTACTCCCTTCGTAGTGCAAAAGGTTAAACCCTGCCCCGGTGGAAGAGGAGAGCTGAGATAAATAAAATAATAATAATAAAAAATAATTATACGAGAGTCATTCAAAAAGTTCTACCTCCACCACCACATCTCTGTTATCTTACGTGCCAGGATATTGAAATTACCCATGATTATACTCTTAAATCTTGGCTACAAAATACAAGTTATTCGGTTAAAATTTGGTATGTTGGAAACGGTTAAAAACTGAAGCCAAAAGTTTAGTAAGTATCATAGTGTAGCCTGATAACCTCCATAAAAATGTTTCTAAGATGCAGTTGTCCAACTGCTTACTCAAGATAAATATTTTGTTCCTATGTGAGCTCCCTGACATGCCTTAGGACTTAATATTGGTGTAAATTTTAACCGATTCACACAAGCAAATTGATTTCACACTTACGTGTAATTTTCGTGACTTCTTCAGCACTCTGATGGATTGCTGGTGATCATAAGCAACATTAGACCTACCAATTGCATTATGTACCCACCACTGATCTTTTAATTGGTAGAATTCAGTCTAAACAATTATTAACATCGATCTAATCGATCTAAGTATATATTTCAGCCAAAAAAACAAAAACAAAATTCTTAATTAGCTGCTTAATTAGCACTTAATTTCTTAACGAAGTGCTCATATGGGCCTGTAATGCGTAACAACCGAGCTCATGCAGCCTCACCTATTTTCAATTTTCTAAGAGAATTTGAAGATAATTCCCAAAATAGGGTATCACAGAAAAGCTAAGACTCTAAGCAATGTCGCTGAGGCAAAGATTAAGTTGTGTAAGGATCTATTTTTTGTGAATGAAGTTTTTGTTGTTGAGTAATGTTATGTAATGGTTCCCTATGAAAGTGAGTGAAAGTTTGTTAAACTCACACCTGGATGTGAAAAGTGTGAAAAATTCGGTCAAAACGCTATCATATGAAATGAACAAATGATAAAGTTCAAAATAAACATCTTTAGGATGACAAAAATGCACCAGGAGTTCAGAGTGAGATGATTCCCATGATCAGTCCACTACTCAATATTGACTTCAACAGTGATTACAAGCTAAGTTTCTGCTTAAATTGCCCCCTGTAGTAACAGTATTTTTGCACTGTTATTCTTAACACTTTTACATACTAATGAACATGTGATTGGCAGTAAGTACTGAAAAAACAAAGCGGATAGCTCTTTCCAATAATTTTTGAGACCTTTTTTACCAGATCAGTCCATTTTTCAAGATGCTTGTTCAGAGATATTTAACAATGGACCAATAGAGAAAGCATGTAATACCCTTTGATTTCTATAGTTAACATGGTTAACATGTATATTATTATAGGCCTACAATATATTTCATCAGATTTATTATGTTATGTTGTCATTATGAATTTTTTTAATGACATTTAAGTTTCAATATCAATTCTAGGGTTTCATGTTAGCAAAAACATAGATTTCTTAATATAGATATAGATGGAAAAGCTGAAATTGCAGTGTGCATCTTAGTGTATCTGCACACAAGGTCACGCTTGCACAATCACAATAGGCATATACAAAAGAATTTGGCCAGTTCTTTTGTGCTTACCTACACACAAGCAGTGTGTGCTATTTCTTGTTACTTCTGGTTGTTACGCATTTGGTAGGTCTGATCTTGCTTATGACCTGGTACTACTAGACTTAGACTTGTTTTATATGAGAAGAAAACATCGAAGGGTTAAACAGATACACATGTTTGTGAAATTTGCCAGATTTCGACTAGATATTTTCAGAAATAAATCTGTAATTTTCCACATTAGATGTGGGCAGCCTTTTTAATCAAATTAGCCTTTCTTTTCAGACCTTTTCCGATGTACCAAATCTGTATTCACTTTAAACAACACATCTTAACAACCAAAGAACTTTAATTTTATAGCCAAGTTTTAAGAATATGATCATGTGTAATTATGTAATTTCAACTATCCTGGCATGTAAGATAACAGAGATGTGACGATGGAGGTAGAACTTTTTGAATGACCCTCGTATGATCATCCCCATGCCCCGGCACACAGTGGGCCGGATGGAACTTAAATTTGTGCCAAAATTAATGATGTCTTTTAGATACCAATATACCGATATCAATGGACAGCATTTTGAATTTGTATGGCGTCATTAAAATACTGTTCTGTGATTGGTTAAAATTAATTTTCATAAAATGATCATTTTAAACACATGTTCATGTAATATAACATGTTGTTTCAAACAAATAGGTTAATAGGTTTATGGATCCACTGAATATAACATTTGGTCAAAAGGGTCTTAGCTCTAAAAAAAACCCTAGTTACTTCTTATGCAAATGAGCTAGTTCATGCTCTATTAACTCGTACACAGCATTTCGTATCGTGGCTGATATGTGACATAATTAATTGTTTAGATTTATCAAAAAATGAAATAATAATATTAATAAACTAATGAATTAAATGTTAAATTCGTAGATTTGACATTAAATTCATAGCTTTAATATTAAATTCGCAGATTTTATATTTAATTCACAAATTTTATATTTAATTTGTGAATTTAATATTTCATTCGAAGATTTAATATTAAATTTGCAGCTTTAATATTTAATTCGCGAATTTCATATTTAACTGGGATATTTAATTCGTGAATTTCATATTTAATTCACGAATTTAATATTTACTTTGTAGATGTAATATTAAATTCACAGATTTTATATTTAATTTGCAGATTTGATATTTAATGTGCAAATTTGATATTTAATTACTACAGGGTACAGTGTGCCAGGGCCCAGTGGCCACGATTGGCACAGGGGGAGGGGCAAAATTTTGAGAGGAAACAAATAATAAACAAACATTTTGTTAAAACAATTATATTAAGTGTTTGTCTAACTGGCACTGGCAGCCATCAGTAAAAAGCACAAGAAGGCGATTAATGTAATACACCACACCCATAGGCCTCAGCACACTTTACAAATTGTTGATTGCTAATACACAAGGCCCAAGACATACAATATTAAATAATCCATGGATGGAATTCTTTTGGCACAGAACCCTAATCAGCCTATGTTTAGATTAACCATCACAACCAGGATCAGTTCCCAAGTTTTCTTACAGTAAAACCAAAAAAATAAATAGGTCATTATCCAGGGGCATCCAAACTAGTATGGGCAAGTGAGACAAGGGTTTCATGTGCATAATGATTATTAGTCTTGTGTTACAGACCATGTACTTATGTATTGTCCATAGGGAGTATAACTACTTGTTATGGCTAAAACTGCTCTATGTTGGTGCTTCCAGCCTCTGTCACATCTTTGGTGCTCCCTCGTGCACCCCTCCTTGGTATGGATTGCAAGGGTCTTTGACAAAGACTATACTCTGATCAGCTTGTAATAGGCGGGACTAAATAACATCGTGTATTTATACAGAATGGCGTACACACAGCTAGATGCAGCACCTGCACGGACTGCGCTTTGCATTTTGCGTGAATGACGCGTGCTTTTGTGAATTTACGTGTGCGTAAGTTGGAACTTTATTGACTCGTGCAGTAACAAAAACCGAATAATTCCCGCCTATTAAGAGCTGATCATAGTGTAGAATAGACCTTTTTCCCTCTTTCCCATCATGCACTATTCCAGGGGGGTATGAGTGTCGCAAAATACATCATCTCCCCGGGGGAGTACAGAGTTATGTTCATCACATTTTGGAATACGGACATTTCGACTGGTGCCTTCATCACAAAAAAGGAATCCCCGATAATGATGATAATGGCGCCACGGTCACTAATACCTTTCGGGGGCAAAAAACAACATTTCTATGCCTTATGGACATGGTATATTCACCCAAAAAAAGTTTCCTGTTATTGAAACCTAACTTTGCATACATTTTATAGACCTAATGGTGAAAAACTGATGACGGGACACGCAGTGATATTTTACCGGCGTCCGTTTCACTTTTTTTTCGGAGTTGAAAATAAAACGAACACAAAATCTCTTACACAGATGTTCTGCATCGCTCCGTAACTGCATCACTCGTGTATTCAATAATTGCATAATTAGTAACATCGATGGCCTTTACGATAATCCTATATGGAATCAGTATGCCCATATTAAGACAAAATAATTGCAAAGGCCTGGCAAAGACCATCGGATGCACACGATCTATGAGGTTGATGAACTACGTCATACCCCCCTGGAATAGTGCATTGTGGGATAGAGGGAAAAAGGTCTATAAGATATGCACTATTATACTTAGGCTAAAAAACAAGTTTGTTTCCCATCCATCTATGTTGGTGCTTCTAGCCTCTGTCACATCTTTGGTGCTCCATCATGCCCCCCTCCTTGGTATGCATTGCAAGGGTCTTTGACAAAGACTAGAATAAGATATGTACTAATAGTACTTAGGGGCAAATTATTAATTGATTTGCATCATTGCTGATTTCATATTGCTTGTAAAGTAAAATATAGGAGAAAGAATCTTTTGAAAAATGTTTTAGTGTCATTATTATTTTGCTTGCAAATATAATTGTTTCTGGATTTCTCAGATAAAGAAAAGCAAACGCTATAAAATTGCTCCGAAAACAAAATATGTGTGACCTATTAGGAAACAAACTTGTTTTTTGACTGAGCCTTATCACACACTTGTTGGTGTACATTCTTGTAATAAAGTATCTATTTAGTTTCAAAATAAACACATTGAGGTCCATTGTTGCTTCATCTGTCAAAGCCTAATGTTAATCATGGGTGCCTTTATCCACATGAATAGATTTCAACTCTATTCTGATATGTCACATACAGTTTTCTGTTCCCAATTGCAAGACAGCGAGGGTAGTCAATGGAGCTCAGGTATTCACCAGATGATAAGAAGCAGTAGACTCCATGGCTGGGTGAGGCACGGTTACAGATGAATATGATGTCCTCATAGCAGCAAACTCCATGAGGATACCATCTTGTCACATGAGATAGATGCTTGAGAGTGTGTAGCATATGTCCTGTGTTGTTTACTATATGTACTACATCATTCAAATAGTCACTTACAATGATTGCATCTTGTGATGTCACAGCTAGAAAGCATGGCCTTATGTTTACTTTGATGCTAGTAATGTGAGATCCATCTTGCCTATGTCTGCTGATATACTTCTGTGTGACCTCTCCTACCAGCAGCTGACCCTTGCTATCCATTGTCAGTCCTATTAGTCTAGTATCTTCAGTATTTGATGGCTTGTTCTCAGGTGATATGGCAACCCATTTGTCCTTATACATACCAGAAGAATCATACACTTTAATGAATCTGGTTTCATCTGTGACAACATAATTTCCTTCAGTGCTGACAGTGACATTCCAAGGGTGTGATGTTGTCCCAGGCATCAGTCCTTGTGTAGTATCAATACTGTGTTTGTGTTGGCCTTCAGCATTGTACACCTGTATCTTTGCTGTCCAGTTGGATGCCACAGCAACATCTCCTGTAGGGCTGACTGTAATGCCCACAGCATTAGACAGCTTACCAGGCTCATCTTTGCCAAATACCTTCTCAAGCACCCAGGATCCAGTAGTGTGCTTCTGCTTAAAGTGCTCCCTCTCTGCAGATGTCAACTAATAGAATGAAAAATAGATATACACAGAAAAGTTACTCGTCCTACGTTTATATGAAATGCTATTTTAGTGTACATCTAACCTATTTAAAAAAGTTTAATGAACTTAAATTTGAGTTCAGAGATGCTCAGAGATGCCACTCTTCAGGAAATTTCCTGATTTCAGGAAAAATTTCAGAAAATTTTACACTGACTGTGATATGATAAGCAGTTTTATGATTGAATCTTCAGGTCTCTGTGTTTCAATTAATCTAAATTTAATAACAAGTATTGAAGTCATTTATCTGCATAACCAAATTAACACAAGAAGGGGTCAATGTGATACTGCCTGCTGCCTGAATTTCTGGAGTCACTTATTGTATCAAGACATAATATTCACACATAAAAGCATACACAAAATACAAAAAGAATGCACAATTGCATAAATTAAAAGTCATGTTGTCATTTTTCCATCTGCAACTCCAATTTGTAAACCTATTATTTTAAACAGCAATAAACTTTGGTAAACAGATGATTTTTTGCAAACATAATTGAAAATTGTTCTAATTTTTTTTTTCAAATTTGTAAAAATTAAAATCAACAAAAATCCCATGATTTTAGCAAAGTTTTAAAAACAAATTCTCCCAAGATGTAAAATCTGGGTTGGTTATCAGGCCTGTAAAATGGTGTTTTTTGTCCTCAAATTAATGATACCAATTTGAGCAAGTAATTTATTTACAGCCAAATATCTATGTAAAAAAAATTTAATTTAATTAATTAAAGGGTGTCTCCGGCAATCACAACATTATGCCTTTTATGTTAGAAAATTAATTATCAATCACGAATCACATGGTTTTATTTGAAACAAACTCACATTGACCATAAAAACAAATTAATACAGCCGTCTCTCGACATGCCATATTCAAAATTCCTGGGCGCCAAAATCGTCCAGTGCAATGACGTCCCAGTAATACAATGAAGGCTGACAACAATTGAGCACAAGTAACAATGATGTCATTGCACTAGAAAATTTTGGCACAGGAATTTTGAATATCGCATGTTGAGAGCTGGCTATTTTTATTCATTTTTATGGTAAATATGAGTTTGTTTTAAATAAAACCATGTGATTTGTGCTTGATAATTATTTTTCTAACATATAAGGCATAATGTTGTAATTGCCGGAGACATCCTTTTTAAAAATTTAAAAATTGAAAGTATCAGAAAGAAATTCTCTTTTGGTAATACAAAGCCTAATTTCCATATGTACCCTTTTCAAAGTTATAAGCCCGGGTTATAAGCCAGTAATCCACTATATAACAGGGCCTCATCATGCGGTTATATAGTGTGAGCAAATCTTCAATCATCTTTTCTCTAATTGTGATATTCCAGTTGAAATCCATACACCCCCTATGGAAGACATGACCTTAATCTCCCACACAGGGGATGTGAATTTCAAATGGAGCCACCCATTCAGGTAACCCCATTTGAAATTCACACTCTCTGTGTGGAAGATTAAGGTCATGTTGGGGGGGGGGGTATGGATTTCAACTGGAATAGCCAAAATGGAGATGGGACAGTGTTGCACTGAGCCCTCAATAATAGATGTATGCAAGTGATTTAATAAATGAAACTCTCCCAAAATGTTTTACTTCCACAGATGTTTTCATTGCATAAAAATGTGTGTTCTTTTGACTGCTAAAAGTAATTTAATTACTTCTATCACACATGTTATGCCAAGCAACGAAGTGAATTTTATTGTAAACATGAAACAACATTTTCACACTGAACATTTAGGGAAAAACCATACTTACCACCAACAGAATATGGTCAATGGTAGGCCTCTTATGCCAGTCTTTATCCCAGCATTGTTTCATCAAGTCAGCCAGAGCTTTGGGACAGTCGGGAGGAATCACTGGTCTCTCACCGTTATTGCATATTCTCCAGATGATATTAGGAGCATCAGAGCCTTCAAATGGAATTTCTGTTGTCCACAGCTCCCAGACCACCACTCCATAGGCATGAATGTCATAAGTAGGGGAAAGGACTTCCTCTGACAATAGCTCTGGGGCCATCCAGGGGAGAGACGCTCTTTCTGTTGCATTCTTGATCGTGATTGCACTGTTTTTAGCTAATCCGAAATCGGCGAGTTTGAGGACGTTTCCTTCAGCTATCAAGTAGTTTGGGGACTTTATGTCTTTATGAATATACTCCATATGCTTCAGGTACTGGATAGGTTTGGCTGCTTGCTTAGCCCAGTCGAATATCAGCGCTGTTGGGAGTCGTTTCTTTTGGGATCTTTGCAGGTCGAGATAGGACCTGAGAGAACCGCCTTTGCATAGCTCTAGTACAACATACTGATCTAAGTTATCATCACAGATACCGATGAGCTTGACAATATGAGGATGATCTAGTTTGGATAGGACTTCCACCTCATGTGGATCAGGCTCATTCAGTCTTTTAGCTGCTACATCTTGACCCTGCCATTTGGCTTGGAATACTGCACTGAAACCTCCAACGCCAATTCGCTTCACCAACTGAAGATCATCCTTTTTGATTTTCAAGTACGCCATTTGTTAAACAGATGTAGGCTGTAAAGGGAGGAAAAACAGATAGATGTTTGTAGAGACCTCTTTTCAATAGCCTCAAGAGCAAATGTAAAAATTGGTTAAAAATGGAGCACAATACAACTTTATCCATAGTGCTAGTAAGGTTGTAGATTTCAAAGTAGGAATCAATTTTAGCAACATTTTATGTGATTTTAATGAATATTAATTGTTTACATACATACCTCTATCTGTTGAATTGAAAAACGATGTTTGTGGCTCAAGGACATGGCGTATTCATTTTTTGCTGGCAAGCCTGGTTGAGCGCTGGGTCTGTTTGTACAATTAATGCAGAAAGATAACAGCTGGCATATATCGATCTATATATCTATACATATGCCTATAGTTAGCTGCATTGCTCTTTTAGTTTTAGCAGTAGGGATACCACTCAGTGTTTTTTGTAAATGTTGGCATTTTCATTTAGTTTTTAATAAATTCATTTAAAATGATCTGTTTAGTGTATCTGTTCAAAATTGTTTATTGAATATATCACAGTCATTCATAGTATTAGTAGTAAATTAATTCATGTGGGGTTATTCTTTATCATGGTTAGTCATTAGGAATTATACCATGTATAAATATGGGAATATACCCCCTGAATTTTAGTAGCGATATCCAAAATGTGAATTCAAAGTCCGTGTAGGCATACACTGTCTGTAGATAGTCTGTGTGTCTAAATATACTACCAATAATTTTACACACAGACATTAAAATATTAAAATAGAAGTTTTACTAGAGTCTAATACCCAATATGTGGCAATTGAGATGAGAGAATAAGATAATGAGATGTGTTTGTTTATTTGATATGACCCATAAAGTTTCTTTGACATTAAATTATTTTGATAGGCTTTCTATTAAGGTGGGACAGGTGTAATTGACACTTTTTTGTGTGGAAAGATCATAGAAACTCTTTACATGATTCATTGTAGTATTAAATGTAGAAAAACAGGTTCAATTCAAATTTTATACATATTAATTAGCTAATTTGCATATTTAATTAGCAAATATTAGCCGTTTTTCTAAAAAATGTAGCTCCACTATACAATGTCCTATTGAGACACTTGAGGTGTCAAAATAAAGTTTTGCAAAGATCTAGTGCATGAGCCTATTTCCAGCAACATCAGTGGGGGTAGGAGGTGTAACACCTATGATTTTGGGATAAAATTACATCTTGTGTGTACCAATTGTGGCATATTTGGTCATCTGATTTTATCAATATCAGTGGGTGAAAGAGGAAGTGAGATATTGAGTGATTGAGTGAGTAATAGAGGCCCTGCATGAAATTATCGATTGGCTCCAAACAAAGGATTTGAGCCGGTGTCCTTCACCATAGTAATGGCGGAGTGCAGTCCATTCAATCAAATGTTGTCATCAACCTATTTGATCGTAGTGCAGGGTTATGTGTGTGAGACGAACTGTCACGGTAGATTGCAATCATGCTTTTGTTGAATGCATTTGAGTAGTCCGCCATATTTACGGGATGATACGTCACATGCAAGGCCTCTATTGAGTGATTGAGTAGGTGAGTGAGTGAGTGGGTGAAAGAGGAAGTGAGAGATTGAGTGAGGAAAGCAAGGCGGGAGCATAGACCCTATAAGAAATATTCAGAATTGGATCAAAATATCTGAATCAGGTGTAAATATTGAGCGCTTGAATTTGCAATAGTGCAGGTGAACCTATATCAAATTTTGGAATCTGTAGCTATGAAATTAAAGTTTGTTTATTGATTTGAATTTGCATTGAATTGATTTGTTTGATAATAAGGGCTAATTGTTACGTGTGTTATCTCAGGTTGACAATTTATCGCAGATATAGATGATTATTATTGATATCATTTCAACCTGAACTGAGGCCAAAAAAAAAAGATGTTTGCTTGCCCTCAACCGACCGACCCTAATTTTGGAAATCAGAAAAAAGGTTGTTTTTTTCTATTTACTGTACAAAAGAATACCGACCCTATTTTTGGAAATTCCTGAAAAAGTTTTTTTTTTCTTTTCAAATTTGTTCATTCTGAATATGTAAAAAAAAAGTATTTTAGAGCTTGTGTTCAACATTTTAGTTGTTTTGTAATGTTAGTTGATTCATTTGACAAATAAATTGTCTGATTTTTCATATTTTGAGCCTTAATTAATACAAAAAGTAGAGTTTGCTGGTAATTAAAAAAAAAAAAAAAAAAAAAAAAAAAGAAATCGACCGACCGACCCAATTTTTGAAATTCATTTGAGGGCAAGCAAACAATTTTTTTTTATTGGCCTGAACTCATTGCCAAATAACAGTCATGTTTGAATATACCGATAGGTTGGTAAACAAGGCTTTAAAAAAACTTTGCATAAGACACCAGAAAAATGTCAGGTTTATAATTAGTGCTTTCTTCTGTGATTTAGCATAAAAGCCTATGACAATATTTTGACAAAATGAGTTATATATTATTTTGAGACCTAAATGTAATTAGTTAATGATATATGACACTAAATTAGTATGATACGCCCCTGCATGAAAATGTTGTTCTGTGATTTGGCATACCGGCGTATCATGATACGTCTGCATTGATTTGACATACTAGTGTATCACGTATCACTGTAGAAACATGGGAAGTTTTTTGACTTAATTACTCCCTAATTAGCACAAACGGAAAATGTGGCAATGATGCGAATAACAAACTTAAATACCTATTTTATCATATTCTTAAGAAATATAAAGAAAAATATACTTATTTACTTCCTGGTGAGTATTCAAAAATTGATAAATTTTCAAACGCAATTTTCTTAAAACACCATTTTCCCTCGTACACTAAAGTTTGGCTTATATATGGTGAAACTTAAATTTTTTTGACTTTTATTACTGGGAGCATCAACAAAGTCCCAACTCACGTTCGCGTAAATTACACAAGCGTGCGCCAGTCACACATTATGCAACGCACAACTAGCATAAGCACTGCGACCAACTGTGTGCACACCATTCTATATCAATACGTGGTGTTATGATGCTTATATTTTTGCCTTATATATTAAGCTGAACAAACTTTAGTATGCTAAATCACCAACGGTTTATAGAAACTGTTCGTCTCCATACAGAATTCGTAACAATATATTCATCTCATTATTCAGAAATAATTCATATGTTGATGTTGTTTTCATGAATAATTCATATGTTGATGTTGTTCTTTCTTACAGTAATTGCTCCACAGGGTAACTCAATGAGCCGCTTTGCCAAGTACGTCAATGCCGCCATCCCACAGTATGATCGTAAATTCATCGCTAACGTTTCACCAGAGCGGTGCGCAGAGTTATGCACCGGGGAGACTCAGTTTGTGTGTAGATCATATGATTATAAACGCGCTGCTAGGCAGTGCTGGCTGTCAGATAAGAACACCAATGATGTACCTGCTGTGTTTACCTTCCAAGGAGACCCATTTGATTACTATGAAAGGATTGACATCGGTAGGTTTATAATAATGTCTTCTAAACAACAGTGGTGGCACTAAGGGGATTGCATTGGGGCATGCCCCTAAACTTCTGTTGCCTCCCCCCCATCCCCGTCAGAACAAAAAAATCCAGAATATACCACTAATGGCCATTATTTTGGGTAAAAAGTCCAAAAATTTTAGGCAATTTGATGACTTTGCCCCCTATCACCACCACTCTCTAAGAACTGATTGGTACAAAATAGATTATTAGTACATCAAACAACAAAAGGTTGACAAAAAACATTTAAATGTCATTCAAAAACAAGTTTGAAAATAAAAAAACATAATGTTATTTAAGTGTTGACAAAATAATTTACAATAATTCATGATTTAAACATATGGTCTGAACACAAAATTAAGACGTACCTCAAATTTTTGGTCACAACTTTGACTTTCATCAGGAGATTTAGCAACTTCAGTTAGGGATCAGTGACTGTTTGGACACAAAACTTGGTCGTATACTCTTGGTAACTTGTATCGGCCCTGTTGCGGTTGAGTGATGGTTAGTAAATATACCGTAAAAACTCGATACTATCAAGCGCTTTTAAAACATGCAAACATTCACAAAAGTGTTAAGGGTTTTGAGCAAATCATCAAAACACATAGTTATATACGAACAAGTAAACCTGCAAATGTGTGTCTCAACCCCATTAGGTCAGTTGGTAAAGCACCGGACTTTGGTACAATATCGTGTTTTCAAAAGCACTCAATAATATGCACATATGCTACCTATCGAGTTTTTACGGTACATCAGAGTCAACCAACCAATGCATACATTTTGTAATACAATTTGTTTTATTTTTCCCATAGGTCCAGTGTCTCAGTTTATCTACACAGCCAACGCAGCCATACCCGGACACAATCAGATAGAATTACGAGACACATCATTGGAAGTGTGCGCACACATGTGCACAATAGCTACCTTTGGATGCGCATCATTTGATTTTGCCCGTGAAACCAACCAATGTTGGCTGAGTGCTAACCGTGCTTCTGATGCGCCTTTGGGCAGGGAGTTCCAGGGTGATCCATATGACTACTATGAAAGAGCTGGAGATGGTAGGTAACCAAATTACACAATTTGATAGGACTCAGTGTACAAATTTCATTATTAATAAGTTTAACTTCAGCACTACACTACTTTTCGCTCACATGGAACATTTTCACTAGGTCGACTAGCATTCAGCAGATGGTGATGCTGTGATACTATCTTGTCTACAATTGGGGCAGTCAGTTTTGGCCCCCACACTTGTGTGGGGCATATGTTATCATCCAAATGGTTGTATGGTTGTTTGTTTGTTTCATTGTTTCTTTCTTTCTTTCTTCGTTTGGCTGTCCGGGCGGAAGCAAATTCATTAATCCACGCTGCAGCTCCAACGCAATAACCGATTAAATTCTTAATTAAGAGTCCAAGTGTGTGAAAATATTGGATCCAAAACATAATAATGATAAAATTGGATGCTTTATGCCCAATATTTAACTAACTGCAGTTATTTTTACTGAAAAATCAATTCTGTTTGTATTAATTACAGCAACTGCAGATTGCTACATAGGCAAAGGAGTGGATTACAGAGGTCGGGTTTCATTCACTAGTTCTGGCGAGAGATGTTTTAATTGGAATAATCTGGAAGCTACCGGTGTGCCAGTAGGTGTGTCACCAGCATCATATCCAAACAAAGGTATGTGACAGACAATCTCTTAATTTGAAAGAGTGACAAACTCACTCTCCAAAAGAGTGAGAAGAGTTAAAATCATTCCAAAAGAGTTGAAATCACTCCTAAAAGAGTGAAAATCACTCCTAAAAGAGTGGAAATCACTCCTAAAAGAGTGGAAACCACTTTGTCAAGGTATGATATAAGGCCCATAGGACATTACTCTTTTTCATGTAACGGTCCTCATATCATACCTGAAAGATTTTTACTCTTTTGAAACTTTTAAAAGTAATTTCACTCTTTTAGGAGTCATTTTCACTCTTCTCACACTTTTTGAGAGTTTTTCACTCTTTTACATTCAGAGAGTAAAGCTTTCAGAACCAAAGTAGTGAATAAGAATGCAAAGTGGAAGTGTTTGAGGAACATTAATTTTTTGCTTTTCGCACTCAACAAATGCTCAACACAGCTTACAAAATTTAATATGCTTTTGGACTTTGGTCTATATAAGAAAAGGTACTTGTATGTAGACATTTGATGGAATTTTACCATTTATGTTGCCATTGTCTTAACATGGGCGGGTTAGTGTAGTGGTCTTCTCACTCGCTTCTCACCATTGTGGCCGCGGTTCAATTCCCCACTGTGCCACATGTGAGTTTGGTTACTGATCCATGCTTGTCCTTGCAGGTTTTTCTCCGGGTGCTCCAGTTTTCCTCCTGCATTTATAATAGGACTTCTTCCCTTGAATTTAGTAGCCTCCGAGCACTATTGGGCTTAGCCTGGCTTTCGCTATAAATAAATGATTACTTCCTCTTTCTCTACAGGTTTAGGTGATCATAACTTCTGCCGTAATGCTGATGAAGATGCCAAACCCTGGTGTTACTTTGGAAATGCAACACACCCATTGATTGGATGGAAATATTGCGCTATAAATGAATGTGAAATGACCAATCCGCAGCCACCTCCAGCAAGGACAGAAGCGCCCCCTCCCAGACCACCTGTTGTGACAACTAGTGCACCAAATCCTATTGGTAAGCTTAAAAGACTAATTCCAATCAGTCGTCTACACTGCGCATGTACTGTGTTGTGCTTCGTAGTGACGACTGATTATCTTACAGTTCATATTGTGGTGGACTCATGAAAATATTCTCTTGCAACTTTGGTTAATGCGCCATAGCGTGACTGACTAGCGGTGCCCCTGTACCGCGTCGTGTGTGCTGCGCCGTTGTAACAAGATCACGCTCTGAAGTTCTAAAAATGACAAACTCTTGTCATTGGACACTACTGCGCAGTCTCAGTAAAAGTTGGCAATCTGCTTAATATTCATGTGCAACCAGGATCTGGTTGCAAAAGTCTGCCACTTTTTTCCACATAGTTTTCTCAGTCGTCTATCCAGAAGGCTGACGAATGAGGACAGCAGTCTATTGGCAAGCTGTTGTGTTGCTAATGATGAATGCTATTTTGTTTGCATTTTAGGGAATTTAGTACACATTTGCACAGTAGAAAAGTGTGAAATTGAGGAAAATACAGCAGATGAAATCAAATCAAATTTATTTCAAAAATCACAACTTACAAATACAACAGTTATATTTAGTTTCAATATTGAAATAAAACAAGCAACAGACTGTTTCGTTTGCTTGGAACTTTGTGATATATTATATATACCATGTAATTGTAAAGTTATATTATTTGTTCTGTTGAATCAAAAGGAGAAAAGAATTCTTGATTTTGACAAAAAGAAAAATGTTTAATTTAGTAAACTGTTCAATTTTTGAAAGTGGGTGAGTTTGTAGTTTTATTGGATAGAAAGATGAAACATCTTAAATTGTGAGATTAACACATTACTACAATCTTGGAAATAAGTTTTGGAACACTTTCTTGTAAGGAATACAAAACTGTCACCACCTACCCTGTGCAATGTTGAAAAATACCAATGTGTTCCAACATTGATTGATGTGGAGAGGGGAAGGGTGAATCATTGTTGTAGATGTCATTTTTGTTCCCAAACACAAGCTATGTCATTTCCATGATCATAAGGCATTCTACACGGAATTTCGATAGAATATGCCAAGCGATCCAAGTACTTTTTTCCAAAATTGTAGATTCAGTATAAAGACTGGGAAATATTTTTTGTGAAATAATTTTCTAGTTGTAGAATGGATTCATTTCAGGACATTTTTTTATTTTGCTGAACACATCAAAAATAAAATAGGAGCATCTCTTAAAAGTACAAATTGTTAATTTCCAGGAACTGGAGCTTCCATTGCCACAGGTAAACCAGCTTTCCAGAGCTCCAATGGTCGTGAAGGTTCAATACATGGTCCTGCATCCAACGCTGTTGACGGAAACCTCTCACCTGATTTCAATGGTAGAAGCTGCACTTTAACACGTAAGATTTAATGTCAAGCCTGGCTTGTCAATTGAATAAAGTAAATGTAGGCATTTATAGTGCCTTACAACTGTAATTTAACAGATATCAAAGCGCTATACATTGATTCTGCTGCCATTTCACTCCATTTAGCAGGCAACAACAGTGGCTGTGCCACAGGGGGCATGAGGGGGCAAATTCCCCCAGTCAAAACTCTTGCCCCCTGTTCCCCCCAGTAAAAACCCCAAATGACCAAAAATTCCACTTTTTGCGGCAATTTTGCGCAAAACTTGTTGATTTTGCCCCCCTGAAATTCACTTTTCCCCCTCAATGCCCCCCCCAAAAAAATTCCTGGCACCGCCACTGGGCAACAATAACAGGCGCTGGCATGATTACCCCCATCAATTCAGTTATAGAAGCCTTAAATATTCCTATCTGAAAACTGACAGATGGGGTTAGAGTAAATCCCAAATTCTAAAGTATGTCCAGTATAATATTGAACACTACCTACACCTTATGCATGATGTTACACTGATGGGGTAAATGTCATGTTGTCAAGTTATGGTAGAACATACTTTAGTTGTTAAAGATCATATAGAAATGTATAGAGCGCTAAGATCCAGCTACGAGTTTCATTGAAAATCACACACTGAGCAACCTGTCACGAATAAATCTAGTTAAGGTTGGTCTGAACCCTGGAATTATGGAAACTTTAGGGCCTCATAACTTCTAAATTGTTGGTCTAAAGTATATAAAGTATACATATTTAGAATGGCAAAGACTTGATAAGTTCATCTGTGAGGTCAAATTTGGGCCAAAATGCCATTTTTGGCCCCAAATCCCAAAAATAATGGTTTTTGGCCCACTTCTTTTTTCGTGCATCCTAACCAAAAAATCTGGCTTTTTATGATTTTTTGAAAAATCAGCATTTTTGACCATTTTTGGTGCAAATTTCTCAAAGTTGGTCGAAATTCAAAAAAATGAAAAAACGGGTCCTAGATATTTTGATCTAGTTTTTAAAAATTAATTTAAAAAAAATTTGGCCCAAGAATATTTTTGTTACGATGCACGAAAAAGAAGTGGGCCAAAAACCATTATTTTTGGGATTTTGGGCCAAAAATGGCATTTTGGCCCAAATTTGACCTCAGAGATGAACTTATCAAGTCTTTGCCATTCTAAATATGTATACTTTTATATACTTTAGACCAACAATTTAGAAGTTATGAGGTCCGAAAAGTTTCCATAATTCCATGGTTCAGACCAACCTTAATTTCGTCCTGTTGCTTGATCATCTAGACTACTTTTGCAAATGAAGACAAAAATGTCGCAAAAGTTGTCTAGATGATCCTGCAACACTAACAAAACCTACATCCCTGGGCCTACATTGCAATAGATTCAGAGGATGTATTTGCATTTAGCAATAATTACATAAAATGAGGAATTACTGGGAAATGTAATGCATTTAAATACATAATTTGTTGATTTTGTCCATCTATACATAAAAGAGTAGGTCTCTTGGCTAATTTGGTAAGATTTGCTGGTGCTTTTGGAACCGTGTGTTATTTCATAGCGGGCAATTCATGGTTTGATTTATAACGAACTGGCAACAAGAAATCTTGAGCAGACGACTCATCGGTTCGGCGAGCAGGGTGCTGTATCCTTATTTATCTCTTTGGTATGAGATAACCAAGGCTAATTAATGAGGCTCCTTATACTGGACTGAATATAACTGAGTATGATATTCCCGCTTCATATACAAAGTGTCACCCATTGTGAACCATTTTGACATGATAATGGTCAGGGTACTTGTCTTTGGTGCATGAGGTCTATGGTTTTGATATTTTGTGTTAATATGTGTGTATTTATGTATTTATTTATTTTGTATGAACACCTATGAGTGAAATTTCCCTTGTGGTTCTAATAAAGTACCAGTATTACTTAGTTGACTTGACTTGACTTGACTTCCCAGTGGGGGAAACAGATGTATTGACTGAAAAATGTCTGAATTTGATTAGTATGTGTATCTTGCAGTCAGTTTCAGAAACAAAAATGTGGAAAAAAGATGTAGTAATTACACCTATGATATCTTGTGTGCACTTGACAGAGTCTGAAGGCCAGCCATGGTGGTATGTAGATCTTGGCAGAGAGTATGAGGTGACGTCAGTGAAAATTGTCAACAGAAATAGACATTGTAAGTAGATTGTAATATTATTTTCTCTACCATCTGAGCTATCCAGCCCTATGATGGATGGTGATCCCAATTACCAATATCTTTGCACGGGCACCGGTCAGAGCCATGAAACCATACTTAGCAAAAACAAAACAAAAAACACACCCCGTTTTGGCAAGAGGCGGTGTTTAAATTTTAACTTTCATTTGCATTCTCTGATGTTGTTATTTTACTAATAATTCACATGTAAAAAGGATCAAATAAATCCCATTCATGATTTTGATTTAAACTTTTGATCCAAACACAAGGAATTAATTCCTACCTCGGAATTTTCAGATGGTACTCCATCTTTCATCAGCGAGTGAGTGACTGTATCAGGTCGCAATCATTTTGACCTTTGACCTGATAACAGACTCGGTAGACTCCTGAAAGTTTGAACTGGCCCGTCTTTGTTGAGAGATAGTTGGTTGGCTTTGATGTGAACTGCTTCATTGACTCCATATTGGAACCACCTGCTGTCCCTGTCGCGTATGTGAACTTTGTCCAAGTCCACGAAATGTCCAGGAGACTCGATGTGTATGTGGTTTGAGACCTCTGATGCTGTACTACTAGGCCTCCTATGTTCATAAAAACGTGTGTTTTCAAATAGCGTTCAGTTTCACCAATATAAGCTTCTTTGCACTGTACGGTTACAGTTTTGCCTTGGCACGGGATGTAGTATACCGGACGTACCTGTAAATCCCATTCATCTTTGCCATATAAAATTCGTAACTCTTTCCGCACGGGTGGTGACTGCAGACGATAAGTTTCAAACTTTTTTAGAAAATTCAAAAATTTTAGAATTGTAAATTGTCATGACCATATTTGGAATCAGCATGAAAAATGCATCAAAATGAGTACCAACAAGCCTAGTATCAGTTTGGTGGTTCTTGAGATAACCCTTGATACCTTTATGTTGAAGCCTATGGCTAGCATGCAGAGCATTAATCCTTCCACATTACTTTTTCAGTTAATAGATTGAAGCGAACAGATATACGCATTGGTAATGATCTCGCAACCATATCAAGGGCAAGTCGTTGTGGACGCATCTCAAATGCAATGACAAACACTGCCAACACGCAGACAGCTGGGAGACATGTTATAACAGTCAATTGCGCACCAACAGCACTTAGAGGGCGCTATGTACACATACAGAGGATGACTGATGCAACTCAAAATGTGCTCTTAACTTTATGTGAAGTACTGGTTTATGGAACACAGACTAACGCATACGTGAGTATTTTGATGGCAGATATTTAAAAGTATGAATTCAATTGTTAAGTTGCATTATTTTCCTACAGATTTAGAATATTTTTACTGGATTTTTTGTATGTGTATTTTGGGTATATGGGGGTGAGTTTGTAACTGGTGTATATGTGTGTATGGGGTGCCTTTAATTTTCCGGCATTTCTGATACATTTTGTATGTGTTTTTCACACCAAATGGGACTTTTTGGCAACTTTTACACCATAATCCCCCTTCTAAATACCAAAAATTAGCTTTTTACAACAGGGGCTTCTAGAAGGTGATGTTGAGGTCCTTGATTAGGCAATAAAACTTGAACTTTGTGGGAAAAAAATCAGCAAAAAGTCCTGTTTTGGTGGTAAAAACTGTTTTTCTCCTTGGTTGGCCAATAATTATGATTGAGACAATGCTTACAGGTGTGTGTGTGTGGGGGTGGATGTGGGTGTGTGTTGAGGGGTGTGGTTTGCCTGTTTTATTCTATTAAAACCATAATGTACGATCTTATAATTTTTTTCAAACCTGATTTTTTTTGCATATTTGTAATGTTTACACATATCCCAACTTGCACCTAAATAGAACCAGCCAAATTTGTTGTGTTTGTAGGTCAACAAAGCAAAATACGACATAAAGTCATATAATAACTTAAAGTCCTCCCATAGAACTGAATGTTAAATGGCCAAAATAACCAATGGGGTTTCTTTCACTTAACCTTGTTATTTCAGCTTAAAATGGACAGAAACTTTTCACGACAGTTATTACTAGTATTATGGCAGCATTTGGAGTATAGAATAACAAATTTAAAATTTGAAGGAAATCGTACATTATGGCATTAAGTTTGAAGAAAATGATGGCATTATTAATTTTAATGACAGTGAAATACAATACACTGTATTTAAACCATTAACTTCCCATGCCCCTATAAGCACCCATCCAGTTACTTCACAACAAGCGAACTATGATATTAGTTTATTAACTGCCCATGCAAATCTGAATCATGGTCTAAAACATATGACGCACTGATGATGATGGGTGAACATTTTGGGCCGTTTCTTATGTATTGTTGGCTTAAAGAGTGTAAAAAATAAGCGCTAACCCAAATGACTTTGTTAATGGAACGAATACGGTACTCATAACTGCAATATTAAATACTTATGAATTACAGCACCACCTCCTACTCTGCCACCAACTACTCCAGTACCAGTTCCAACGTGTACAGCAAGTCAATTCCTATGTGTTGATGGGTATGTAGAAGAGACCAAAATTTGTAGTTTGATTGTTCAAAATTAAAACAAAACTGAATGTGTATTTGTGTGCTTGTTTTACTACAGAACCATTTTGAAATAAAAGATGAAATGGGAGTAAAAGAAGTCCAGACAATCATAATTTGATAATTATTACTTGTTTTAGTACATGTACTCTGCAAAAAGCATTGATTGATTGATTTGATTGATTGATTGATCGATTGATTGATTGATTGATTGATTGGTTGGTTGGTTGATTGATTGATTGATTGATTGATTGATTGATTGATTGATTGTTTGATTGATTGTATATTGCATGAAGACAAATCAGTCAATAGAAGTGGGCTGATTTAGTTTTATAGGTTAAAGAAAGATATGATGGAAGTTTTATTTGAAAGAGCAATCAGTGGGTGGAATTTAGAGATGGTTGAACTCGGGACCTCTGATTACAGTTGAAAGTGTTTGTATTGACTATCTATGCAGAAAGGATGGGAGAAATGGTTGTTTACTTCATTACATGAAATACGATGATATCTGTACTTTCATTAGCATTGGTTATACACAACCTCTATCTTATAGAGGTTGTGTATAATGTTGTATCATACCGTAAATATGGCGGACTACTCAAATGTATTCAACAAAAGCATGATTGCAATCTACCGTGACAGTTTGTCTCACACACATAACAAATGCACTACGATCAAATAGGTTGATGACAACATTTGATTGAATGGACTGCATTGCGCCATGATTACGGTGAAGGACACCGGTTCAAATCCTTTGTTTGTTTGGAGCCAATCAATAAAAGCATGCAGGGCCTCTATTCTTCCCTTATTGTTTTTGACAATGTGGTTATAGTATCCATTAATACATTATTTCTAGCATTACCTATTTTCATTTGTGTAACTTATAGATCAAAGTGTATATCTGATACTCACACATGTGACTTAACTGCAGACTGTCCTGACAATAGTGATGAAGACGGATGCCGTAAGTATTTGAAAAACATTCATAACCTCATGAATATATATACCCGGTGTATGTGTGCCAATCATATTTTATTATTTGTAAAACGTTGAATGTAAATGGAGGTAATTAATATCTCACAATTGACCACAATTGTTTCAATCTCGCACACAAATAACATGTTTGCATATCGTTTCTTAACGGGCAAACAAGCACGCGTAATCACCACGAGTAAGCTTGCTCACTTGTTGATTGCGTATTAAATGCGTATTGAAACAGTGAACGGAAGATACATTTTCAAAAGTTTTTTAAGCAAAAAATTGTGTTTTTTAATGAAAAAAATGGGTAAAATGGCAGGATTGAATGTGACAATAATAACTTTGCACCATCTGCTTTACGGTCATTGCATGAAATTGTTTGATTTCCATTTGGATATCAGTAGGCCTAGTACCATTTAGGCAATACATTTAATTTTTCTGTGTGGGATAGGGCATATATATTAATAAGATGATGATGAATATGATGATGACAATGGTGAGGATTGCGGCTATGATCATGACAATCAATTTCTTGGGAAAAGACCTATGTATTTTTAAAATGCTCAAATGCAGGACTTCAGAATGTGGAACTGATATATTCTGCAATAAATGGTGAAAGGTAAAGGAGACGATCCTGTATAAACAGTGATCAGAGTGCCCATCTCTCTTTCGTTGGCGATTGGGCCAGACTCTTCCATGTGAAGTGTCTCTAAAACTGCTGTTATTCCATTTTTGCTTTGCAGCCAACCCTTTGGATGATTTCCGTACTTTTGCTGACTCGTCTCTACCATCTACTCTAGCCGAACCAGATGCCACTTACGTAGATAAATCTGTTCCTGAATGTGCCCAGCACTGCATCACAGAGATGTCGTTTGTCTGTAGATCATTTGATTATGTTCGCCGCGTAGAGACATGTAAATTATATAGCGATACTAGGACTAGCACGGGTGGTCTAGAGAGCAGAGTACATGGAACTACACATTATGAAAGAATATCGCAAACTGGTAGGTATTATTTACTTTTCCCCTCGTCCACCAAAATGATGAAAATACAATATTCATTGGCAAACCTGTGGCATTGTGTTATAGGCCTTTTCCCCAAAGGCTATCGCTCAATCCATACTGAGACCAGCATTCAAACCTCCATATCCATCGAAAAATTGATATTGGGCCCAGCATTCGGGCCCTCCACGCTCAAATGTCATGCCAGCGCACCAGATCAATGGTGTGTTTAGCATGTGATACATGTTGCGTTTGTCATCGTGGATATTTAAGGTCTAACAATGCATGGATATGTCATTTGCACATGCTGTTTCTTTAGACCCAATTGATTAAGTGACATCAAAGGAAGGAGAAAGGTCCATAGGGGCATGGAGGTGCATCCCATTTGAAATTAACATGAAGGAAGAACTTAGTTGGGAAAAAAGGAAAAAAGGTTGGTGATCCTTCCCATCATACATCCTGTTTCTCTAAATTATCTCTAATTATCTCTAATTAACAATTAATTATATATAAAAGTATGTTCTACCATAAGCAGGGTCTTAGCTAGGATTTGACACGTGCCCATCATCTTCCATAGTGCACTTATGTCCACGGCAAATTCACCGTGACCTTTCCCGCCATAAACCCGCTTAGTGAAGATTAAACCGAGATACGCAGTACTAAACCATTATAGTAATCAATTGTCCAACACAAATTTATTACCACATGATAATATTAATCCAATGAGCGATCGAATTGTCCGCTACGGTCGACTAATCCAATTGATAATGACGCTATTGACATGTACGGGCGGAGCACCACTGACTGAGTTTTGGGGTATTTTTCACTGGTTTGCTGTCATTTACTCATCAAGGCAGTCCACCGTTATTATAAGGACTATGCTAATGATTTAAAGATTGACATGTAGAGAATAAACCATACTTGATTGACAGAAAGTACTAAATTTGTACCTATTACGGTTTCGTGACACCCCTCTTGCAAATCCGACCAAGCGAGGGCGGCCCGGTGAAGCAACATGTGCATTGGAATAACACGGGAGTTTGGATATAGATGGTATATTTATTTCTCATACAAATGTATGGTCCCCCGTTATTAAAGCTTGTACCGGGTTGAAAATTCAGATATTTTAAAAAGAATAAGTAATTGAAACATAGCGAAAGTACTAAAATCATAGCTTTTATACTTTTTCATATATGACGCTAACTAGTTCATCTCCTATAGCTACAATACAGCGCTACCAGTAGGGTTCAACTGCCTATTGTGAGTGCCCATGTGTTGTGTGCATACATGTAGTTAACAATAACTGCATGATGCACGAAAACTCCTTGTCCAAAATTTGAAATTGAAACATAAACCAGACATCTGCACAGACCTCTGCACCTTCTGGGGGCTCAGTCAATACAAATAGGTATATTGCTATATATCCTTGATTTATTTGTCTGGTCAAAGCAAGAAATTTGGCCTCACTCTAAATAAGGGGAAAACTGAAGTTCAGATCATCAACAAAGTCAGCCACCCAATAACCATCTTCATAGAAAGTGACCAACTGAAGCAAGTCCAAACCTTCACCTACCTGGGAGGAGTTATCACAGAGAATTCAACCAGTACGGAAGACATCAAGCGGAGGATTGGACTGGCAATGGGAAGCATGCGGAAGTTAACCACAATATGGAAGTCAAAAGAAATTAGTATCAACACAAAAATGGAACTCTACCAGGTGCTAATCTTGTCAATAGCAACATATGGGGCAGAAGCTTGGACGCTTAAGAAAAGAGCGAGAAGAGATTGTTGGTGTTCGAGATGTCTTGTTTAAGGTGGATAATGGGAGTCTCCAGAAGAGATAGGCTACGGAACACATCAATAAGAGAGGCAACAAGCAGCCAGGTCACAATACTAGACAAAATCAAAGCCAAACAACTGTTCTACTTTGGACACATCGACGGATGCCAAAGGACAGATACCCTAAATATGCCCTTGAAGGTAGAATACCTGGACACAGGCCTAGAGGTAGACCCCCAAAGCGCTGGCTTGACAACATAAAAAGCAGCTGCCAAGAACTTGGGATTACATCAATCTACAATGCAAGGAGTATGGTCACAAACAGAGGCATATGGACTTCCATGGTGAAACGGCTGCTAGCTCCAAGGTTCCCAGGATCCGAGGGAGGAAAGCAATAAGTCCAAGTAAGTCCAAGTCTTGTTTTGAGTTCACAGAACTTATTCAAGCATTATTTTTAGAATAATTGGAACCCAGCCAAAGAAATCTGTTTAGAGTAGAGTATTGAAGTAATCCTGTGTGCAATTTTTGTTCATTTTTATGGAGAGGATTTTAAGATATAACCTTGTGAAAAATTATAAGTTTCTTTTTGAGGCCAGTTTAGATTATTTTCCATATAGCTGTCACCTTTCTTCCTTTCCCACTCTTTTCCCTTTATCTTACCTCAATTTTTTCAGAGGTTGCAAATTTTATGGGGCCTGATAATTATAACTTGATATGTTTTTTTTCAGTTGACTGCCAGGCATCAGCAGATGGGCAAGGCTACCACCCTTGTCCTAGTGGTAGATGTATATCAGTAGATTGGCTGTGTGATGGAGATAATGATTGTGGTGATTTTGGAGATGAGAAAAATTGTGGTAAGTGTTATTCTAAATTCTGTGTTTATTTTAAATTTTGTTTTTGGATGAAGATATTTTCAACTTCACTGCATGGTTTAGGTAGCATAACCTTGAAACGCACTTGCTGTTTCAAAATGTCAGCTTGTGCCTAAAGGCGGCACAATTGGAACTCTCTTTCACATACAGAGATGCAGTTTGGCCTCACTACCAAACTGTGCTTGTCAAATAGACAAAATCAGTTAACTACCGTATAGATATCTCTGCCTTACGATTTCTTGAAAGGAGATCTGGACAGCCAGATATAAGAGGGTCATTCAAAAAGTCCTACCTGTTGGGTTATAACTTTTGTTTTGTTAAATGTAGCTACTTAAAAATTTGCATACATATAGTTCGTAAATGTCACCTACAGGTGTTGAAAAAATCATGTCAAGACCATTTTCACCAATTATCACCAACAAAAATCTGAAAATGGTTTTGACATAATTTTTTCACCACCTGTAGGTGACATTACGAACTATATGTATGCAAATTGTCAAGTAGCTACCTTTAACTAAAAAAAAGGTTATGACCCAACAGGTAGAACTTTTTGAATCGGACCCTCGGACCTTGATCTTTAGCAGGCTTTGATGCTGTAGACCTTGAAATCTGGTCATTTCCAATAGATTCAGAGAGGAATGTCCTATATAGCTCTACCCCAGCCATGAGAGAGTTTTGACCTGAACCCCACCACGTTTTAGGGACAGTTGTTCAGACCTCGCCCAGATGGCTTAACATTCCCAGATGATTGAGAGTCTACATAGTTTGTTATTTGTCATGTTATAGAACTTATAATGTGCTATTCCAGTTGAAATCAACACACCTGCTATGGAAGACTTGACCCTAATCTCCAACACAGGGGGTGTACATCTCAAATGGAATCACCATTCAGGTAATCCCATTTGAAATTCACACTCCCTGTATTGAAGATTAAAGTCTACCTTCCATAGGAGGTGTATGGATAATGATTTGTGGAATAATGCAATGGTTTGTATTCTCCTCTTCCTTTCATGAACAGGTTATGAGCAGTATAACATCCGTCTTGTTGGCGATGGCGATGCAACTAACACTAACCCATCACAGGGACGTGTGGAGGTCTACTATCTTGGGAAATGGGGTATTGTTTGTGACGATCAATGGTCAAGGGACAATGCCAATGTCGTCTGTAAAGAATTGAATTACACAAGGTAGGTAAAATGGCTTTAATGGTGGGTGGTGTGATTGTAACGTTGAGGCCCATCCCCCAAACATTCTTATTCCAAATTTTGAGATAAATTGCTCCAGCAAAAATGTGTATTACAGTGGAAAAGTGGACCTCTGGGTTGTTGCACAACCACAGAATTAGAGAAGGAGAACTGGGACTCTCTATACTGCCACGTACAATTGCGCTGTCAGCTATGGGGAGAAAATTTGAGGTATTCGGGTCCTTGCCAAATGGTGTGCAGAGACGAACGAAAGCAATTCTGCATCTCATCTGAAGTGTCTTGGTACTCGCATGCAGGTCGCATCAAGTACGTCTCTCAAATGCACCCATCATCCGGTCCATGTCACGCTTGCATGACAACAAATGCAGAGATGCCAACCCTCCCTATTTTAGAGGGGGACTCGCTGTTTTTGAAAACTTTTTTGTCCATTTTGACACACAAATTTGGCAATCTCCCTATTTCTGGCAAGTTATGTGCCATTGAAGTTGCATGTAATTTTTGGTTTGAATCCACCCTATTTTCTGGATGTTAATGTTGGCATCTCTGCAAATGTCTCTAGCACATTTCGAGGGAAACAGAATACCCCCAAGTTTTGCTCCATGCCTGTATCAAGATAGCGGACAAGTCCTAGATCTCCTTCTCTAATTCTGTGTGTACAACCAAAGTACCATCCTCTTGCCCATACTGCCTAAACAAAACACATTTGGGTCTAAAATATCACTTGAGCTATAAGAAAAATATGAGCTTTTTTTTTTTTCAAAATTGTTTGCACATTTTCAAGTATTTTGCAAATTTACCTAATTTTGAACAGAAATAATTTCAAAGTCCAGATGATTTTTGGTCTCTTTTTTGGGCTAAATGTGGTATATTGTCAGGGTAAATTATCAAAGTCCCAGCCACACATCTCCGCCCAATCAAAAATCAAGAACCCCCCTCCCCAGGTATATTATCCATTGTAATCAGCATGTTGTTTTGTGTTTCAGAGGAGCTATCAGTGCCATCGGAATGGGTCAGTTTGGTACCGGCACTGATCTTCCTATCTTACTAGACAATGTGGCATGTCAGGGTAACGAGGCATCATTACGTGCTTGTACCCATGTAGTATATCCATTGTAATCAGCATGTTGATTTGTGTTTCAGGGGAGCCATCAATGCCATCGGAATGGGACAGTTTGGTACCGGCACTGATCTGCCTATCTTACTAGACAATGTAGCGTGTCAGGGTAACGAGGCATCATTACGTGCTTGTACCCATGTAGTATATCCATTGTAATCAGCATGTTGATTTGTGTTTCAGGGGAGCCATCAGTGCCATAGGAATGGGACAGTTTGGTACCGGCACTGATCTGCCTATCTTACTAGACAATGTGGCATGCAGTGGTACTGAGGCATCATTACGTACTTGTACCCACGCTGGATGGGGTGTACATAACTGCTTAAAAACAGAAGCTGCCGGTGTCATATGTGAACCTAATGAGGGACAAAGTAAGTCAGATACCATTTCTAAAAAGCTGGGTTTTGGGGAATAATGTCCAGGGCTGTACAGTTGGTAGGGGCATGTGCCCTGGGCACAGTGTTTGGGGGGGGGCACCAATTTAATCAATCAAGTGATTCAGCACCCAAATGGTGTAACTTTAAATTTACATGTGCTTCATGTGCAATTCAACAAAAAATAGTCATTATGAGAGACCATTTTAAATTGTTGAAATACATTTTGATTTTGACCAAATTGTGCAAATTTTCGCCCCCTGGGCAGACACTTTATCAGGAAAAGTCATTTTATGAACAGATCAATTATTTCTTCCTTTCGAGAAGGGGGTTGCTCCCGGAGGGTTGCTATTCCCTATCCTTGCAAACCCTAGCTTCACCCCTAATTATGTTTAAGCACCACATTAAATTTGGTCCTAGGGCTGTCGCCGGGGGCGGTCGGTGCCTGGTTAGGTATGGACGATTCTTTCTATTATACCCTGTTGATGTAATACATTGTATCAAGTAAAATAATTAATATTTGCATTGTGTTATTGTTTGTCATTTAAATAAAACAAAAGCACTCTTCAGGGTAGGATAGTAAGACCCATCGGTACCTATTGGTGCGACGATATTGCTTTAGGACTAGATGTTGTGCCTTAACAAAAAATGGTTGACCACTATGCGGAATATCAGGATACAGATTATTGTTGGTCTCATACCCTCCTGTCACTTGCCACTTTGCCTCCCTGACATTGAATTCACTTCAGTGACCTACAGTGAGCAGCGACAAACCGATATGTGACCCGCTCTTGTAAAACCAGGCACAAGTCGCATTTTTGACATTTCATGATTTGAATAACAATGTTAGCACTAGACAATAAGCTTAATGATATATATAAATAGCATCAATACTTTTCAAGATATATAATTTTGTAAATGATACCATGATATTTTTGCCAAATTGCTATTCTGAGTAATGGGCCAATTAGTTTCATGCCTTACATATGATTAAATAGGGATTATCATAATTCGGATGTTATTTATTGATTAAATAAACCTCTTTTAATAAGTAATTTAAAGGATTTGAAAGTCCACTTAGTCCTACAGTCAAATACCATGAAATTAAGAACTCCAAAATTTCATTTTTTATGGGAATGTCATCTTTAAAGGCCTGTAACTCAAAAACATGTTTGACGACATGTTCCGGGTTTTGTTGGAGCTAGTCACATATATCAATCACTCCTTTACCTTGGTGACTGTCACAACAGATTTTGCACAAGATTTTATGTCATCAAGAAGCATATTATAGATATTTTTTTATTAAGAAGCATATAACAGATTTTGTTCAACTTTGCCAAATGATTGTAATTTATATGGTTGAAATGTTTGATTTGTTTGTCATCATAGCCTGTGCTGCAGATAAGTTCACGTGCGTGCGAGATGGCAGATGTGTTCCAACAAGTTTCCGATGTGATGGGGAAAACGATTGCCGTGATGGCAGTGATGAAGACAACTGTAACAGTGAGTTATGCCAAATATTATGGTATTTCAACATTTAAAATTACAATATAAAATATGACAATGATATTAAGAATCACATAGGCAGCTTTATAAGACAAAATGTTTTTCCCCACTGTGCTTAGATTGATTTGGCAACCATTGCTTCATATGCTACCATAGGCTTTTTAGCTTGAGTAACATATTCTAGGAGTACACATTCTTCTGTATAGGTTAATAATTTCTACAGCATTCTCAAGTGTCAAATTGGGCCATTCCAGTTAAAATCCATACCCCACCAATTTAGGTAACCCATTTGAAATTCACACTCCCTGTGTAAGAGATTAAGCTTATATCTTCCATAGGGGGTGTAAGGATTTTCAACTGGAATAGCCATTATTCCATGTGCTAGCAAGAGAGACATTTTAATATTCTGTCATTTGTTTAAAACTTTTCAGCCTGCCGTTCAACACAATTCAAATGCACGAATAATCGTTGTATTAATGAGTCGTGGAAATGTGACGGAGAGGACGACTGCGGGGATGGTAGTGACGAAGAAAACTGTCCTAGTAAGTGAATCATATCATGCACAACCAGGGTCATAGGTAGGATTTGACAAGTGCCTGTCATTCTCACCAAAACTGCCTGTCCAAAATTTTACCCTGAAAACATAAACCAGACCTCTGTCCCTTGTGGGGGTTCAGTTAGTCCAAATAGCTGTTGCTCTAGCCTTGGATTTATTAGTCCGGTATTGTTTTGAGTTCACAGAACTTATTAAAGGCATTATTTTTAGAATTTAGCATTATGTCACAGGCATTAATTTTGCCCATCCCGGGAGCAAAGTGCCCATGCAAAATGACAGGTGAATGGGTGGCTAGCTAAGACACTGCATACAACTTGAAAGTTGGAAAGAACCCAACTAGTGAAATAGAACTAAAAACTAACAGATTTAAGGAAGTGGTAAGGTCAGAGGGTACTTTAATTAAACCTAAGCAATTATATTTTAACTCACAGAAAACATATCGAATATACTAAGTAAGATAATTATATGAAATTAAAGATGGGTAAACTAGTGTTTTTGTGACACAATCTGGTCCATGGTGGGCCAAGGGAGGTATTTTTGAAAATTGAGTTACTGTAATTATTACATTATACATACAATAGACTATCATTTACTGAAAACACCAAAGGTCTAGCATTTTTGGTTCTAAAGTTATGAAGTTTTTCGATGTCTATTTTCTTATGTATTTTATTGTTTTTTACTCCATATTTTTACTTTTATCTGAGTTTCAAATTTGCCGCCTTTGGCCCCATGAAATAGATCGTGTCACATTTGATGAATACTGCTGATGAGCCCTTTGTTTTCTTGCAGTTGTTGTACGTCTTGTTGGTGGTCAGAATGATAGAGAAGGTCGAGTTGCTGTGTACTTTGCTGGTCAGTGGGGTACTGTGTGTGATGATAGTTTTAATAACGATGCTGCAACAGTCATCTGCAATCAGTTAGAATTAGGGTAAGTCATTACAACTATACAGCAAGCCAAATAATTAAGGTACCAGTTACGTTCACCCCCTCCTAAACAAAGGCAGATATGTCGTAATTGGAACAACCAGCCAATAGCTGCTTGTTTTAGCTCGAATTTAAGACCTCATTCGTTGAAATTGTTCAAGAAATAAAGACATGACGATCCAAAAACCCAAGGAAGATTCAAATTTACAAAATTTACAAAATATAGACCAGATAGGCCAACTATATCACTGTTTACATCTGACTACTTTTCAGCGTAGTGGTAAAAGCCTAATAATTCCGTCTGATTGTGAGCTGATCAAACTATATGGCCCAGTCATTAAATTTTGGTGGTCACTCAGAATTCTGTTTTTGATACACTGTGTAAAAGATGGATGCATCTTTCATGTCAGAATGATTGATATTTTGGCATTTACGACAAAGTTGTAGCCATATCCAGCTCATTGACTTGTGTTGTATACATTTACAGTATATTGCCTTCAATTTAATTTAGGCCTTGCTTGGGCTCCTGAGTCCTAAACCAAATTTTTCTTATACTAATAGCCTTTGATAATTGGATTACAACCGGCCCTCATGAATATGTGAGAATTCACAGCATACAATGCACAGGGACTTTGACTGTTGATACATGGTCTGTAGTATTCTGTGATTTTATCCACTCTAGAAACACTGGTGTTGCGCTGAGAGCCCCAGGAGGAACCGGACCAATTTGGTTAGATGATGTCGTGTGTAATGGTCAAGAGACAAGCATCACAGCCTGTCAGCACAGACTGCCCATAGGAACACATAACTGTGGCCATGATGAGGATGTGGGCGTCCGATGTAGTACAGTGGGAGGAGGAAGTAGGCCTGGAGGAGCGGAACCTCCACCTCAACCCCAACCCCAACCAAATGAACCACAAGTCACTCCAGGTAAGAATATCGCTAGGGTGTCTGTCATACTTTTTTTAAACTTGTTGCAAATCCCAGGGGAGCCACTGGTCATTGACCATGGGGTATCATGCGTGGCCAAAGATTCAAGTAAAAAGGGTCTTTTTTCATGTTCAGGCACTGTACTTACGTATCGTGAATAGGGAATCTAAAACAAGGAAATTTAAGAAAAAGGGTAAACCTTGTACAATAAATCAGTGTTTAGGGTCCTTTGAGACAAATGTAATATGTAATAAAGGTTAAAAGTTATGAACTTTTGAATTTGTGTTTTCCCAGTTATCATGAAGGGTTTTAGAGTCAAAATATTACTGATTTACTTGCTTCTAATGGGGGCAAAAATAATGTCAATACTTATTTAGGGTATGAAATTGCACTTGTCATACTTGTTTAGGGGTGCATTTTCAGACCTCGTAAATACTTGTTTAGGGTGCTATTTGAAACTTCGTGGCTACGCATGATACCCCCTTGTCAATGACCAGTGCCCCCCCAGGTTGCAAATAAGTGTGCAAAATACAGAAATGTCCGATTCTTGTTGGTACAACAAACATTTTATAGGCCTAATCATATCGTGTGTGTATTTTCAACATCATACATTGTCAGGGGTAAATTTCTGGTCTTTAATGCTTTGTTTTGAGTTATTTTCTCAAATATCAAGATTTATCTTAAGAACCACTGAACCAATACTAAGTTTGTTTGTACTCATTATAATGCATTTTTCATGATTACAAATATGGTCATGCAAATTTACAATTCTAAAATGTGTGAATTAAAAAAACCAAAAACTGAAACTTGTTGTCTGCAGTCGGCACCGACGTGGAGAGAATTAATGTTTCTGATGGGTCACTGAATGCTGCTTGAGCCCACTATTGTTTTAAAACATGATTTTATGCTCTGCCCCAAGCTTAACCTAATCTGGTATCCTAACTCTAATCTGAAACCCTAACCTAATCCACAAGCCTAATCCTTAGTGATAATTCTAATGGTAACTCAGTAAAAGAATAAGGAAGCAATTATTTTTACCCTTGTATTTATCCTAAACAAAAAACGAATATAATTAGCCACCACTGGCTGCATCTTTTAGCTCAGATTTCCTCATTTGTTGGAATCGGTCAACAATTAAAGACACTGTGATTCAAAGTACCAAGGAAGATGCAAAAGTTGCAGATTATTGCTCCATTGGATGGCCGAAAATACAGCCCATGTTTGCGGCATATCCCTGTATAGTCATTTGTACTGAGATGCCCCCATTACTTCAAAATTCTGACACATAATGATTGCTTTCACACACATACAGCCCCTACTGAATGCGGAGTAAGGCGAGCAGCAAACAGCATAATAAGCGCCAGCACTCGTGTTGTAGGCGGCGGATCCGCTAAGCCAGGAAGCTGGCCATGGCAAGCTCAGCTAATCCTCAAAGGAGCAGGACATTACTGTGGTGGAACCCTCATAGATAGTCGACATGTGCTAAGTGCTGCACATTGTTTCCAGAGGTTAGTAGTGGTTGGAAAACAAGATTGTGGTACAAAAACAAACAAATAATTATTGTCACTATTTTGATTACAGGTGGGTGGGCTAATTGTATAAACGCATCAAAAGAAAATAAGTCCCCCTCTGAAAATTTCGTCATAACATCGTAAAGTAAAAGTTTGTACAAATAAAACTTACTTAGAAATAATTATATGATTGTTTACTAAGTGTTTTGTGAAAATGAAAGATATCCATGACTTCATGGCTGAATGAACCTAAATTGAAGACAAAAACTGCCCTTTCCAAAAGTCACAAAGTAGGCCTATGCTTGTTAACTGCAAGGCGTATTGGGACAAGGAATGGAACTGGCCGTCTTACAACTCACTGTGCTGAACTCTGCACCAAGGGGATTTGCATGGCTGAATGATCAAACACATGGGGTTTTCCATTAGTAACAAGCCATGAATCAACTTTTGTGACACACATAGGCCTACATTGTGACTTTTGAAAAGGGCAGTTTTTGCCTTCAATTTAGGCTCATTCAGCCCTGAAGTCACGGAAATCTCTAATTTTCACACAGCACTTAGTAAACAGTCATATAATTATTTCAAAGTTAGTTTTATTGGTACAAAACAAAACCTTACAATGTTATGACGACATGTTCAGAGGGGGACTTATTTCTTTTGATGTGTTTAGTTTGTTTGGGTAATAATTGCAGAAAATAAAGTACCAAGTTGGTGGCATCAGAACCAAATTTGTTTGATCTTTGGATCGATCACTGATGCTGCTTCGATGCTTGTTACTTATGAATCAACAACTACTTAATCAGAATTAAGTAAATGCTAAATTTATATTGGTCATTATCAAGACTGGCATAATTTAAAAATTGGGCAAATAATTGATGTTATAAATAATAAGGATTGACCAAGCATGAAAGGTCGATCGAAAGATCAAACTAATTTGTTTCTATTGCCTTATGAGCGTAATTTCATATAAGCGCATGCCAGTCACATATTAGGCCCCGGTGCGTAATCTCGCCGATTAGCTCTGCGTCGTCTCGGAGCATTTCGATGGCTCTCCTGCGGCTTGCAGTTTCAAGCCGCAGCACGCCGATGAATTAATATAGTGTGGCCATATCCCTGGTTGCGAATTCGCGAGCAGTTATGGGCATCGAGTTCGCAACATCTTGCCATCTTCTTGCTCTGCGGTTTGCCATTCATTACTCAAAACCTTTATATTAATGTTTATTGTAGTACTTACTTGAGTGTACTCACCGTGAGCAATTTGCGGATCAGTCGGTATAATCCGGCAAAGAATCAACGCACTCAAGGACACTAATTTGTATGGGTATTGTTGTCAAGTGTTATAAGCCGGTTGCGAGAAATGTAGGAGTTGGGTCGATCAAGCCGATGAACGGGTGACTGAACATGGCTTTTCATCGGGCAGACACACATTTTGTTAGTGCATATCGCAACAGTATTTTATTTCTCAGCATAGTCGCATGGGTCTGCGGCTTGGGTTCCGGGCACGCCGCAGAGTTAATCGGCGAGATTAAGCACCCAGGCCTTATGCAAAACACAACTAGTATAAGTGGTGCGCCCAAGTGCGTGCACTACAGCTATATTTCAATACACAATGTTATGAGTCTCATTTTTGCTACCAATTATCAGGCAAACTATAACACATGATGTTTCTTATCTCACATCAAGGCCTATCACTCAAATGTTCTTATGTTTGAGTTAAATTGCTTCAGCGATTTTAATTCTAGAAGCAAAAATGTGTATTACAGTAGTACAGTGTGACTTCCCAGTGGCTTACCACCAAACACCACATTGGTGTTCATATTGCAGGCCTTAAATTCACCTGGGTTATGAAACAATATACGAAATTTCACCTGATGACAAAATCTGTTTTTTGATGTGGTAAATGTGTAAAGTGTTTGTACCCAGAGCACAAAATAAGCCAAAATTGCCAAAGACCAATTGTAAATTTGTTAATGTTAAAATGGTCCACATTTTGTGACACTTTTTAAGACTTCAGACTTGAAAGTGCAAATAGGCCTATGTTGTCAGCATCCATCTTCTGACTTGACAAACATTTCATGCAAAGTGACCTGTATAAGGTGGGAGTAGTACATGTGGACACACTTGCAGATCATTAAGGAAGATAATTAAATTCCAACTACATGTAGTGTGTGAAAAAAGCTTCCATTTCACCATACATCAGGCAACATAAATGGGTAAATTTTCACGGGAAAATGTTCTGGACAAGTGACACCCATGGGCGCAGACATTATAAGCATTATGGAATGGGACCCCAAGCGCAGCGGGTGGTCTACCAATGTATTTGAATAGGAAGAATTCCTCCTTTCATGCAAAATAAGTTACTTGTCGCAAGTTGATAATAATGGTAAGAGTTTCCGAACATAAATATTTTTCCCGTGGGTAGATATTTTTGAAATTACGTTTTGATGTGTGAAGAAATTAAGATTGCATAATATTTAATAAATTTGCTATGCACGAATTTCTATCGAAATTGTGGCCAAGAATACTATTCCAATTCAAAATGACTAAGCGATGTCACCGCCAGGGGTCAGGGATGGGCTTGAGGTTACACTCACATTGATACGCATTGGTCACATGTCCAAAAAATTTTCCTGTGAAAATTTACCCATTAATGCTGACTGTACATATTATCCTGTTTCAGATATGGTAAGAATCACTTCAGCGTTAAATTGGGTGAACACAATATAAAACGACGCGAAGGAAGAGAACAGACCTTTGACATAGAATGCCTACATATACATGAGAACTATAACAATGATAATACCAACAATGATATTGCAGTCCTCAAGCTAGATGGGGAGGTGACTTTTGACTCGTTTGCTACCCCTGCATGTCTGACAACACCTAGTGAGTTTGACGCAGGGAAAAGATGCTGGATCTCTGGATGGGGCAATACCGGTAAGTTGTTGGTAAATTGTAATTCTTGTAATACTGTGAGCTATAATGGAATAAGGTTGAATAATACGTCGCTTTTACAGCATAGTGACCTATGTCCAAAAATAGCGTTTCAAGAAATTCAGTTTAATATTGACTATACGTAAAAATTGTTCCTACTCAGTCAGTTAATAATTTTGATTAATAGCATCAATCACATAGTTGACTGATGTTTAAAGATTATTTCAATTATAAAATTGAATTAATTCAAACACATTAATTACTTAAATTTAACGGTTAAAGTTATATGCCGGTATGTCCTAGACTTATTTTGACAGTTATGACATAGGTCACCTTTGACATAGACCGCATTTTTTATTTATTATATTGTATGCTAAGTTGAGTTTTGCAATAAAAGGTCCATGACATAGTGGCATATCTCAGGTCCCATGGCATATCATAGGTCACTATGTCCTGGAATATGTAGTATTGACCAATATTTTGTAGGTTATTATTTTCACAATACTTAAATTATGGAATAACATTAATTAAACAATTGCCTGTTGATTTCATCATGTGTATAATAAAAGCGAATGGTTCATAGATTATGAATATCAATGTAACTCATTTTGTGAAAAATTGCTCATAGGTCACTATGCCGTAAAAGTGACGATAAGCAGATAAGACTTGAGCAAACCGGTTTCTTTTTATCCAGTCCTACTCCCTTTTCCAGAAAAATACAGAACTAATTTTTTTGAATAAAAAAATATTATCCTGATTTGCCACATGAAACATAGCTAAATCCTAATCCTTTAGTTAGTCCTAACTAGCGCTAAAAGTTAAATTTTAATATTTAGCCAATTTTTGGAAATAAGGGCAAAAACATGCATTTTTCGGGTGTTTTTCGTATGCTGTGACAATCAAGCCCAAAGACTTGTACTAAGACTAATTTCAGTTTATGCATTCTAATTTTTGGAAAAGACATGTTTCATTCTTATAACCAACCATTTATTAAAGTAACACAAAAAAGTAAAAATTAGAGCAAAGTTTCGGCATATAATCAAGATTTTGAATGCTTAGACTTGTTCCAAGTCTGTGATTTTTGTGACTTGATTGTCAGAAAACATGCCTAAAATGCATGTTTTTTGGCTCTTATTTCAAGAAATTAGTAAAATAGTGAACTTTTCCTTTTATCTCCAGTTAGGACTAAATGAATGATTAGGATTAAGCTATGTTTCATTTGGCAGAACTTGATAATAATTTTTTAATCCCAAAAAATTAGTGCTGTATTTTTCTGGAATGGGGAGTAGGCACAATATTGTGTTACCAACTTGGGTTGAATCCCTTGACAAACGTTTTATAAGGTGCGTCTTCAGTTATGCAAAGTGATGAGACCGGGAGAGTATTCCACTAAAAGTGTGCTGAAGCTTGTGGGCTTTTGTCTATACAGAGTGCACTCTAAATCCCAGTGGTATTATGTTCCTGGCTGTCCATCATTCCTTCTGTTCATCCGTCATTCCATCGGGCCGTCCATCCGAGCTTGCAAGTGCAATTTCTCTGAATTACTGGTATTGGTAAGGTGTATCGTGATGTGATTTGGTGGAGGGGTGGCAATTAGCGGTCTCCAAATTCTATTAGGTTTTTGTTGCAAAATATGCTAATTTGCATAATATTTGCATAAATGTCCCTGAATGCAATTTCTTGGAACCAGTAAGGCATACTTGGTGGAGGAGTGACAATTGGCAGTCTTCAAATTCCACTTCGCTTTTGTCACAAAATATGTAAATTATTATGAAAAGTATTATTTTTCTTTCTATGTTAATACGGTAGCTCATTTGCATAAATTTGCATAAATTACACTTATTTTCTATTTTATCTTGCAGGTAACAGTAACTACCCAGATATCCTCCAAGAAGGAGAAGTACCCTTACTAGCACGCAGCGTATGCACAAGCTCCCGAGTGTACGGTAACAAACTTACAAACAACATGATGTGCGCAGGGTATCTTGCCGGCGGTATAGATTCCTGCGATGGGGATAGTGGTGGGCCACTCGTGTGCCAGAACACTGATGGTAAATGGAAGCTGGTGGGAGTCACATCCTGGGGTTATGGCTGTGCTGAAGCTAACGCACCTGGAGTATACACACGCGTTGAAAGGTACTTGCCTTGGATCAACAGCAAACGAACAGCACAGCAATGCCCATAGGAGTATAACTTATAGATAGGCACTGCAAGTACTTGTTATATTAAATAAGGAGTTGCAATAAATGCAACCAGTGTGAAATTGTCTGCAACAGACTTGTACAGTGGCCATTGATGTATAGACTATATTATAGGACTTTATATGTGACACAATCATGGGAAATGATCAAAATTTTGAAAATATTCAATTTCAGGTTTTTTACATCAGTAACTAGTAAAAAATGCTACGTTTTGATGCAAACCCCATGATAATTAAACTTGTGGCTACCAGTGTGTCTTGTCTCAAGTTAAGAGTAACACCTTGTTGGGTTTCACAGTGGCAGATTCGAATAAGTGCCTTTCCACCCGTGTGTATATGCCCCGTGAAATTAGGTTAGCACATGATGCGAATCTGGCAATACAAATCCAATATGACGTTAATGTCAATTTGAGATGAGACAGACGAATTGTGTATTTAATCCTACGTACGCTTTGCCGAATAATCGCATCGCAACTGATACTATTATTATTCACAGTCATTTGCAATTAATTTGTTCATATGTGACACGATCAAGGGAAATGAGTCGGATGTCGCTAATATTGATTTTGAAATATTGGCAAAGAAAGTGGTAAAATTCTTTTGTTTTATATTGTTTTCAGCGATTGATAAATTGACGTAACTTCACAAAGAAAAGTCGTATCAACATGGGGTTTTCAGTTTCTGAAAACTCTAAATGTCCTTTTTAGGAACAAGTGTAAAACTTATTTTCGACCAGGGCTGACATGTGACTCATTCCCCTTGATCATGTCACATTATCACAATTGAACAAATTTGAGACACTGGGTAGTCAACAATGGTGCTGTCATAGAATATATGCCTTATAGCTAGCATTTTTTCAATAATTTTTTGAAGTATGCATGTAATATATATTTTTAAGCTACACTTTTTTATACCAGTATTTTATTTCCATATTGAGTAATCATTCTCATTAAATTAAATGTGCATTGTGTTAGTAACTTTTCAAATTCATTGTGACAAAATTGTACAATATTAGCCTTTTTAAAAATCATTGTACTTTGTAGTTGTTAATGAACATGTAAAACAATCGTTGGCCTTCTTTCTTTCAATAAATTTTCACTTTTCTAAAAAAAAGTAGCGTAATCAAAGACTTGATTCTTTCTTTGTACCAAACTGAGTGGTCAAGGTATAAAATGATGGGTTGAAGGCCCATCTGAAATAGCTGTCAGGTGTCATTAAGGGTAGACTAGGTATTTAGTCGTCTTTTTACGAGGCGAGGGGGTATCAAAAAGTTTTTGAAATCGCCCAGAAGTGAAAGAGCTATATCAATGAAATTTTGTCAGTGCAATCACTGGTCCTTATGTACATTGTACACTATGGTGCAAAAATGGTCTCATAAGTATGTTTACTTTTTTTACAGGCGCTAGATGTCAGTACCTGCATATATAACCGCATAACCAGCAAAATGGAGACAATTGAGGCATGTAGCATGATTAAGTTCCATTTTAACATATGGAAAAGTTTTCCTATGAAAGTCTCTTTAAATAAATTATACTCGACTCCAGGGTGTGCACGCTGTGTGTACAGAGGCGTTCGAGGTCAATGCACAATGCATACATTACGCACACACACACAGCACACTAAGCAGGGCTGTATGGAAGAGGTATGGTTTTTCCTATTGTACTGACGGCATTTTGTAACCAATCAGATTCCTTTTAGAGAGTAGAATCTGGCAAAGTATTTCTAGGAAATATCGTGTGAGCCAAGTCAATCGGACTGACTATTATCAAGTGAGGGCCGTCTATAGCACGCTACTTTAATAACACGGGGTGCATGTCAGTGTATTTCGCAGTAAATTGAGTGAGATTTTGGGAATACCTTGCAGTGTTTAGTGATCCTGTACGACGAGGTCTTTCATCAGATTTCCTTGAAATCGGGAAAAGTAAAGTTTAATATATACATGAGACAATTAAGAGTGAGCCAAAAAATAAAAGACTTTCCCTTTATAATAATTGAAGTTGAAAGTGAAAAAAGACAATTTTCTCCCATTGCTTAACTGTGGGACCCCTTTTATTTGAGCAAAAGAGACTACTTTTCCATATGGGTTACAGTGCCCAGAAAATCTGTGATGAAATAAAAATTCCTTTTCCATAAAGCAACAGTGACATATCACAATCACCACCGAAGATAACTTTCATTTCATCATCGATTTTCTAGGCACTGCAACCCTTCAAAAGCAGGATCTTAATAACGCTGCCGTGCCTCAATTTTCTCAATCTTGCAGTTTATGCACAGTAACTGGGGCAGCAGGTTATTGGCATCTAGCACCACCTGTAAAAAAATTAAACATACTTATGATCGAGACCATTTTTGAACTATAGTGTACATAAGGACCAGTGATTGCACTGACAAAATTTCATTGATATAGCTCTTTCACTCAAGTTCTGGGCGATTTCAAAAACTTTTTGATACCCCCTCGTAAATAAAGGCACTTAATTTAATGCCCACGTGACCAGATGGGTGCTAACATTACAGCATGTAGACAGGATCTCTGGAAAAGTGATCTTTGGCACAGCGGGTGGTCTTCCTGTGTATTTCAATTGGAAATGCGCAATGCATGTCCAGATTTTCTAGCAAATTTGTCATTTTTTAAAAACTTTGTAGTATTATTATAAGAGTTTTCGTCAATAACTTTTTTTTCCGATGGTAAAACTTCCAAAATTTAGTTCTTGAAAATATACTAAAAACAGAATCCCCCAATGTGTAATTAAGTTCACTTATACATTTTCAGCAATTTTGATGATATTTGTCTGAAAAATTCCTATCTCTTAGCATTAAAGCACATCTACTGATCACTTGGTGGTCTTGGTATGGCGGCACCCATGGGTCACGTGGGCATTAAATTTAGTGCATTTTATTAAATAGCCTATGGTGACTGCAAGTTGTGTTGTAACATATACTGAAAACCGATGTAAGTTGTGGTCAACTCGGATGTCATCACTGGATGTTTGACTTGAGAACAAGACAGTTGTCATTTCAAATCAAGATGTTGAGATCTGAAAGCACTGCTACAATAGTCAGTTGTTGTTAGAAGAGCTACCCGCTCCAGCTTGTCCATGCCTTGCCACACTCTCAGTCCCAGTTTCTAGAACCACATCTACCGGCAGGATCTACACTGTAGTTCATGTTTGGAATAGCCTACCAGATGGAGTAGTCAGAGACGTAACTGACAATGGAGCACCATCCTTCAAGAGCAGAGTGCATAAGCATCCTATTACTTGTGTCTGATGCTTTGCTGTATCCCTTCACTCTTGTTGTTTGTTTTGTTTGAAAAGGTTTGGTGCTTTCAGCTGCTATGGCTATGTGCGCCATCTGCTAAACAATTCTCTTGTGTACAACACCTTTGTTCCAATATGGTACTTTATATGCTCCACTGTACCTTAGTTATTTCCTATGGCCAAACGGCTGTCTGCCACATTGTACATATCTCTGTCTGTATACTCGTACGTTGATTTCTTCTTGTTTCCTTGCATACTTCTTAAAAACCAAACATTGTCTTTTCAGAGCCACACCAGGCTGAGTCAGCCGAGGAAGTAGCTAGACTGTGGCCAAAACACAACATGATCCTCCGGCTAGCTGAAATCCTCGCATCCAAGCCTGTTCTTCGTTGCCCAAATTAGCGTTACCCATCCGACACCACGTGGAGGTCTGGGTTGAGTTGCCCACAAACAAAATACAGCTCTGATTAACTTTTTCTTATTTCTCACAAACTATGATTGCTTATAGATATTTGAAGGTTTCTTTGTACAAATCCAACAATTTGGGTTGATGTTACGTACCTCAATGACAGTTTCGTGCTAAGACTTAGCACTTTCTCAAATTGACTGACCAATTCCTGCACATCGTCGACTGCTACCGGATGGAGCTGGCGTAGATGGCGCTGTTAGGACTTGGTCATAAATATGTGGAAGAAAGTAGTTCCCCTCATCTCTGTTGAGTGTCTTGGCCCCCCTCTTTCTAATCCAAATGGCTTCTTTTATGTGTCTCCTCTTCCTGTTCTGTTCTCTGTCTTTGATTTGGGACTCCTCCCAACCGATTACATGGTTATGCTCGGCCACGTGATCTGTGATAGCAGATTTATTCTCCTCCCCCGTAACGGAGGCCTGTCTTTGCGCTCTGGTGTAAGCTTTCTTTGAAGCTTTACCGGCTTCTGTTTTGTGTTCTTTGAGCCGTGTACCAAAGAGTCTTGATGTTTCTCCAATATATGATTTATCACAGTTGAGGCAGGGAGTTTCGTAAACACAGTCAGAAGTTTGCTTCACATCTCGCTTGTCCTTAGGATGGACCAGTATATTACGAAGAGTCTGATGTGGCTTAAACGCGGTGTTGATGCCGTGTTTTTTAAAGACTCGCCTCACCCGTTGTGAGAGACCTTCTTTGTACGGAAGGACTACCATTCCCCTGGATTTAGTCTCTGATTGTTCTTTGCGTTGCGGTTTGCTTTTGCTTTCCGTTTGTTTAAATGCCCATTCAGGGTAGCCACATAATTTTAGGGCCTCTTTGATTTAGATTTCTTCCTGAATTTTGTCTTCATCTTCTGTGATAACTTTGTCTTTACGGTCCATTAATGTTCTTATGACACTGAGCTTGTGTTGCAATGGGTGATGGGAGTTAAAATGTAAATACTGATCAGTATGGGTCTTTTTGCGATATACCAAAAGCTTGATCGAACCATCTTGCTTTTTGACGATAAGAGTGTCGAGGAACAGAATTTGATGGTTATCGTCCATTTCAAATGTGAATTTGATATTGTCCGTCTTATCAATTTGATTGATATGCGTGGTTAGTTGTTCTGCTGTATCTTTTTTCACAATCTCGAGCACATCGTCCACTTATCTCTTCCATAAACGAGGCTTGATATCTAAAGGGGCTGATGCTATTGCTTCTTGTTCCAGCTATTCCATATAAAGGTTGGCTACGATGGGACTGACGGGGGAACCCATCGCAGTACCGATTTTTTTTGATCGATTTTACCGCGGAATGAAAAATAGGTGGTAGTAAGGGCAAATTCTAACACTTCCATAACGTCATCAACTGTTAATTTGGTTCGCTCACTCAATGTTTTGTCGTCAATCAACCGTTGTCTTATGATTTCAAGCTACTTGTCAATTGGCGTATTTGTGAACAATTACACAACGTCATGGGAAATGAATTCTTCATCTTGTTCAACCATGATCTCTGCGAGGTCCTCCGCTAGATCTTTAGAGTTTTTTACGTGATGTTGAGTTTGACCAACTAAGGGGCCTAAAATTCTAGCGAGCTCTTTAGATGTTTTGTACATTATGGACCCACAGTAATCCACGATTGGTCTAAGTGGGTTACCAGCTTTGTGGATTTTAGGGGTACAATACATGCGAGGTGTATTTTCAGCTGTGGGATAGAGTTTCCAATACTCTCTTTCAGTAATTTTATTGACCTTTTTCCAACCGGTGAGAATGCTTATAAGTTTTCTCTTATAGTGCGCGGTGGGGTCATTTTAAAGTTTCTCGTAGGTCTTATCGTCAGTTAACATGATGGTAACTTTCTCCTCATTGCTTATGGAGAGCAAGCTTTCATCCAGAATTCTCTTGGAGAAACAGAAGCTCAACAGATTGCACCCCTCACCTTTGTTCCATAACCATTAAGGTATAGGACATTTTTTGTTTTTGCTATAGCCCCCGAATGAAATGTATTCAATTATGTTTGTATTCACTTCGCTAGCAGTGTGTGTGAATTTTACATCCGAACTAAGTGCTATTCTTTTTTATGGGCATTTTAGTGTCTAAAATGGCCCAAAATATGAGTTTTTCAATATTGCTGTCCATTTCTAATCGTCACCCCCATAGACTTTACATGTAAAATAAAAAGGCCCATTAAAATTGAATAGCACTTAGTTTGGTTGTAAAATTCACACAAAATGCTTTTTGAGTGATTACAAATATAATTAAATAATTTCATGCAGGGGCTATGTGGAATTTTTTTTAATGCATTGCTTGTACAATGACATTTCACAATAAAATGTACATCTGAAACAAAGGTGCCCTCTGGGCGTAAAAAATTATTTTGTCTCTCTTGACATGAAAACCCACACAATTTTTACAAGGGGAACAACCTTTTTTTTCATGCACAAATTAAGGACTACTCCCCATTCCAGAATAATACAGAACTAATTTTTTTGGATTAAAAAATATTATCCTGTTTTGCCAAATTAAACATAGCTAAATCCTAATCCTTTAGTTAGTCCTAATTGGCAATGAAAGTAAAATTTTAATGTTTGGTCAATTTTTGGAAATAAGGGCCAAAAACATGCATTTTAGGGCCTTTTTCGTATTCTGTGACAATCAAGCCCAAAAGACTAATTTCAACTTATGCATTCTAATTTTTGGAAAACACACATTCCAATCTTTTCATAACCAATTAGCAAAACTAACATATAATATTAAAATTATGAGGTAACTCTTACCTTATACTTTTACTTACACTAAGTCTTACAATTTTCGGACTACAATTGTAAGAAAACATGCAAATTGCATGTTTTGGACCATTTTCCCTCAAATTGCAAAAATATTAAAATTTGACTTTTATTGCCAGTTAGGACTAACTAAAGGATTAGGATTTAGCTATGTTTCATTTGGCAAAACAGGATAATATTTTAAAAAAAAAAAAAAAATTTAGTGCTGTATTCTTCCGGAATGGTGAGTAGTCACTAGTCACTATAATTAAAGACAGATAAAAAGAATTTATCGCGTCTGATGTCACTGTCAATTACGATCCTTGATTGGTTTACACAGGTTAATTAGCGTAAAAGGAAGACCAATCTATCTGGTGCTGATCGGAGAAAAGGAATAGCAGCAAATGGCGAAAAATTACATACTTTTACAGCAAAAAGCAGCTTTTCTAGGCATTGTGGACATGGTGCCTTCGGTTAAGAAAGTTTCCTACTATAAAGACCTAACTTTTGAGATGGTTTACATGTCAAAAGGTGCAAAATTAAAAATAAGGCGCCCGGTTATAAATCCGTGTTCAGCAAGTCATCATCACGACACTTGTAAACAAACCGTGCTCGAGTTTGATTGACAGATGACGTCAGGCGATAAATTCTCTTTATCTTTGTCTTTCATTATATATGACGTCACTCTCTCAAGTAAATTGGACCATAGGTTAAATTCATAGTTGGGGTTAATTACTACATTAGCATATATTGTTACTGTGGGGAATAGATCCCTGAATGTCCCTTAATTGTGCCTTGTTGAGGGCATATCATACTCAGGGCCGGATCCAGGTGCACACCCCTTACATCCGTCCCTGATACTAAGCAATCCCTAGGAGTGTAGCGTTTATGACGTTCCCAGTCACTGATGGCCAGAGTGTACAGTGTGTATTGGAATCAACATCTGATAGCACATTATGTTTGGTATAGTGTGTATTGCTATCTACCCCTGATAACACGGTATGCACTGTATAGTATCTAGGCCTATTGGTATCTACACCTCATAGCACAGTATGTATGGTACAGTGTGTGTTGCTATCTACCCCTGATAACACAGTATACACTGTACAGTGTGTATTGGAATCAACATCTGATAGCACAGTATGTATGGTATAGTGTGTGTTGCTATCTATCCCTGATAACACGGTATACACTGTACAGTGTAGTATAGGCCTATTGGTATCTACACCTCATAGCACAGTATGTATGGTACAGTGTGTATTGCTATCTACCCCTGCTAACACGGTATTCACTGTACAGTGTGTATTGGTATTTACACCTCATAGCACAGTATGTATGGTATAGTGTGTATTGCTATCTACCCCTGATAACACGGTATGCACTGTACAGTGTGAATTGGTATCTACATATGGTTAGTGTGTATTGATATCTACCCCTGCTAACACAGTATGCACTGTACAGTGTGTATTGGTATCTACACCTGATAGCACAGTATGTATGGTATAGTGTGTGTTGCTATCTATCCCTGATAACACGGTATACACTGTAGTGCGTATTGGTATCTACACCTGATAGCACAGTATGTATGGTATAATGTGTGTTGCTATCTACCCCTGATAACACAGAATACACTGTGCAGTGAGTATTGGTATCTACACATGATAGCTTCCATCTTACTGATATTTCAGCACAATACTAGCATGTACCCCATTAAAATTCTCCGAGAGTTCCAAGTCGATCCAAGAAAAAAAAGTGTTTTTCGCCCCACCCTATTGTGCAAGCCCTTGTGATATCTCGCCTTGACACCGGGAATGCTCTCCTCTATGGAGCAAAATCAAAAGACCTTGATCGTTTGCAGTCCATCCAACACAAAGCAGCCAAACTCATATTCTATGCCGCCAGACTTGATAGCCCCTACACCATTAATGCATGACCTTCACTGGTTACCAGTAAGAGATCGAATCAAATTCAAACTCTGTCTGTACGTCTTCAAATATTTGCATGAATCTGCTCCTTCATACAGAACACGCTCATCTGGACCCATCACAAGATCCTCTATGGATACCAGTCTTCTGACCACTCACATCGGTAAAAATTGCAGTGGTGACAAGTCTTTTCATTCTGCTGGTCCAGCGTTGTGGAACTGCCTCCCGCGTAACTTCAGGGAGGCAACCTTGGTGGCAACATTTAAAAAATCTCTTAAGGCTCATTATTATCCTTTTTGACTCTTTGCTTTTGTTCTTTCTCTTGTTTTTGCAGTGTATCACTTAGCGCTTTGATCTTTTTGAAATAGCGCTTTTAAAGCTCTTATGTATGTATCTGATTGGCCAATAACGTGTCAAAATGTTGGTCGGCGCAGATCTGCACTCTTGAAGGGAACACAAAGCATGGGTACCTCGCTCATTAACAGGGTGCTTGCGTCAATCTGAGCAAAGGACTGCTGTTCTTCTCAGAAACCGAATGTAGCATTTGATATTCCATTTATAGCCTGAGGAAAAGGATACATGGATAAAATCACAAATTGACATCTCATATGTTGGATAGTTCTTCCTTTTTAATGACATTTCAGAATAACATGGGTAAACTTACAGATAAAACAAAATACTTTTTCTTTTTTGTATCTTTTTTTTTTCTTTTCTTGTTAAATTTAAATTTTAAAGATTTTTTTTTTCATAAATAGCATGACACAGAGTTAAAATTTTGGGTATTTTGCTTGCAACAATAACAGCAAATACAATAATTTACATATATGAATAAAAAAAACTCCTTATGATTGTACACATGAAGACAAAGCAACACAGACTCTTCTGACGAAATTTTAAGGAGCTAAAACAAAATATATTTTTGTATAAAAAACCCTCGTACACAACGTTTCACCTCAAGTTTGGTAGTAACGTCAGCATGCCAATATACTGCCCTTGTATATGCTCTGCACGACTAGGTTAGCATGCAGATTCCATGTAGCAAGCAGTGTTGTAATATGCACCTACGTACCAAACTCAAGGTGAAATCTAGTCTAGTTTGATCTGTACCAAAATAAACAATTCACATCTCGTAGATGATTATTTTACAATCATCGTAAAATGGCAACCCTGAATGCACACTGCAAAATACAGCTTTTCTTATATGTGATGTGATCAAGCAAAATCAGTCGAAATATTGATTTAAGATATAGCCTTTAACAAAGTGAATATTTCCAATTTGTCGGCTCTGAAGATGGCTTTTCGCTAGAGTTCAAAGCTCAGCCCTCTGAAAAGGACATCTCTAGGGAAAGATTAAATCTTACTCATTTCCTTTTGTTTCCTGTTGTTTTGGAAACTCTTTAACTGCTCATATCTTTTGAACTGGTTGTCCAATTTCAATGAGGTTTTCTGCGAAATGTGGCTTTACCTGTTACAATCCAATAATAAACTGAAAATTGTATATGACCGACTTCAGACTGATTTTGTTTGATCACATCACATGGATGCGAGGATTATTTCAAGAGGTGTATGACATAATAAAGGTATTGTATGATAGAATGTATTTCATATTGACATATCCACTGCTTCAAACACACAAAGTTTAACTGCATTAGTTGCCTGGTGCACAAATGTGTTAACTGGTACTGCTAAGGTTAAACAAAGGCATAATCCTTCTGTACTTCAGACAGCTAATGTAGATAGCCTTTGTGTGCTCCACGCAGGCAATCAAAAATGACCTATAACAATTTTGCCTATGTATGGTTTTTTATCAAATTCTTTTGTTTAAGAAATAACTTTACTTCTATCAGACATATGAATTGTCAACCATCACAAAATATCCTAGTATGTGATACACCCCTGTTTCAACATGCCTCACTCTGTGCTACCCCAGACAATTTGGTTGATGGGTAGAAACATACCTGCATACATCAAAAGATGTGGAACATGTACTATAAATCTGGGTCTAAAGGGTACAGTTCATTGTATTCCATTGTTGGCGTGTCAGTGACATCAGTAAATATTTCACTGGGTGCAGCTTCAAATCGTGAGCATTCACTCAAAGCGCTAGTGTACATGCACGTTAAAGATGCTGACGAGATGCGTGAGCGACACGGCTGCCTCAACTAATTGATGTCACTGCCTCGTCAAGAACTAAAATAGTATAAGGAGTATACTGATCAAGCTAGTCTAGATTCACAAACCATGCAGATTTATCGAACCATGCTGTAGGTCACTCACCAGGTAACAATATTACACCCAGCATGCATGTACTTCTACTGAACCACGGCCGAGTCAATAGGGCAAAGAGTTACAAGGGCACTTCTACCCTGCCTAGGCATGATCAACATACGAACCAGCCCATTGTTCACCTGGTGCAAAAACAAAAATTTTCATCCCATTTATGTTCAATCACACTTGAATATCACAAGCGCTAGCCGTTAGAGCATAAAGATATATATTACTATATTTCCCCTTCCTGAAATTAATTTTTAAATTTCCAGCCCATTGCAGTCTGTACTTCCCTGGCTATGTCGCTGATGGTGAACCCATACTGGACAAATCTACCTGGGGCCAAATTCTTGTACCAATATCCTAGGTTATTAGAGGATGTGTGTAGCCGTGTATAACCTGCATACACAGCGTAGCCGCATTGCCGTTGTGTGGAGCTATTGTGACCAAGGCCACTCGGCAGATGTGAATACTTAAAAAGATAGAGACGACTACCAAGGTGTCACAGTATAACTAAATGCATCTCTAGGCAGTTGTGGTCACAGCCAGCCTTATGGTTACACAGAGGCAAATTAGCCGTAGAGATACACCCCATCTAAGATATAACATGGGATTATTAACAGAATTTGGCCCCTGGATCTGATCTCAGCAGGGAATACTCGTATGTGACTGCAAAAACATTGAATGTATCATTGGCATTAATTAGTATTTAGAGATATTATGAAAAAGCTAGTCATTGCACACATTTTAAGCTTCAATTGAAATGGAAAGCTGAATTACCTTTTTCATCAAAGTGCAACCCCTTGCGCACACCCAGAAATCAAAATTGGAAGTGCAAGAACATTGTACTATTAGATGATCCTACAGTACAAGATAATCTGATCTGGGCTATTCCAATTACAATCCATACACCCTCTGTGGAAGACATGACCTTAATCTCCTACACAGGGAGTGTGAATTTCAAATGGGGTTACCTGATTGGGTGACCCCATTTGAAATCTACACTCCCTGTTTAGGAGATTAAGATCATGTCTTCCATAGGGTGTGTTTGGATTTCAACTGCAATAGCCCCATTGTTCATGCAATCCTGAAATTTTCTTGAAGGACCACATTTTGTGTCTTAATTTATTTGACTATATATATATTAAGTTTTGTATTGAAATTATAATCTCAAATAACCATTATAGTGTAGTCGCATTGTTTTGTATGATTTTCAACAACAATTGCCAAGATGACAAGGTTTTTTGAAGTATGGTGGGCACAAAAGGAAAGGGCGTACTTTGGTTAGAGTAACCTTTGTATGCTTTCTCAGCTGACAAAAGTTTACTCAAACCAAAGTATGCCCTCTCCATTTGTGCCCGCCATACTTCAAAAAGGCTTATTCCTGCTTGTTGAATGCACATACAATGTTCTTACAGTACCATTATATTTTATATAATGGCACACGTACATGTGATAGTCTTGCAGTTGGGTAATTACATATAGTTATCCTTTAAATATATTTAAAAAAAGTTTCATATTAATAAATATACTTCCACTTTGATTACAAATCAAATGCAAAGTCCTTTTTTACAGCTTTGAATATCACAGAAATGCTTCTGCTGCTGATGAAATCACACATACAATGTTCTTTACAATCATATAGCAACACTTGGTTTCTAATCAAGACAGGCCTAATCTTTTGCAGATACCTGTGATGGCTCAGTCTATGTACCCTGTATGGGGTCAGATCATGTCCAATATTGCCCCAGTGTTTCATCTTTCTGTATTTAACCAGGTTCTATTAGATTTAGGAGATGACTCCTTATCTTAGAACAAGTTCCACTATGTGTGCTGCCATGATATTAATGCTATGGTGTAAACAAATTGAAACAACTTTTGTAACATTCCTGGACTTGTCTAAAGCCTTTGATTCAATCGATCATAAGAAAGATACATCTACATAATGCCACTTATTTTGGTGGCATTAAATAAATACCCCGGCATGCCTTGCAGATCACAGTCGGCTTACAATTGTGCTTAGTATGCTGCCTGTTTGTGAAACTGGTTTTAGCATTTATGTGTACATGAGCATAATTCAATTTAGTCTGTGGTCAGACTGGTACAAATAATACAATCTGGCTCTGATTATACATGGTAATGCAACATAAATACAGGGTGTCCCAATAATGTAAGATTCCTCAAAAATTGTGTCCTAGTTGAGTAAATGCTACAGAAAGTGACAATTCAAATGGAGTCACACATTCCCTGTCTGGAAGATTAAGCTCATGTCTTCCACAGAGGGTGTATGGATTTCAACTGGAATCAGTGTGCAACAAATAGCACTTGAGCAACTCCTTGAAAAACAGTCTCATCTCTCTGGAATCACCTGCTGGCATATGTAGCATTTACGCATCCGAGACACACAGTTTGAGCCACAATATTGTTACAGATCTTTACACATACATTTTGTCATTTTGTATTTTGAGTATTATTACTTTTGTATCACCCTGATAATGAATAGCCAAAAAAATATACATATTACACAAACACATGACAATGTTGATCAAAAATAATATACGTCTGGTTGAGGTAAATCAAAATATAGCAAATTGTAAAATAAAGCTTACAGTATTCAGTATAACATGTAATGATTTTTTTTGGTTTGTTTAAAACAACAAAATATGATTTCTGTGAAACAGATAAAAATTAAAAGAGGTATTAAACTTGCAGATAGTGAAATAACACAACTTAGCATCAAAATATGTTGGCCTGTTCCAGTTGAAATATATACACCTACGGAAGACCTTAATCTTCCACCCAGATGGTGTAGATTTCAAAATGGAGTCACCTATCCAGGCAACTCAATTTGAAATACATACTCCCTGTGTGAAAGATTAATCGCAAGTCTTCCATTTCCAAAGGGGTATAGGATTTCAAATGGAATAGCCCAAAATTTGTCAGTGTTCTTGATTTATAAACCGTCTAATTGTAACATAAGTTACAATGGTTTCAAATCTATTGACAACTGTTAAAAAAAATTCGAGCACTTATGAACCCTTGTTAATTGTGTTGACATTGCCCCTAAATCTGTCAGTATACACACCAGATAACATCAGTGATGTATAAATATTGTCATGCATAAAATCAAGGGGTTATTAAAGATGGCTCCATCTGCAATAGCTGCCAGGTGTCATATATAAAGTAGTGTACAACATATAGAATGTAGAGACATGTCTATATGGCAGCTATTGGCTTTCTTGTAACCACTTGTAACACCCAATATTTATACACCACAGCATACAGAGATAAGGAGTAAAAAAACAACAACATTGCACCACTTCTTGATATCACAGCCAGCCAAAGAGAATTTGTAGAGGAGAGACAGAACATGCATGGCATGTTAACACAAGAAATGCACAGTTAACAAAGTGGATTGATCTTTCCAAAGCAACAATGAAAAATTTATGTCACTGATCAGATCGGAATCCCTCGTCACTAGTCCCTGGAGGGTTAAATTCAGTTGTAGTGACTAGCAACATCAATACAAGGTGGCATACGCTGGCGAAGTGATGTATTTATCGGATTAACTACCATAGCAATAGGTGAAAATAATTTTTGCATCACGCTGCACTACAAGCAGGTTGCCTCATCACCTGTGTATGTCTGCAATCATAGATTGAATACAATACCGGTCTTTTCAAAGATACTAATCTTACAGGTGCGAGTAATCAACATGATATGGTTCAATGCAGAGGTACCGCACGAATGTACCAGTGCAGCACGGTATATTCAAAAATTGTTTTTCACCTATTGCTACGGTAGTTAATCCGATTATTACATCACCTCCCCAGTGTATAGCATCATAGGGTAACCCAATCGAAGTGAAAATTTGAAAATTGCCTAAAAATGGCAGGTGCTCCCTCAATCAGGCTCGGTGCCCAGCCCCCATCTGACAACTTGCGATACGCTTCTGTTAAAACATGTTCATTCCTATCTAATAATAATTGCAAACTGCATCAAAGCCTACTTCCAACTTCACATGCCATATAAAGAGTATAGCCTTGGCAAATGCCTGTACATTCCAGTTAAATTGCATAAGCTTACAGTCCTATGAAGCCGGTTTTTATCACAAACTACATACAGCATATTGGAACTTGTGCTTGTTGATCAATTTACATCTGTCTGTGCAATTATGTAGTTACAAACCTAAATGCACACACACATAGCTTAGAGTGACAAATATTCAAGTTCATGTCCATTACATATTGGATAAGCTTTCTGCCATTATTTCCTCTTACGGTAGCAATTTACAATCAGAAAACATTTCACTAGCTAACATTAGCCGCAAATCAATAAAGACAATCACATTTGCAACTGAATTCCACCAGCGTATAATTTGTTGGTGAAGAATTCTGCAACCTTTACACAAAGTACAAAATCATGGAATACGAATGGGCTAAAGAGTTTGGCAGATTCAAGTTAAAAATGTTTGACATCTTTTATATAAAAAATTTTGCTGTAGGAAATGAAGAAGACATTCAGGTTCAAAAATTTGAAATGGAATAAGACGACTTTTTAACAAAAAACTTCACAAAAATTTGGAAGAAATATGCTGCTCACAACAATTTTGTTCATTATTTTAAAGAAACACTACTGCTTGAAAATTGAGATAGCAACCAATCATGACAGAGGATTGGTACATTTATCGCTTGTATATCTACCATGGAAAACTTGCGAGGAGCTATGGTAGAGTGGCTATTTATAGACAAGTTTACCTAATCATGAAGCTCCTGTGGCCAAGTAGTTAAGAGGCATGTCTCACAAACCGGAGGTCCTAGGTTCGATTCCCGGATGGGATCACTTTTCCAATTACGTCTTTTAGAATATGTTTCCCTGATGAAACCTTTAAACAAGTTAATCTGTTCAACTCAATACCAACAACTGCTTCTGTAAATTCCTTTTTTTTTCTTCTTCACAAACACAATACTGAATATTCCTTTTTGAAGGTTAATGTACTTATCACAAACAAATAAAATATGCTCCAAACCGAGCCTATGCTTGGTGAATATCCCAGGTTATTGTCTAGGAAATTGCTACAAATCACCACAAACCTGGCATATGTATTATATACAGTGTATAGGAACTGCACAAATGACACACATTTTGATTTCAAGAAAAATGAAAAGCTATTGTATAAATTTTTTTTAAAGATGATTTTTTTAGCCTGTGAATAATAAATACACAACTGCATAAAGAGTTATCAAAAAGTATGGCATATAAAATGAATCTGGAGTGGCTGCAATGGGCTATTCCAGTTGAAATCCATACACCCCCATGGAAGATATGACCTTAATTGTCCACACAGGGACTGCAAATTTATTTCAAATGAGGTTACATGAATGGGTGACTCCATTTGAAATATACACCCCCTGTGTGCAAGATTAAGGTCACATCTTCCATAGGGTGTGTATGAATAACTGGAGTAACCCCTATCTTGGCACACAGTACATTGTTCAGTTAGTAATCTTTAGATTTTCAAAAAGGAAGTTTGTGGAAAAACACATTTCACATACATTAATTTACCCATAATACAGTTGTACAGACACACACAGAAATCAAGGAAAACAATCTTTCTTACAAAAATTCAAAGGAAAAAATCCTTGCTACATTTTCCAAAAATTTAAGTGCGAATTCGAAATTAGAAAAGAGTTTTGTTGCTACAAGCCTTACAATACTGTCCAATTTCAAATACATCTCATCCATAACCGTAATCATCGGGTCGGGTGAAAAACCATGCAATAAAACCATTCAATATGCATTTATACAAGCACTGCTGCCATAATTGCTCTACACCACATGAGTTGCTGGAATAAGGTATACGTGCAAGTCTATTTATTTAGACTTTAAGAAATCAAACATACTCTTTACTTCAAGTAAACCTCCATCTTTGTCAGCTTATATAAGGCCCTTCACACTTGAATCTTGAGTTTCCTGTCGCCCACCTGCGCTTGAAATTCATGCCCACCATTGAATTCATTATTGTAATTTTTCTTAAATTTAAATGTGCATTTTTGTGGTACCCCCTCCGAATGCTTAGACTGAATCTGAACTCGCTTCAGCCTTCACATTATTTATAGTAAATCCTTCAATATCCAATATGTGAGCTTGTGCCCAAAGACTATGTTTAATTCCACAGTTTGACTGATATTGAAACTGGGAAAAATAATGTAAAAGTTATCACATTTGTTTTTTGAAATACAGGAAACTCAGAATCAAGTGTGCAGGGCCTAATCAGAGTTAAGCCAAGTTGATCACCCATCTGTGTTGGTAGCCTTCATAATTTGGTATTTTCAAAAACCTATGATCTCCTCAAAAAAATTAAGAGAAAACTTTTTAGTCCAAGTCATTGTTATCAGCTTGGCTAAACTCTGACATATGGTTCATTACATTCACACTGTGCACACACCTACATTCACACATAGTGCATCAACCTAACAAAGCTACCCTTTATCGGGAGTTTATGCCACACACTTTAAACATGCTACAAGTTTCTTAGATATCACTGGGCTATTCTAGTTGAAATCCACACACCCCCTATGGAAGACATGGCCTTAATATGCTACCACAGGGGGTGAAGATTTCAAATGGGGTCACCCATTCAGGCAACACCATTTGAAATTCACACTCCATGTGTGGGAAATCAAGGTCATGCCTTCTTCCATAGGGGGTATTTGGATTTCAACGGCAATATATCCCATTCTGTACAATACATAGTTATAAGAGTAAAGAAGTATCATGAAGTACATCAAAATCCACAATTAATAGTTGTGGAAGATGAACAATGGTGAAGAATAGAGGGGAAAAACAAAAAACATCATCAAAACAACAACCGTTGTGATATCCCAAACAGTAGTACATATTTACAGTTTCATGGCAACTTTGTTCAAATGGAAATATTTATCTCCATTTTTACACAATGCAAACAATAGAATATAGACATTTGTCTATAAAAAACCAGATGTCTCAAAAAGTTTTTTCCCCAAGTTACATTTTTTGCACCTTACAGTGATTCCTGTAATGACTTTTAACCCCATGGGCACTACTTCCTTTTCTTACAATGCATCTAATTGGTTCTTTACATGATATAATCATCTGAGTAACCAATCAAATTAGAGCTTTTAGATCTAAGCACTTACTCCTTATTCTTACCTTATCTCTGATTGGCTCAATATATGATATCGCCCCCCTTTATAACCAATGAAAATAGTTCTTAGAGGCTGATAACTTGGCATGTAGTGCCCATGGGGTTATAAAAGAAATATAATCAGATTTTCCAGTCTTATCATAAATAGCGCTTTTACATCTATTTCTATGCTTGCAGTCAGCATGTTGGGAGGGACACCCTGTAATTGCAATACTATCTACACACTGAGGTAAACTTGCACTTAAAAGTCCTCTATTATTAGATGCAGTAAGCAGTGTACCTTGCATATGACTTGGTAAATACGAAATACACATGACCTGAGTTGGAGAAGTTCACACAATTCTTAATTTTAAAGGTACACTAACAAGGATGAGTCATTGGCATGGTTATATTATTACATCGATCATTATTATATCAGGCTTTTTTTTTACTACATGTGCTGACATGTACTGACAAGCCTTACATTGCGCTATTATTTAAAATCCACACCCACACTGAGGAAGACTTTGGGTTCCAACCAAATTTAACCGTTTAAATGATTCTGTAATAAAAAGGTGTAAAGGTGAAATTCTGAGCTTTCAGGCCAAATTGTGTAAAAATTTAACTGAATTTGACAAATTTAAACAATTCATTTTTGCAATTGAACACATTTGTAATTGTATTGAACAACATAAGGTACAACTGGAATTGAAATCTCCCACAGGGGGTGTGAATTTCAAACAGAATAGCTCATTTTGTCTGCTGTCATAATAGATATTATAAGTTGAACCTTCAACTATCTGATTCACCATTCAGAAACCACATTTGTCTGTAATTTAAATACTGGTCATCATATCAAATCCTTTTTAAAATTCCAAAATTTATTGGAATCTATTCTACCACACATTTGTGTTTTTTCAAACAATTCAACTCGAGTTACAATATTCAGCCGATTCTTGCTTTGCAACTGAAATACATGTTTTCTATCTTAACACTATGGGCACTACTCTCGTTCTTACAGTATCCCTGATTGGCCAATTACATGATATAATCACCTACGTAACCAATCAAAATACAGCTTTTAAATTTCTTAGCAATTTTATGCTTAATCAACCCTACTGATTGTTCTAACCATATCTCTGATTGGTTCAATACATGATATAGCACTCTTTTTAACCAATCAAAATACTTGTTAGAAGCAGATAATTCAGTCAGTAGTGCCCACAGTGTTATGTTTATTTTACTTATCATGCGTCAGGCAGACAAACTGATCTCCAAACCTTTCTCAAAATACGTGTATACAAAAATTGCATGCACCGTGCCACAAATATACCAGCACTACACACTTATATACAATTTGTAGCAAAAAAAGCTTAATACTTTGCACAAAGTTACAGTGCCATTTGACTATTTAACAGCAAAAGTCTGAATCTTATGTACTTTTCTATCATCATATATATCGACGGGTAAGTACAAGGCCCTACCTGCAATACATGTAGCTGCCAGGTAACAGATGTATACAATGTAGAATACAAAAATTGTCAAATGTCTATAGGGCAGCTATTGCAGATAGGGCCTTCTTGACATTCTCTCGGTCGGGGCTGTTCCATCTATCGCACTTACCCACTACTCACGTCTGTCAAAGGGGACACCCTCGTAAATCCCTGTTTGTACAGGGGACGTTTCAGTTCAGGTCAATTTTCTCAGCACAGAAAAAAACAATTTGCCTTGTCTTTGGTAATCATTTTAAGTTGATTTCCCTGATAAGAAATCAAACTGTTGGAATTGTTTCATCAAGAGGTATTGAGTGCAAGGGTAAGTGTCCCCTTCGTGTATGACGGATGAGATGGAACAGCCAAATCTCGGCAAAAGCAGCCAATGGGAAGAAGCGATCTATCAAAAGTGACGTCATGCCCACTAACAGAATGTTTTGTAGTTTCATTTAAGGTATAGTTAAAATAAAACTTAACTTAAAAAAAAACCCACACAAACAAACATATTTTATATCTTCTGCAATCATTTATGCAAAAGTTGACAAATTTGGCAGCGAAAATATATGATGATACAAAAGTAAATACAAGATAAATCCATCCTTTTCATTGCAAAAACAGTCGCACATATTCCTGAGTTGGAGAAAAAAAAAGAAGTCGCAACATTTACATTTCTGCAACACATGATGCTTCCACCTTACAATCGAGCTATTCCAGTTAAAATCCATATACCCCCTGTACAAAATATGACCTTAATCTTCAACACAGGGAGTCCGAGTGTGAATTTCATATGGATTAAGATTAAGGTCATGTCTTTCATAGGGGGTATGGATTTTAAATAGAACAGACCATTACCATATTCAACCTAATTCAACCCTGGACCTTTCAGCTGCCAGCATGGGTGCTTCAATTGTTTCCTGTGTCAAAGCCACTAACAATCTTATGATATGAAATTTGGTTAATTATTTAAAACCTGATTTTTTGGCATATTTGTAATGTTTACACATGTCCCAACCTGCAGGCGCCATTGTGCCACTTTACAGGTCGAATATGGTACTCCGTACTTGATACTAATTTTGCAGTTTCAGCCTACAAAATATGGAAAGTTAAAGCTTGAAATACTCACAGCTAGTCTCTATGTGCACACACCCGACAGTTATAATGCCATCTAATGGACTGTCGCAAGCCGGAGAATCATATAGTTGGATTTTGCTACGAAAAAGGATATAAAACCAAGCCCAATTACTGGTAATTACCCCCTTTGACCAATATCACTACCAGCTAGCCAGACCCTTCCCATGTTAAACCACAGTGGGTAAACCAACTGATAGAAAAATGTTAAGTTATAATATTATTTTCACACCCTGTTGACAGCTCCATCAATAGGGATCAGCAGGGTATAATTGGAGTGATTAGTGGTTTTAGATTTATTCCTTTTTCGTAGGGAAACTTGACTATACATAGGCATATCTCTATTCAGAACTGTACATACCAATAAGGAAAAATCATTTTATGTTGAAATGCAAGAACTCAACTGTTAATTATAAATGATGAACTGCAGTATCACACAGAATCACCTTTTTTAGCAGCCATGCAAACAATCTGGTTTATATTGCTTGTTATGCCAATAATCAATGTTGTAATGCAACTAGCCACAATTTGTACTATGTAATAGCTGTACTGTTTCGAAGAACATGTATGTTTAAATGTAAGGGATCCCTGGGTTTCTGAAATTCCTTCCCATAATACAATATGCGGGTTGTAACAATGCACCTGTTAGCATTCCACACACAGATTAGCAGAGTGTACATATGCTACAGGTTGTTCCAGGATAATCGGATGCAATGACAGGGTAATTTCGTACAAACTGACTTCTGGTATAGAAACCCAATATTAGTTATCTATCTCAATTTTCCCTCTGCACTTTAAACCATGTAATGTGCAGAGAATTGAAATAACGAAAAAGTGAAAAATTTCAAGCTACATTTTCGCTTTCCAAGTAACCAGCGCAATAATAACAATGCACACATACATTCATGTTCTGTAGAGGTCAAAATAAAGAAGCTTGGACTCAGCGAGGTAAAAACTAGAGTAACAATTAAAAATTGACAAATTGCAAAATATAGAAACATTTTCTAGATTTGTCGAGCCTGCATCATTATGAGCCTATAATAGCTTTAACAAAGCCCGGAAATTGCAATTACAACATTGTTATGGCAACACAACAATCTAAAATTCCACTCCATATCACTGTCAATTTTAACCACAATAATGAGAAACAAAGACAAGCTAAAAACAATTGTTATAATACTTGATCATCAAAACCGCTTGAAAAAACATCTTAAATACAATTCAAATTCATTTCATCTCCAAAAGTGGTAAAATTCACACAATCATTTTAATTACAGCTTTCTTTAACACTCACTTAGTTATATCTTTCATTAGCCATTCCAATAATAGAAATCCATACACCCTATACACTGAAGAAATGATCTTAATCTCCCACACTGGGGGTGTAATTTTAAATGGAGTCACCCATTCAGGTAACTCTATTTGAGATTCACATTCCCTGTGTGGCAGCTTATATAAGGTCATGTCTTCCATAGGGGGTGTATGGATTTCAATTAGAATTGCCCAATCTCAACTATATCAGTTATAAGCCTGAATGAGAGATGCACATTGAGTACAATGACAGACAAACTTAAAAGTCGCTGGCTCAAGCTAATCTGAAGTCGGTGGGGTGGAGACCCCAGGGTGGTGACTTCTGGGCTAGGACATATTCTAACTTCATAAGTTGTCCCGCATGTAGCATGAATTTTTGTCTAAAAATGCTGCAAGATCATCTAGCCATTAATATTTAGACAAAAATGGCCTTCACATAAGTTGGCACAGTATTATTTGGCTCACAGGGCAAAACAATTCAGCAATCTCTTATTTTAACTACCCTACACACACCAGCCTTTAACAACATCAATGCGAGGTGGAAGTTGAATGCTCAAAGATATTTCCTGGCGACAAACTTGACGCCAACCGTGTCCATAAATCACGCTTGCAGGGCCGCAGCCGTCTCAGTGACTGCAAGAAGTCGTTGAATTGCGTCATCCCTCCAGGCGCCATCATGAACGCTTTCTGCGCACTCTGCACGACATTGATGAAGTCGTCGTACTCCGGTGGCGTAATGTGGTACATGCGTTGATGGATACATTGGATGTACATCTGCACACACTTCTGGACGATGGGGCTCAGTACGGGGAGCGGAGATTAGCCTGAATAGGGGAGTGGTTGGATGTTGCAAGGTGGTGCGCTGCCTCCCATGCTATTGTATGTAGAACAAATGGGCTGACAACTACATTTAGCAATACGCACAGAACTGCTGAAGATAACTGGCTCCTAGAGGGGAAAATGAAAGCGATATCAATTTTAAGGTACGATTAAGATGTATGTTAGTTACATGGTCAGTATGGATAGTAGATTCAAACAATTTGTTCTATAGCTTCACACAATCTCATCTTCATGTGGATTTGTCTGAGGAAACCGGTTTGTAATCCACATATAAAGGGGTTAGTGCCACGGGTGTACTTTAACTATTTTGGGGCTACTAGTCAGTCAGGCAGTCACTCATAAATATTACCAGCACGACAGAAATTTTACCTGCCTGACATTTAGCTACAGCCACACTCAATAGCGCTATAAAGAAGCCTAATTTGTAAAAATATCTTACTTCTGTTCATGCTTCACTACATATGTGTTGCGTTACCAATACATCAATCATTTTCTGCCGTAACTCAATGCAACGCACTACGAATCTTATTACAAGGAATTAAAACGAAGCAGTATTTTGGGAAGAGACTGCAATGTGAGTAATGCAACTCACCACAATGCAGATGCAGTGAAGCATGAGCAGACCTTTACTCAGACACATGTTGATCTCATGAGGTATTGGAGTTAGAGATTGTACATCAGGTTACTCAAGTTGCACCTGGAAGCATTTTAAGTCTCATTATCTTCAGGACTTCATGCCTTCACAGTGCTACAAATTTTAAATGTCAAAAGGCAGCTATTAGTATGTGATGCGATCAAGCAAAATTAGTCGGATGTCCGGAATATTGATTTTGAGATATAACTTCCTTTGTATTTTATTGTTCTGAGCAACACTAAAATGGTCATATCTCTGGAATTGTAAGTCTAATTATGATGGGGTTTTCAGCAAAATAAAGCTCTGAGAATGGCTCATATAATGAGATTGAAAACTGAATTTTGATTTTGATCGACATCAGACTTATTTTGCTTGATTACATCACATATGACTTCCTTGTACCCACATGATGATACATTGATACTTACCTAGTCTCTTTGATATTTCTAGTAACCACTTGATCTCCTCTCCATAAGGTGGATTAGGCGAGAATCTCGACTGAGTCCGTTCATCATGAACCCTCCGTGCAAGGGTATCTACTGCTAACATTCCGACCCTGTACGCCGCATCTAAATAAAATAGCCCCGGTGGTTGCTGCTGCTGCTGTTGCTGCTGTATGGGCTGTGCCATGTGAGGAAGTGACGGTGCCGGTGCTTGCGCAACTATGGAAGGCATAGCCCTAGTATGCACAGCAGTTGGTGGTAATGCACGAGGGTACTGACCCATAGGTGCATGTGGAAGGGGCACGCCTTGTGCCGGTAAAGGTCTGACAGGTAATGGTACTCCGGGAGAAGGAGAGTTTGAAATGTACGGGCAAGCAGCATGGTATGGTGGACACTGATGGGGTAAATTCCAATGCATGCCGTGCGAGTTCGGGGGTAAGGATTGTCTGTGAGTGACAGGTCGTCGACCTGGACCGGGTAGTGGGATGGGTCCGTGTCCACCGTTGATAGGAGCAGCAGCATAACCATGGAAACCAGGCTGGCCATTCCCTGCCATATATGGATCAACTGGTATATAATCCTGATATCCTGCATGATATACTGGTAATGGTATTGTATGTGGGACTCTAGGTGCTGCTACATATGGCATCATTACTGGATGTCCTCCTATACTATTGGCAACCGATACAGTGTTCATACTGCATGAGTAGGGCACCACCTGGTTACCCTCTGTGGTCGGTGAGTTCTGAGACACCTGTGCCTCTCCGTTACTCTCAGCCACATGACTGTGATGAGATGATCTGCTACCAAACACATTATCATGCAACCACTCCCATTGCCTAGCCACGTTAAATAATACATCCGGGTAGACGTCCCCTCGTTTGCCGGCGCTTTCAACGGCAAGACATGCCTTCTCTAACATTGGGTTGTCTTGTTCTTTGCACTGCAAAACAAAAGTACAAAATATGTATTAGCAAATGTGTAATCACAAAGAGAACAGGCCAAAAGAGAACAATAATTTGCATCTTTAAGCTTGAGCAGTACAAAGATTTGCATATAGTGCTTTGTGCGCTATCGGCATGATGCTTTATACACTGAACATAAACAAGCATGTACTTCAAATCAAAGTTTGCCAGACGAATTACAAAATAATGCAGAAATACATTATTTTGCACTGCATGAACGTCGCGAATACATGGCAGAGTTGGGTTTGGGTTTTGTCCTCTTTGAATCAACCAGATAAATAAGGTTATAGTCAGGGCCATAATACTTGTATTCAATGCACATATAAAAAGTGAAGTAACGGTAATGCTTGTGTACTATTTCAATAGACCTTTTCAAATCGAAGTTTTCCGAAGTTTGTTATGGATGACCTCGTTTTCAATTCTGTGTCATCGATGCTAACGCAAACGCAACTATTAAATCTGCGTGAAAGACACAGTCAAGCATTGGGTATGGCTTGTGCAAGAGATTTATATTTATATTGCGAAGACCACACGAAGACCAAATCAAATGTGCCTCAGACGACAAACATTTGTATCTTTCTTTCTTTTACTGTCACATTGTGAAGTGCCAAATAGTGGAAGTGTTAGTTCAATACCTTAAGAAAATATTTCTCTTGAGATTACTCACAATGATTTTGGCTAAATATGTTGTATTTTCACTCAAAAGGGTATGTGATTCCGCTTGATTCATTGTGCACCAATTTGATACTGCGGTTTTCCGAACTTGATTTGAAAAGGTCTATAGACAGTGAGACTGATTGATTTTCAGGACTGTCAGACAGCTTTTGATTGACAGTTGCTATGCTCGATCACATACCGTTCCAAATCTTCTATTACTAGTTACGATTTGTAACGCAATTACCCTACATATTACTTCATTTGCCCAAGCAATTGCCTTATAATAGTATATTAGTAATCCAGAATGTCTTATATTATAGTACATGAGTACTCCAGAATCCTTGCCTAAGTTTTGCAATCATGCACATCAGGTTTTGACCCTAACCATATTGTTATGACACAGTTGGCAAGCGTTAACAGAATGCAGCATATGTAGGACTTATTTTTTACTGACTTAAAAAACATTACCTGCATAAGTGCTCTGTTGACCTCTGTCGGATTTAATGCGTGGGCGTGCCTAAGACAAGATAACGCTAACTCTGCTGCAGCTTGCACCATGTTAGGATCACGCCCTCTAGAGGCTCGGTCAGCTAGCGAAGCTGCTTCTGCTGGCGTCAGGTGACCTTCCCATGTATCTACTAGTAGAGTTACCGCTGCACTACCAATCTCCATGGCTTGACCTGGGTGGAGAGAGAGAGAGACAATAAAGTTAAGTGCCTTGCCTAAAGCTTATTTTATACTTAATCGCTGAGCGACGAGCAATTGAAGCCTGCTTTTTGTTGCTTTGGGAAAAAAGCGCTAATTCATTGGTAAAGTATCAACCGCTCATTGCTCAGCGATGGAGTAAAAATTCAGTTTTTGAGCACAACACGATAGCAATACTGGGGTTCAAACTCACACCCTTTCACACCCCATGGTAGAATGAACCTATTCAAATTTATTCATGTGTCGCTTTGTCCTTTCCCTACCCTTATAAACATGTTCCTATTATCATATTACTTCTCATAAAACTAACCCTAATTGTACACTTCTCTTAACTCTTCCCTTAAACTCCAACCATAAAACCTAAACCATGACAAGAGGACCAAATGGTATGAGAAACAGTGGCAAACAAGCAAAGTTCCACTATAATCCGAGACCAAATTCAAAATACTAGTTTATGTCTGACATCCTGTCAAACAATCACACCGCTCCCTGACGTCAGATGCAAACTAGTCTTTATTAGTCGGTCCCAGATTATAATTTCCACCTCACAAGCAATAAGCAAATGCTGCATGTGCTAGGGTCTACAACATGCTCATCTGTCAAGCCACTGTTCTTTAACCCCAATATTTTGTACATTTATACAATGACCTTTAACTCTCTTCACACGGGTGTCGACTGCAGACGACATGTTCCAAAAATTTTTTTTAAATTAAAAAAATTTCAGAAATGTAAATTTTCATGACCATATTTGGAATCAGCTTAGTATTTATTCAGTAGTTATTAAGATAGCGCTTGATATTTTGAGAAAATATTTCAAAACTTCCAACTTTTTCTGTTGAAGCGCATGGCTAGCACGCAGAGCATTAATTATGTTGAGTACAAAAACTCATTCACCACAACTTGAGGTCAAATTTTGAGCATTGATTATTAAGTGGAGGTTAATGAACTGTGCCATTGGCAATGTGACTCATACTGATGATAGATAGTACAATGACCTTACCTGTAATCCAGGATACATGAGATGAGTAAGTCCTTGACAACCAGTTTGGTGTCACTGCATTATGCAGTCTAAGAGCATACAACCCAATCTCAAAAGCACACAGATGTAGACCTCTATGTGGGCCTGTATGATTGGCGTTAGCTGATGCTTGCGTGAACAAGGACGTACTGCTGTTACCACCCGCCTTGGTTAGGATGGTCTTGGCCAATTCAAAGAAGAAATGCGCCGATGCTTCGCTGGGCTGGTTCGGAACTGTCGGACAGTTGTCATTGCGACCTTTCTTACCCCTTCTGTGAAAAATTATACACCAATATATATGGTATATGCAGATAGATAATGCATGATACAGAAATGTATAAGTGTATGTTCATTTGTTATTTTTAATTGCACAGTCATAATTTTATTTGCAGTTATACTCAATCATACTTCAGGTGAACATATTTATTCTTTATAAAGTTTTCATGGTTGATCTTCAAACCCATGCATCTGGATGTGTTTGCCTTTACTGAAATCAAAGAGATTAGTACCAAAGAGAAACAACTCAGAATTGTTCTATGTGTGATGCTATGGTAAAACTGCCATATTGGTTTGTCATGCTTGAGACCAAAAAGACCATAAGTGTACTTGCAGCATTTTATCAGCACATCATCTTTAAGCCTGAGTGTCACAAAGATTTTGTTTTGTAGCACTTGGTGGCAGTTGGCGCACATTATCATTACAATGCATTACAAGCACAAAGCAAACAAGCACATACTTCAAATTGAAGTTTACTGGGCAATAAACAGGAGGTACATACTTTTGCCCTCCATGAGCGACACATTAACATTGCGGAGTTGGTTATCTTTGGGTCTAGTATCTTTGGCTGAAACTAAACAGTTCAGCATAAAAGTTTAACTAGAGGAAAGAAATTAAAAGGAACACACAACAAGATAATTAATGTATATGGCCAAAAAAACACCTTTTGACCATAGTAACTGACCTGTTTCCTTTAGAGCTTGGGGTGGAACTTCTAGACTCTTCACCACCGACATTAACTGCTGCACTGGGGTTGATACGTATGATGGCTGCACCTTGACCAGCAGGGCTGAAATAACACAAGTCCATTAATTACAATATTAGAAGTCACTGATAATCTTTGCATTAAGAGTGATTTAAGCTTTTCAGGTTTAACTTCTAGCTATTTTGCAAGCTATATGATCTTGTGTCATATACTGGGGTACCCAAAAAGGTGGCTTTGTTACATTTTGATGTGCAGCTTGGATTTCAAAACACTGTCTCTTGAGTATTCCTTCACTTAGAAGATTTAATTAGGTCTTAAATTGAGGCTAATTTATTCTAGATTACTCATGTTTTTATCCTGTTTTAAAATATATTTTATTTATTTTCTTATGACGTTTGGCATGAAATGTGCCAAGGGTGGCTGAGGATTAGGGGAGGAGGATTAGGGGAGGGATTCATATCGTAAATTTGATTTAAAACCACCATTAAAAATTTGAATCTAGTAAAAAAATGTCTAAATGGACTCCCAGACATCTGAACCAAGTAAATAAATACAAAAGTTCATTTAAAAGACCAATACTTGCTCAGAATGATTGTAAATGTCGAAAAAAGAGGTGGGGTTACATCCTATATTGACACCACAATTTTCACTGAAAATGCGACCCGTTTTATGATCCACTTGTATTAAATGCCTAGATTTTAGGCCAAATTTAAGACAAATTTGACTACTTTTCTAAAAATGTGTATAGGTTGTTGAAAATTTTGGTACAAGATTCACAAAATTGGGCAAATTTCCTCAGAAATTTGGAATTAAAAAAAAAAGTTTTAACATTTGCTTCAGTTTTACTGTTTAAGCAGAAGAGTACATAAATAAAAATGCTAATCTGAAGGACTCCCCTTGAATAAACTGGGTCAGATTGGGACAGCTAGGTAAACACCTGCACTTTTCAAAACTGACTGTGATATAATGTATAGATATGACCAGGCTCTATACCAATTTTCACACACAAAAAAGGGTCATCGTTATACAAGCTAACTTAAATGCGATTCTAAAGTGTCAGCCCTAAATTTGCATGTAAAAAGTACAAACTGTATGATTTTGAACTGTGCATGTTCCTTGTTTGATATCTGCTGCTAATACCTACCTCTCAGTGGCTTCCCTACTCACAGCAGCAGGGTCTGCTACAGGTCCTCTCTCAGCAGAACTACTTGAGCTGATAGAATCACTTGAGTTACCGCTACTACCACTATCACTCCCTGGACCATGACCATGATATCGTCCCCAGCCACCAGGGGGTACCCTCCTTCCTAATGTTGGAGAATTATCACTGGATGTAGTTTCTGGAGCACTGCTATCAATACTGGCCATACCTGTTCAGAAAATACAGAGAAAAAAGGTTTGGGAAATAAATATATAAAAAATTATAAACTAACTTAATCTGATCATGGATATCGAGAAACCAATAATCCTTCAATGCCAGACCTGAAGGTAAGTGCACACATTGCAAAACATATTGCATTTGAAGATAAGGATGTGCGAGTGCTTGATGGAGAACACAAGTAATCTGGAAGAGGTTCATCAAGGAGGCCGTACATGTCGGACATGAGGAACTTTCTTTAAATCGAGGAGGGGGAATATGCCACAACCTTTCCGAGACCTATGGCATAGGCTATGGCAAAGCAATCAAAAAAGATTCTCGGCCCCTCTCTTGTGACGTCATTCCAACCTTGTCATGGGTCAATAATTTAGCATCAGCCATTTGGCTTGATGATGCATCTTGGATGAGAGGTGATTATACCAGCTATCAAAAATAGTAAGTAAATGAAATGAATAATAATTTACTTTACACATCAATAAGCATGATGTGTGAGGCTACATGAACTACATTATGTTACAAGTCCTAGAGACAATTTGTCATATCTCCTGTATTTTCTTACATCCTTTTTCATCCATCATGTATTAATAAAAAGAATCCACACTTACTTACAAGTAATACATTTTTATCATATGCTTTTGTATGGGATGGGTTCAAAACCCAACCACTGGTTGACTAATGGCACCCTGGCAGTTGGGCCTGGTTTTTATTGTTCAGAATAGAGTGCTGTTACACTGCCGCTTCTGCCAAAGTGATCAACTGGCGGTTGGATTTTGAAGCTCTCCCTTAATGATATTTGACAAAATGGATGTGTCTAAGTTGGACTAACCTTTGCTTTTCCTTGGATGCCTGCCATACATTCTACCCCAATATCCACCTGTAGTAATGTTAGGCTGATGTGTCTCTCTCCACCTATCAATCTCAGGTCCTGCTGATGGAAGAAGCCTTCCACTACCTGCTGCACCTGCACCATCACCACCACCAGCTGCAGCACCACCATGAGCAGAAGCTCCACCTGGCCTTCCTGGTGCATCTTCTGACCATCCGGGTGTAACCAATTCAGGTGGCCTACTAGTCACATTTGGATTTGGAGGCTCCTGTCCATCTGGACTCCCTTTATCACTATGTCTTTCATTACTACCATGTGACCCTGTAGGACTTGGACTGTTGTGTCCACCAGGCCTTGTTGGGCCAGATTTATGACTATCCACACCACCTTGGGCACCAGTGTGCACACCACTACTGCCACTGGCACACCCACTAGTTCTGTATTTGGCTTGGTGTGGATTGAGATCTAATTGTGCCATCTGGGAAGATGGCGGACTGGCATTTGATCGAGGGCTGGAAGAGTCTTTGTTGGACTGCAGCTCATCTAGATGAGGTGGTGTTCCTACTGAACTATCCCTGGAAGTCTGACTGGAGGATGGACAAGATGATGCAATGGAACATGGTGTCTTGTGCATCTTTGGTCCTTGCTTATCGAGCAAAGCATCCAGAATCTAAAGCAGAAAAAGAATTGAAACAATATGAATAGATATACTTTGTTCGAGTTGTAAGTGGCAAGAATCGTAACACTGTGGATTGATACATGTGTGCATGCTGTTTGATGCACCACCTACACTAGTTGCACTATGGGTAGTGTGACTGGCACAAGCTAATGTGAACTTACCCAAGTATAAGTTGGGACTTTTACTGCTGCACGCAGTAACAACGAAACAGTACTTTTTAAGTACATGTATTAAAGAGAAGCCCCTTATTTGAATCCTGAGGGTTGTTTTTAATAATCAGGGGTATGAGCAGAGCATGAATAATTGGAAATGGCACACTTCTGCGCACTGATTGTGCTTTGTTTATCTAGATATGCTCATAGTTTGGAATAGAGACCACCAAGTTACATAAAATTTTTTCACTAAATGTGGGGACATTTGAGGTAAAATGAAGCTTTTTGTCCCAGTCACAACCACGGCGAAACTGTATAACTGCTTAACCCCATGGGCACTACAAACCAAATTATCAGCCTCTAAGAACTATTTTGATTGGTTACAAAGAGGGCTACATCATATATTGAGCCAATCAGTAATATGGTAAGAATAGTCTGTAGGGCTGAAGGGAGTTAAGATTAAAACTGCGAAGTGATCTAATAGCTCTATTTTGATTGGTTACACAGATGATTATATCATGTCATTAACCAATCGTGGGCTCTGTATAAAGAAAGTGACTGTGGGATTAATTGCTTACCTTTCTTAGTTTAGGCTGATCATCTTTGTAAGTTACTAGCAACGTAGTAGCTAAATCCCCTCTTTGTCTCCTTGTGCCTTCACAAAGCAATGCGTGATCAGACTCGCTGACATTAGCCTTCAGAGCGAGGGCGCCAACTGCTGCCTCAAAACCCAATTTCTCTTCAGTGGGATGGCGTTCACGCGACAAAACAGAACGGGCCTGTTGACGATTCAAACTGGCTATTTGAGCTACAGAAAAAAATATTAAAATTGTGGTCATTAAAAGCATCACTAGCTGCCCTCTAAAAATCATGGGCTAATCCATGTCACATTCAGCACTTTACCAACAGCAATTCAAAGGCAAAACGAATTCTTCATGTTGCTTCATGCACAAATTGTTAGGAAATCTAAGATATTGGTTTGCCAACATTAAGGGATGGGTTACAACTTTACAAGACTATCTCTGACAAATATTTTGCTTAAGGCCCAAATTGCACACTGAATGCAGTTCAATTATATATATGTGGCTTTGGACAAGCATACATGGGGAAACAAGGTTTATGGTGGTTTCATACTTTCTGCCGTTTCCCGCTGAGCGATGTGACACTTCATCATTCCGCTTGTACTCCTGCAAGCTGAGGGGCAAGCTGCTGAGCAACAGCGGCATGACTATGAAAGCCATTGTTGCTGCTCAACACCGCCAAAAATTGTTTCCTGCTCTGATACGTCAGAGCGGTGCGCCTCGAGTTGACTTGAATTCAACTCCTAGTGATCTGCCGCTTTGGGCAAAGCAGCAGGAAAGTATGAAACCAGCATTACTGGATAAAATAGCAGGAGTACAAATTTTGCTCCAAGGGCTGACGATCAAATATGGTGAATTTCACAAAGCACAACATGTATACATAGTGCTATATGAAGTCCACCTTTTCCTTTTAGAAACTCCTTGCTTGCAACTCATCCCAAAATGTAATAAATGTGACACAATCTGATCCAAAAAGAACAAAGTCGGCAATGAAGAAATTGAGGCATAAGCAAAATAAGGACCATAAAAACCACGGAACACAAAAGGACATTAGAAAGTTGATAACTTTGTAAGCAAGCATGCTGGGGACAGAGGGGTTTCAATGTCAGTAAGATTAGGCACAAAGGAAGTTATTAGTGGTAACAAGTCCATTTTCATAATGCCCTACTTTGGTCCGAGTGGATCAGAATATGTCAAATATTAATCAACACAATATTGTTAGCATACAAAACAAAAGCCATGCACCCACAACTTGGCACCACCTGCTGGTAGTTCAACAAAATTAGCATAATAGCCCAGTTAAATTATGAAATCACCCATCACTAATAGCTACAAAATCCATTTCACAGGTGTCCATCAAAAGCTCACCCAAAAACATATCAAAAGTGCCGGAAAATCCAGGGACTTTTAATATGTTATTTAAAATGCTTTTCTGAAATGAACAGTGATTAAATGAATTCTGTTTCAATTAGTGCTGGGTTAACCCCTATTTTTCTGAATTTAACTGGGCTATATAATGGACCATGCACTCAGTGTCCCGTTGTTGTTAGTTTGTTTTCCCGTCTCTTTGAAAAAGGTTAGTTTTATGGGGCAGGATGATTAGGCCCCATCTGAGACAATCCAAATCCAATAATTAACCAAAACAATGGCACCCTCATTGTACCAAAATTCAAAGACATGGGAACCCACAGTCAGGCATGACCATTTCCTGTGAATTTGATTCAGTAATAGGCTGAAAAACACAGACAACAATAACAAAAAACACTAAAATCAGCTAAAACACTGAAATTTTTTATGCCTGCACAGTGGATACCTATGTACACATATTTGTGTGTATAAACATTATTTTTTATGTCTAACTTATGGCTGCACCGTGACTATATAATTTGGCATTTTCTTTAATTTTTATTTTAGATTAGATTGGTCCTGGCATCGTTAACCTTATGGGCTGAATTATTGGTTACAAAGAGGGTTATATCATGCATTGAGCCAATCAGAGTTTAAAGGAGATTAAGCTTTTAAAATTTGTTAAGAAATCTAAAAAGCTCCATTTGTATTGGTTACTCAGATGATAATATCATGTAATTAACCAATTAGGAGCAACGTAAGAAAGGTAGTAGTACCATTTTTTGACAGGGTTAAAATTCCCTCCACTATGTCAACCACAACTTTGTCACTACACCAAATTTGGGCTATTCCATTTAAAATCCACACTACCCCTGTGGAAAATTTAGCTTAAGGCTTCCACAGAGGGAGTATAAGTTTTGAATACAATAGACAATTAGGTAACTTCCATTTGAAATACTCACTCCAGCTGTGGAAGATATAGGTAAAGCCAATAGGCCTATAGAGGGGGAGTATGGTTTTCAAAATGATTAACTCTGACCAATTACATTTGAAAAACATACTCCCCCTGTGGGAGATATTTCCAAAACCTTCCACAGGGGTAGTGTGGATTTTAACTGGAATAGCCCAATACTCACGGTTAGCATCTCCTTTAACCCACAGCAAATAACAACAACAACACAAACCATGGTTGAGCAATAGTCCGGGAATAACTTGAAGCCATTGGTGGGTACCTGGCATACACAGTGCATCAAAGATGTAGCTGGCTAAACTCAGAGGCAACAGAGCATCTCCACGGCAACGCATTGTTCCGTTGCGCAGCTGGTCGGCTCGCTCTCGGATGGCTGACAGCATGGTGGGGCCCAGCGGGATGCGTTTGAGAAGCGCCACTAGGTCGATCTCTTGATTGGCCAGTTTCACCTGCAAGAAAAATGTAAATTTACATAAAATCTGACGGGTTACTCTTCATTTACTTGATTCAATATCACCCAGAATGCATAGTATCATGCTATCCATACCTTAAATTTGCAAACCATCCAATTTTCCAAATCCATTGCAATTTTATATGTGTAATGTGAACTTAATTATGTAATGTGAACTTTTGACTTGTGATGACAAGGTAACTGTTACTGTAAACCTGTGTACATAATTATCACAGAAGGGGATCACAGAAGATCTACCGGCCGCACGTAAAGAAAGACGTCCACAGATACAGCTTCATTCCCAGAACAATTGCAGACTGGAACCAGTTGGGGGCAAAAGTAGGACCTCAAGCAGCTATAAGTAATTAATTTATTCTTCCATGAGTTACGAGAGACACACACGGCACATTGACTACCCAAATCTTCAAAGAATGTTGGAGAAGATGCAGCTTGACTGTGATTCCGACTGAACCTGAACCAGAACCAGAACCAGATTGAGGTGTCATTTAGGGATTCAATCATGTTTCACTGTTGTTCCTCACCGATTAAAGACCATTCAGTGATCCTAGCTCAAGTGTAAAAAAATTAAAATTGTTTATAAATTGCTTAAAAGTGAGCGATAAGTCATTCAAATTGTCATTTGGTATTTTTGAAATGACAAATTTGGCAAAAAAATGAAGAAAACGGCAGTACTGGCGAAGTTGAAGCCCCATTCAAATACGTGTAGCTAATTTTTACAGATTCGTGTAAAATGTTTTATTTTGTCTTAAATACACAGCTTTCTGCTGAACCACTCGCAGGCTATGTTAGCACATCTATGACAATTACAAAGGTACCAAAATCTGAATTTTGATGATTTTTACGATCGTCCGGATGAGCAAATCACTGAATAGGCCTTTAACAACGATGCGTCCACATTGTCTGTGTGGTTTACTAAACCATGCAGACAATGCAGACTATTTCTCTTTTAATATCAGCAATGAAACTTAAGCATAAAGCAGTAATGTTTAGCTGGCAGCTACCTCCAACATAAGAGAGTGCATGTTACACGTAAGTTCCAGGCATGACAAATTTTACGTGCTCAGGCGTAACGCGTAACCTTACGTTCGCGTATGCTCTACTGGACTGTGAATTCATCACAGATTAACAACGCTTGGCTTCTGCACAAAAGTTATAGGAAGAGTTGTTGCATTTTCTATCTACAAGTTAAGGGCCTGATGGAACCATCTATTCAATGAAAAGTAGCCAAAATAAAGCGTTAAGTGACTTGAGTTGAGCAGACTACCCATGTCAAATAGAAACAGTGGCTAATTTAATTTGCTCTTTGGACTGAAAGAATTCCTTCCACTCAGCACCTTCAGATGGAAGCTTTGGTTATCACCCATGTAGGGAGCCCAACAATTAAACACAAGTTTAACCTCCCCATTATGGTTACTGCAATGAGAGCAAAACCTTAATTTTTGAAAACAGAATAGTTCTTTTTGAGACTTACCTCTAGAGCTTTAGTAGACGCCGGCTGTCGTGGAATCTCCAGACCAAACAAGCCCATCTTGAAAGCTAAATCATGACATTCCACCTGCTCAGACAACACACTGCACAGAAATGCTGCCTTGGCAAGGGTCATACTAGCTAGGGTGCTCTGCTGGTGAATATGCTTCTTTCTTGCCTGTGATAAGACATCAAATTATAGAAATAGCATTACTTTTCCCAGCTTATAGTTGACATAACAAATTGGGTGCAGCACCTATGCTAGTTACGTGTTGGATAATGTGTGACTGGTGCACGTTTACGTGAATTTACACAATTGCATTTTAGGACTGTGACTGTATAGACACATGCAGTAACAAAAACCAAATAATTTTCACCAATTATAAGCCGATCAAAGTATATATTGGTCCCAGAATTTAACCTTGAGGTATACCACAATGTAAAGAGCAAATCAAATAGTGAATACATACACATTTCTTGCTTATATGAAATATAATCTGGAATGGTAAGGTAGTTGGGTGATCTAGAGCAATTCCGTGACCGTGGAGAGCGAAGGTTCGTTTTTCAGTGGATTTGTCTTCTATGAAGGTTAATTAAAAAATTTAGCGGGGTGCCCTCAGCGAAAGTGTGAAGCGGAATCCGTGGGAGCGAAAATCCAAAATGGCCGCCATCGGCCATTTTAAAATTATGTTTTCAATGGTTTGGCCTACAATGCTGTTCAGTATATGTTTTTTCTGAGGTTTTTGGGTCGAGAATTCATATCTGATGTCTATTTTATGATATTACCAACTTTTGACCTTCAAATTCAAGATGGCCGCCGATTTTCAGCTCAGAAAGGTCCAACTTTCACATTTGTCGTAGAGCCTTCATAATAGGCTCTAATTAAAGTTCTCCTCATGCCGAGTTGAATAATTGACTCTAAAAACTATCAGTAATAATGATTTCACCTATTTTTGACCTTCAAATCCAAGATGGCCACCAATTTTCAGCTCAGAAAGGTCAAATTTTCACATTTGTCGTAGAGCCTTCATAATAGGCTCTGATTGAAGCTCTAAACATGCCGAGTTGGGTGATGGACACTAAAAACTACAAGTAATAATGATTTGACCTATTTTGACCGTCAAATCCAAGATGGCCGCCGATTTTAAGCTGAGAAAGGTAAAAATTTCAAATTCGTCGTTTAGCCTTTATAATGTACTCTAATTAGAGCTCTGAGTAGTCGTGCAGTCTTCATAATACCTCTAATGAATACCGTACCCCATTCTGGCATACACATACACCCCCGCACACCTACATATACATTATATTCACATTATTTGAATGAGTTTAGTCGTTATTGGTTTCAGGTCTACGTGTGTTTTGCTCTGCACCCTATCAACAAAGACATTTATATATATTTAGAAAAAAATATTATTCTATGAGACTAGTGCATAGATCACCTATAACACTGCTTGCTTGTATCATCCCCTATCAATGTCTACTGAAATGTAGCAATCCGTGTAGGGCCTAAGTCCTATCATACTATTGTCCAAGGTAAATGTGGTAAATGGGAGAGTTTACAAACAAAAAACGAAAAACTGTTCAGGACTTGACAAATATGGTGATTTTTACAACACCTCCTCATGGAAATATGGGTCTAGAAGTCATCACATGCATCACATTATATCTCAATCTCATCTTCAGACAGGATTGAAAAGGCTCAGTATTCAAGTAAACCACCAAGTTCTGAAAGTTCTGACGTGGACCTCTTCACGAAAAAAACTAAATGTGTATGGTGCATGCGTGGTGTGGATCTGAAGCACCCGGATAGACCACGGAGTTAGCTGTTCATAATCAACACACACTCAGCATGGCGCTCCTTTTAAGCGCCACACAGTCCTCGTAAAACATGGGGAGCTGAGGGATCGTCTCACACAGATTGTTGAGTTCACGTCAGCACTGTCAGATCCTTTCGCAAATTGAGTGTATTACCATGCATGTTGGTCGAACCATGTCAACCACACACAAATCAATGTGTTTTCAGAACGTGTGTCTCGCAGAGGTACAGAATTTGGTCTTTCCACACATGGATTCGATCATCTTCACTAAGCACTAGATCCGTTCACTGCATGCAGCCCCTCTTTATAGCAGACTACAAACGCATGACTATGCTATGCATAGTGACTATTACTATGCAGTGGGTGTTGTAAAATCGTCCAATCTCAAGGACTTGCTCAATTCGCATTAATGAGTATCAAGAGACAATTAGCTTCGAAGAGAGAAATGAGAAGATAACAAGGGTGAGTGGGTCTATGATATTGGAGGAAGAGGTGATGACACTGAGGCTGCCATTTCATCACTTGGTAATGAACAGATCTTCCAGAAGAACCTGGCACAGCGGCTGTCTAAGAAGATCAAAGACACATCTACTGCCGCCTGCCCACCTCATATCGATCATCTTGAAGAACACAAAGAGTTCTGTGAGTTGATTAGTTAACAGTTAAAGCTGCCGACTTGGCTAAAACAGCCTCAGAGAAAACTGCCGATCTCAACCATTCCATACTCAGTCATGGCAGCCATGATCAAAGCACTGGACAGATCACCACCACTGTTATCAACCTGGGCATCAATGTTCCTTGTATAACAAAGAGTCAAGATCTGGTGGAACTCTACACAAGAGTTGTGTCTGCATCAGCTATGCTGATTTTAAGATCACTGGACTCTGATGGTCGTTGACGCATAGGCAACCTGCCAGCAGGAGATTGCAGACAGCAAGCCAGCCATTGTTATCGTTGACACTGACGACTTCAAGATCGATACTATAACAGGCAATGCAACAGGAGTAACAGAGGGAATAAGAGGGTCTTGTGAACGGATCTCGTGTTCGGTGAAGGATCGAATCCATCCACGTGTCTAAAGAGCAATTTTTTTGGCTCTGCGAGACACACATTCTGATGATGCATTACATCATCTAACTTTAATTGAGTGTGATTGACGTGCTGCAACCAACAGGCTTGTTGGTACGTGATATCATTTGCGAAAGGATCTGACAGTGCTGACGTGAACTCAACAATCTGTGTGAGACGATCCCTCAGCTCCCAATGTTTTACGAGGACTGTGTGGCGCTTAAAGGAGCGCCATGCTGAGTGTGTGTTGATTATGGACAGCTAACCCTGTGGTCTATTCGGGTGCTTCAGATCCACACCCCACATGCACGATACGCATTTAGTTTTTTCGTGAAGAGGTCCACACACAGATGAATGCGGGCGCTTGGGTGCCAATGGTCCCTCTGTCTCATCATCACTTTCAGAACTTTACTTGAATACTGAGCCTTTTCAATCCTGTCTGAAGATGAGTTGAGATATAATGTAACATGTGATGCATGACTTCTAGACCCATATTTCCATGAAGAAGTGTTGTAAAAATCACCATATTTGTCAAGTCCTGAACAGTTTTTCGTTTTTTGTTTTTAAACTCTCCCATTTACCATATTTACCTTGGACAATAGTATGATAGGACTTAGGTCCTACACGGATTGCTACATTTCAGTAGACATTGATAGGGGGATGATTTTGCTGTAGGTAACAAACAAGCAGTGTTATAGGTGATCTATGCACTAGCCTCATAGAATACTGTGTTTCTTTCTAAATATAAAATTATATAAATGTCTTTGATGCTGCATTCATTCTTTGTTGATAGGGTGCAGAGCAAAACACACGTAGACCTGAAACCAATAACGACTAAACTCATTCAAATAATATGAATATAATGTATATGTAGGTGTGCGGGGGTGTATGTGTATGCCAGAATGGGGTACGGTATTCATTAGAGGCTATTATGAAGACTCTACTTCTCAGAGCTCTAATTAGAGTATATTATGAAGGCTATACGACGAATTTGAAATTTTTACCTTTCTCATCAGTTGGAAATCGGCGGCCATCTTGGATTTGAATGTCAAAAATAGGTCAAATCATTATTACTTGTAGTTTTTAGTGTCCATCACCCAACTCAGCACGTTGAGAGCTTCAATTAGAGCCTATTATGAAGGCTCTCACGACAAATGTGAAAATTTGACCTTTCTGAGCTGAAAATCGGCGGCCATCTTGGATTTGAAGGTCAAAAATAGGTCAAATCATTATTACTGGTAGTTTGTAGAGTCAATCACTCAACTCAGCATGAGGAGAACTTTAATTAGAGCCTATTATGAAGGCTCTACGACAAATGTAAAAATTGGACCTTTCTGAGCTGAAAATCGGCGGCCATCTTGGATTTGAAGGTCAAAAGTTGGCAATATCATAAAATAGACATCAGATATGAATTCCTCGACCCAAAAAACCTCAGAAAACATATACTGAACAGCATTGTAGGCCAAACCATTGAAAAAATAATTTTTAAAATGGCCGATGGCGGCCATTTTGGATTTTCGGCTCCCACGGATTCCGCCCACAGTTTCGCGAGGGCACCCCGCTAAATTTTTTAATTAACCTTCATAGAAGACAAATCCACTGAAAAACGAACCTTCGCTCTCCACGGTCACGGAATTGCTCTAGATCACCCAACTAAGGAGTCATGACGAAACTTGACTTTTCACAAGTCAAATGACTCAACTCGGATTTCTTAAATTTCCCCATATTGATTGTACAGTGACTCAAGTCATTTGACTTGACTCGAGATATTGCTAGAAATGACTCAACTCGCCCATGAAATGACTCGACTTGTTTATACAACTCTTGAGAACCACAACACTGAACAGTCCTAGATTTGTCAATCCAAATCTGATCACATATAATATCATACTCCCATCTATGGACGTGGAGCCCTTGATGTCCATGTCATGCATGTTTATTTTTCTCCGACTTACCCGGTTAGAAAGATTCTGTGCTGGTGGGACGTCAAGAGCCGGTGGGTTGGCTAACATCTCTTCAGCAAGTTGGATAGCTAGCTGGCATGCATGCTTGGTATAGCCATGGGCATGTAAAGCTTCGGCTCGTGAAAACATGATCTGTGGAAGAGATTGAAATTATTTAATTTATTCTTGTTAAGTAAAGCAATCATCAATTTGGCCATATAGGCCCCTAATTATGTAAAAGTGTGTGCACAATGTTGCAATATATTCATAACCTCATTAATATACGCAATACATGCTATCCAATCATTTTATTTGTTTAATTGTCATAACGCAAACGCTGAACGCGGTTACTAATAAACAACAGTGGACCTCAACGTCGTCGGCGTAAATATTAGTAACCTCTGCGCGTGCCGTCATCAAACAAATTGCAAGAGCGCCGGTCGCCATAATTGGATTGCACGCTACCATATTTGCACAGATTGTGATTCACACTTTTGTTATTGGTCATCCTGTTTTTAGCCCGATCGATTTTTGGAAAGGCAAAACGTAAAAATTGTTTATTTTTTGAGGAAAATTGTGTGTTATTTTGTGAAGTGAAAAGATGAAAGTGACGGTTATGAATGAGGTTAATAACTTTGCATCGGTAATATGTCGGGCATTGTGTTGCAAAGGCAAAATGTTTAGATTTTTCATAATGCCCTCCAAATAACCGATGCACAGTTATTTTAAACCTCTAATTTCTCCTCTACAGATGATGGGCAATTGTCTAATGGCAGATAGACTATGCATCTCATTCATAAATTCTTTGAAATAGTCAATCTAACTGCATAGCAGCCGAGCTTGGCTTTGGGTACTTGACTTTGGTGCCTGACATCCAGAGTTCAATTCCTGGCGGTGGCAACTTGCTGGGGTCTTGGCATGGGGAAATCAAATTAATTGGTAACATCTGTACATTACATTCAGAATTCGCCAATCCCACAGTCATCTCAAAACAAGGTTCTACCCGCAAAGTGCCTGCTGTGTAGCCTCTGTGTGTACGTACGCCTGTCAAGTGCTTACGCTTTGCAAAAGTCTTCTGTTGTGTTGCTAGAAAAGCAAAAGAAACAAAAAAATTGCGCAATCGTCGCAGGGAGAACCTCGTTTTGGCAGCAAGTTGGCTAAGGGTGAATGCTTTGGCATTCATTAATGGCTACCCTTTATTAAGATGTCATGGAAATAAAAAAATGTCGCTCTCACCTCTATCCTGTCCTCCATTCTCTTGATCCCTGCAAATGGATTGGGCACATCACTTCTCTTCTTCTGATTATGCTCCGGTAATTTAGCCTTGGTATCATAAAAATACACCTGATACTCATCACTGGACGGCTGCGATTCATTCTGCGGTTTAGCTTTTGCACCCTCAACAACAACGGCAGCTCGAGGTGCTGCGTCATTGGATGAATCCGAGTCTGCTTCAGCTGGCCGACCGGTAGGTCCTGCTTCGTTGTCGGCCGAGTCTGAATCAGCACGTTCCAGTAAATGTTTAGTTTTGACCTTACGTTTTCCGCCAGGTTTACCATCTGTAACTTTACCATCAGTTTTACCAGCCTCGCATTTGCTACCAGAAGAGGATCCAGCAGCAGCAGGAGCTTCCGGCTCATCACCTTCTTCACCCACTGCTACTGGCAGTTTACCACTTCCTTGCTCTCCTTGAATATCATCTGAATCTGTGTCCTCTGACCTACTGGTGCCCTCTGACCTCTGTAGGTCATGACCGTCTGTTCCTGAGCTAATTGATTCCGAAGAGCTTAACCTATGCAGTTTTTCGCTACTAGAATCTTTAGTCCTAGAATTATCAGAGCTGTCCTCTTTCTGGTATATCAATGATGACGTTTGTTGAACACCATCATCATCATCAGCCTCGTTAGTTTCAACACTAAGTTTGGAGTCTGTTGTTGGTTTGCAGCTAGCACTGGTTGAACTGCACTCAGCCACTTCACAGACTGTGGGAGAGCTGGAACAACCAGCAACACTGACAGCCTTAGGGATGGCACCTGCTGCTTTCATTGATGGTGTTCTCACAGGTGTGGCACCAATTATGCTTTCCGTAGACTTTTTCTGATCGGAATATGTTACGCCCTCTATGGGGAAATCCAGCCAGTCCATCATGCAAGCCTCGATGCCCGGTTTAAACCCTGCAAAGATTTCAACATCAACTTTCCGGACACTATTACCCCCACCACCCCCTCCTGCTCCATAGTTCGACCCCCTCCCCTTCCGCACTTTGTCGATCACAGCCAAGTGCCATTTTCGAAGTTCAGCTTCGATTTCATCTTGTTCGTGTGGAGAGATGGCCGGATCTAAAGCAGCGAGTCACCATAAGGTTACTACTTCATCAAGCATACTGGCACATGCATGCTGGGCTGCCATAGTACGGCTGTTGCTGTTGGCACGGTGACCATGATTGCCATGGTGAGAGTGTAAAGCCGATGTCCGTGTATTGAACCACCAGATCACAATCTGCGAGAGCAAACATCACAAAAACATATGTTACATTGTGGCTTACAGGAACACTGGTATAATTTTCTTTCTGGTAGATGTAATGATTTTCTTCCCAACAAAAGTCACTGGCTTTAATTATTGTAAAGATTTTGAAGAATTTGCTTAGTTAAACTTAGCTCAAAATTGGTTCTTAAGAAATGTGCAAAAAAAACAGACAACTTTTGGTCGTAAGGTTTCACAACCCAACCACTCATCTGCGCCATACCAGAACCAGCGCTTTACCCATGTTCTATATTCTCCAACAATAGGAACCAGGCCTAATTGCCAGTTCTGCCAGGTGGTCAAATTTTGAAGCCATCCCTCAACTCCTTGATAAATTTCCTTCAGATCAATGTTATATGGGGCAGGAACCTACTGAAAGTTGTGTGAGTCAATCTGAAAAAGTTGCCCAATTTCTTTGTCAACCATTTGTTTCTATGGGACAGCAAATTGTCAAAAAGGGTCAAATAGTCGTCCAATGGGGCTACCAAAAGTGTGAGTTTGGTAACACTAACCTGATCACACATGATACATTCTTCTGTGAGAATCTTGAGTAATGATATGGCATTGGTGTCTCTCCTCCTATACATCTCTCTGACAATGGACAGCAGGTTCCACACACCTTCTGGTTCTCTCCCCCTCAGAGGCCTCAATAGATTAGTCCATTCTGCTGCTGCCTGAGGTGCGCTTGATGATAGGTATAGGGAGTTGACGTCGCTGTGGAGAAAATGGTAGCATATATATGATAGGCTAGTCTTTTCTTCCTTCATATTCATTTACATGAATTCTTACAAATCATATCTGCCAATATGTGATGTGGTCAAGGGAAATGAGTCTAATGTCCGTTATATTGATTTTGAGTAAAAAATTTGGTAAAAAATTTACCCAAATTCTTGTTTAGAAGTTTTCAGCAACTGATAAATTGCCTAAAACTACAATTTTTGAAGGCCTAGTACATGTTACTGATGTAAAACATTGAAATTTAATATTTTATAATTTGTAAGATTTATACTCAAAGTTGTAGGTTGTCACAAATTTTTATTAATAGCACAGTATAGCCTAAGTGTTCAGCTCCGTTTTTGTTTTATCCAATTTGCTGATGGTATTGTTAGTGAAATAATTATTTTATATGGAATCATCTAAAAATCTATTCATGTGCTTTGTCTGGTTAGGCCTAGTCCAATAAAATGATGCTTACCTAAATACTATAGGAGAAGGACCAGTAAACCTAATCAGTGTCTTCTTGATGTTCTCATGGAGGATGTTCTCATCTAGAAACCATCTGGTCTGTTCCGTAGCAGATGGTCCTGCTGTAGGATCAGGTGCTCCACACACTGTGTTGATAGCGCTGGCTTGGGAAGAGAGTAGCTCATCAAGGAGGCGTTGAGCTGTTGGAAGAATCTGTACAATAGCAAACAGAAATATCTGGATGTCAGAAAGGTGCGAGAAAATCAGCCAAAATAATTGCCTGTATAAAGAGAGGTCTTATTTTGAACACATTCATTCAGCTTAGTTTATGTTTTTGCCAATTTATAGGGCTCCCTTTTTGGCTATACTGACACTTACGTTCTCGTTTATAACCTTAACCACCCAAGCTGAAGCTTAGTCATTTAGGTTCACACAATTTACGATATTAAATGTTTGCAGTTATGCCATTTAGGGTAGCACAATATCAGTTATGCCATTAGGGTCTGTTGTGCGAGTTGACTAACAAGCATGTAGGTATCAAGGTCTTAAGCTAGGATTTGACCAAGTGTCCAAATTTTAACCCTGAAAACACAAACCAGACCTATCTGCCCATTCTATAGGTTTAGTCACTTCAAACAGTTTGCTATAGCCTTAATTTATTAGTCTAGTTTTGTTTTGAGTTCACAGAACTTATTCAAGTATTAATTTTAGAATTTAGTGACAAAGGCATTCATTTTGGCGGTCCCAGGCACAAACTGCTTTCCATAATGACAGGTGGACAGCTAACACCTGATGGGCAGCACTTTATACTCAAAGGGCACCCCACCCCCTTGTTTCTGGCAGTACCTACCTGTCTAGGAAGTTCACTGATCAGATACTGCGCAAACTTTTGTAACTGATCTCGATGCAGCCTGGAAAGTGATTCAGACACCGGCGCCCTCAAGCATACCAAGTTAGGATAGTGAATACGATAGAGACACAGCGCCACCACATGGCAACACCACTTGCTAAGTGAACTGCAGGTACAACTACATGTAGAGATTCGTCGTCGGTCAAACGTAATGGCGACATTGAAGGTGCCTTGCTGGGTCATCGCTTGGGTCGGAACCACGGTACCACTGAGGTGGAATCCTGTAAAATAGGCAAAGAACAAAAAATAGACCAATACATGAAGAAATTTCACTCTATTATATTTTTTACACTGCAAGTCATATAAAGTTGTATCTAGAAGTTTAATTTGGTAATAGAATCATTTTTCGAACATATAAGGCATAATGTTGTAATTGCCGGAGTGTTCCTTTAACTCAAAATTTCATGTTCCATCTTGAGTATGTGGCGATTGTCTACCTTTGATGGAACCTAATTAAGTTTAATTGACTCTACAGTATCTTAACATGGTAGGGATGTTAATTTTCATTATAATATTATTATTTTCAGTGATGTCCTTGTTGCTAAATATAGCATATATTGCAAAGGTCTACCTTGAGAAACCTTGAACACAAAATCAAATTTGAAATACACAACACATGGATGTATGAACTTAGGAAGGACATGTGCTCATTGGGAAGTTGCAGGTGTTTGTGTTTCTATGCCAAAAATAAGTCAGTTTAAGTAACAAATATTAAAGAACATCAAATTATTTTCAATCGTAACCTTATAAAAGTTCATAATTTTATAAAATAAATTACCCTACAAAATCAAAGATGAAGCACAAAACATGTAAAACATATGAACATTTCTGCCAGGGTTCCCAGGGATTTTAATTTAGAAAAAGGCGCAATGATTTAGAGTAAGCTACGCGCAGACACAACACCTAGACATTGATCCACAAGCCTCAGCACACTGTACAGGATCAGCTCCCTACGTTTCGTAAGGATAATAACGTGACAATTAGCAGGAATTAGCAGGGGAATTTCAAGCTTAAGTACTCATCAAGTTTGCCATGAGAGCTTAATAAACCACTGCCAGGGTTTGAACCCACAACCTCTCATACCATAGTCGAACACCTTATCAAATATGAGCTAATTTGACTGCTATAAAATCACAATATTTCTGACCGGCAGACAGCAAAGACAACATACGCCTACATACAATTGACCACCAAAAGGTCACCATTGCCTCTCTAATAATTGTACTTACACCTTTTCTTCCCTCATATTTGGCTATCACAGTTGAAATCCATATACCCCCAATGGAAGACTAAGACCTTTAAATCCCAAGAGAGGGGTGTGGATTTCAAATGGAGTCACTCATTCAGAAAACCCCATTTGAAAGTCACACCCCCTGTGTGGAAGCTTAAGGTCATATCTTCCATAGGGGGTGTATGGATTTCAACTAGAAGTTTGCATTTGCATTTTCCATGCCCAGAATAAAACATTATTTCATTTTCAAGTTATAACCATTGATTTTCCCCAAAAATTTCTCCATGACCAATGTCAAAATTCCATTTTTTTGTCATATTTAAACAAATTCCATAAATTTTCCAAACTCTGTGAGTACCTAACCTACTTAAGCATGAGTCACTAAATACTTTCAGAGGCCAACACTACCTTCACCTTATATCCAAGGAACAATTTCACAAGGGCATATTTACAAGTTGGGTTTTATACAGCTTTTTTATTTTTTGGCAAGTCAACATTTTCAGTAGTGAAGATTTTTTTCTTTTATAATTTCCCGCATAATTAGAGCTTGCTTTGAATTAAACAGACCCTTAACCATCAATGTTTCATATCATCACAGCTTTATAAGTCAATGCAAAGGCAGAGACTTTAGCTAGAAGGAATCTGTGACTGTAGTTTATGTAGTAACTCTATAACCTTGTGGTTTGTCAATGTGTTAACACTTTATTTGTAATCATTAGAATTGATTGCTTTTGTGGTGAGTTGTTACCCAAAGCCATGTGCTTGATGTTTGCCTGGTCAATGAAAATGGCCTTTAATACATGTATGAGCATCTGGCTGTTCCAGTTAAAATACATGCATTGCAGCTATGGCAGACATGACCTTTAATAATCTTTCACAACATTGTGAATTTCAAATATGGTTACCTGAATGGGTGACTCCATTTGAAATCTACACCCTTGTGTAAGAGATTATGGTCATGTCTTCCATAGGGGTATCGAGGTGTGGGGGGGTGAGGGGTAAATGGATTTTATTAGCCCATTTCAAATATCTTGTTTTGTCCATAGATCTTTATTTTAGAACCAGTGGCAATTTTGCATAAGCCTGAGCTAAGACAGTTGAATGTGCAATTTGAAGTTCAATTAATGGGCTATTCCAGTTGAAATCCATAAACCCCTATGGAATACATTACCTTAATCTTCTACACAGTAGGTGTAAATCTCATACGGAGTCACCCATTCAATGAAGCCCATTTGAAATGAAATTCACACTGTGTGGAAGATTAAGGTCATTTCTTCCATATAGCATGTATGGATTGCAACTGGAATAGCCCACTAGCATTCAGGTGTATTCTCTCACTTTCCGTGATGGCTCCTGGTTTATTTTGAGCCCTGTCTGTTTCCACACATTTAATAAGAAATTCCTACTGGCCACAAAAAAAAACCCATAAGACTCCAAAATTTAGCTGGTCAATGTTTTACAGAGCCTGGAAACAAAACAATGTGTATCGCAAATTTGTACTCAATCACTCTTGTCGGATGCCATTTGGGTGTTGGCGACCATTGCCTTGATAGCATGCCTGAATGCATCCAATAAGCCCAGTATTACATACAATGCATGTTGCCAGCTGTCAATTGCAACATACACATCCATGTTGTGTTTCAATTACATGACTCCAGATAGCTTATAATGGCTAATTTTAACAGACTCAATTGCTCAGACGGCTGTCGACTCCCATACTTCAATAACTCCCTGAAAATATCTTACCAATTTGCAAGACTTCTTTGACAGCCTTACTCTTGACCATGTGTTCTCCCTTCTGGAATTCATCTGGACTGCCATTAGCCAAACAGGAATACAATCTGAACAAAGAACAAAGAATAAAATGGTGAAATTGTTGAGATGAATTCATACCACACCCATGCAGAATTCGGTAGTTGTTACAATTTCTATTCCCCCTTAGGCTAAAAACTTATTACGCCCATGGGCAGGAAATGTGTCTTTGGCCCCTGAACATGTTTAAAGTAAAACCTATGAAACCTGTTTGCAGTCATATTGGAGGTTTTTCCTACATTTGTACCCATTATTATTTCCGTCATTTGATTGGTAGATTCTCTACATCTCATGCTGTAAAATATTCTGCATAATATGACTGATTTTGTTTATCAATTGAGTTTCAAATGTTATAAATACTGACAACTCTTATTTGGGAAATGATACAATAATTACCCCATGATGAAATGGAGACTGTGGATCTATTATTTTCCCTTGACATCTGGTCACCGGGGAAATAGTAGGCCTGCCCAAGTATCCAGTTTACCCTGGGGTAATAGTTTTTAACATCATAAGCAGTCAAACTGTTGCATATAATGATATATGATGCACAGCAAATAACATTTACGATATATGGTTTTATTACCTGATATCTTCTTCATTTTCTGGGAAACTCCAATAAGCAATACGCAGCTGTAGATTCTCTGGTACAGGTGGGTAGACTTTCTCAACCACCTCAAATGGGATGTGTAATGCAACTGTCTTAGCTGTGATCTCAACAAGTGGAAGAACTGAAAAAGAACAACAAAAAAACAATGTGTACAACATTAGCAATGGGCAATTCCATTTAAATCCACACCCACCTTGTACAGGTGGGTAGACTTTCTCAACTAGCTCAATGTGTAAGCTGTGATATCAACAAGTGGAAGTACTGGAAAAGAACATAAATGAGTGTACAACATATAGCAGTAGGCTATTCCATTTAACATCTACACACCCCTGGTACAAGTGGGTAGACTTTCTCAACTTCCTCAAATGGGATGTGTATTCAACCGTCTTAGCTGTGATCTCAACATTACACATGTGGAAGTACAGTATTAAAAAGAACAAAAAATGCACCTGTGTGCAACATTAGCGATGTGACGAGTTTTCCGAATTGGAGAATCGCAAGGTACATGTATCAAGTTCCTATGGCAGAACAGATAGCTGCTCTTGCAGAAGATTGCTGTGCACGGAAATATCTTGTGGTCACCTGCTCCTCCTCCACAGAGGAGGAGAGGAAGAGGAGGAGGATGCTCTTGGTTAGGGAAGGGTGTGGGTTTAGGCTATGGTATGGGTGGGAAAAGGTGGGGGTTACAGCTAAAGAGGATAAGCGCAAAGATGCAGATGTCCAGAAAGAAGGTTTACGCTTCCAGTGTAGGAGATCGATTGATCACAGGCTTCTCCTGCTTTGCTTTCTCTATTTTGGTTGTCTAAGTCTCATGTTAATTTGGAAACAATTATACCTAATTATTTAACAATGACACCAAATGACCCCTAAATGACCTTTTACTACCTTTTAGTGACAAAGCCATTTGTAGCAATTTAGAGCTAGCAATTCAATACTGTGACTCGCATGTATGTGGGGGTGGGGCTCTTTTTGTTTTTGACTTAGCAGTACTTGATGCCCTTATAAACTAGGATCTCAAGTCCATCTCTCACTCGAAAGCCCCAATTTTTGTTCACCTTTCTCTCAGTCTTACCCCTCCACAAATATTTCAAATGGAGGTGCCCCCCCCACACACATACTTTTGGTTGGCTAGGAAAAGGGCTAGTCCAGGGTTATTTGCCATTGATTATGAGTATTATATAAAATACAAGAGATCAATTTATCCCCTCTGACAATAATAAAGGGAATAATAGTAAATGGAGCATCATTCAATTGGATAGTCCATGGTCTTTCAAGTGAACTTAAATGAGCCCTTACTCAGGCTAAATGAGATATTGATTCCTCCGTTTGAAATTCAATAGTTTCATCTTATACTTCACATTATTTCACTATGGGCATTTCAGACCATTCACTGTGAGTAAATAGAGAATAAATTAAACTGATGAAAATGTGGGAAAGAGAATGATGAATACTGCTAGGAATGGGCTACTGCTAGTAATAGTCACATACATTGCAAAATGCTTGAATGGCAGAGCTATTTTAATACTCTGCGAGCTGGCAAAGTATTGAGATATTTTTTCAAAATATCAAGAGCTATCTCAAGAACAGCTGAACCAATACTAGGCTTGTTTGTACTCATTTTAACGCATTTTACACGCTGATTCCAAATATGTGACCGTACACCCACGAATGAGCCGTAAATGTCCTCAATTGTATTCTGAGTTACAGTGTAAAATGGGCATGAAGGTCATATTCATAGGTATTTCAATTTGGTGCTACGTGTATCTCATTAAATGAGGTACACGTAGCACCAAATTGAGGTACCTATGAATACGACCTTCATGCCCATTTTACACTGTAACTCAGAATACAATTGAGGACATTTACGGCTCATTCGTGGTGTACGGTCACATATGTTCATGAAAATGCACAATTCAGATATTTTTGAATTTGTAAAGAAAATATGAAGAGTCGTTTGCAGTCGACACCCACATGGAGAAAGGAGAGCTGATGAACTCTTTTAATAGGATCATGTCAATGATTAGAGTAAAATGCAACACAATGAAGTCAAATGACCAGCAAAATCACTTGCCATTTTCTCATTTCATTATTATACAAAATGTATGGTTAATTTCATGTTGTTGCTACATCTACATGTATGCATGCTCAAAAAATTAGGTTCAGGTCTTGCCTACACATTTGTGATTGCGAGTGCCATAGCATTAATTGCATGCCTAAATTGGTCGCAAGGAAAAGGGGAGCACCAGATTTTTCCCAGGGGCCACGCCATTGAGGGAGCAAAGCTTTTGCAGGGGATCTCTAAAAATATAACTAAAAGTAGAATTTTGATATTTGGTTTGACCCCATCCCACCCCAACCACCCTGTTTATTTGTAATTCCAAAATACATGTAGTGCTTCACAAATTTCCTACTTTCTAATCCCCCTTTCCTGTAATTACAAACAAGCTATACTCCCAAATTTGGGGCTTATCTTGCAGTCTGTGCCTGGGTCCATCTAGCCCTATGGTATATCCAGCCCTGCTTAGGGGCGCACCATTAGATTTCCAGGGGGGGCATGGGAGTTTAAAAAAAAAAAAAACTTCGCCCACTAGTGAGACGGAAAAAAAACAACTTTGCCCACTAGTGAGACGAAAAAAAAAAATTTTGCCTCACTGATGAGTAAAAAAAAATTTTCCCCACCCAACTTTGTATAAAAATTTACATTAAAATTGAAAAAAAAATACTTCGCCGCTTGACGGTTGTGGCTACATTCATAAAATTTTGCGAAAATAAAACCCCTACGAAAATAACCACTAAACCAGTCCGTGAAATAATGAAATAACTACACACAAAGAGAATACACTCCAATCCCTACAGCCAGTAACATCATCTCATTATTACACACATATCCATCATTGGCTTTTTCTAAGAATTACTACTACAGACAAGATCAACCACAGAGTAGCTTCATTTGCGACACAATCCTGGGAGAATGAATCGCTTATGCACAGCCAATCATCAGCATTTTACTTTGATAAATTCTATTTTGTCATTTTATTATCACTTATAAAATGCTGAAATATCTTCAAAATTGAGCCTGTGGTTCTTGTGATAAGATAAGAACAACCTGACGAATTTTCAGTTAGAAGCCACATTTTTAAAAACAATTTTACAATATTTGACTCATTTATCTTGAGTTCATTATGTGCTTGATAGAACATCGTAGATGTTTCTATCATAGGTAGCAGTAGGAAAAAACCCAGTGAATGACCAAAAGCATTATTGAGATTTGAAACGAGACGTGTCGTGTATGTTTAGGCACGCCGACCATTCAAATGTGTCGTATGCACGCAAGCAATGGCTGCATGTCTGCCATGCCAAGCAGCAAATTTATGCTCAATGATAGTACCCTGGTGATCAGGATTTTGCTGCAATTTGGGCAAAATAATAAATGTGGGTGGGAGACATGGAAAAATAGATGAAATTTGTTCTGCTAGCTCGGTCTGCTGTTCTAAAACACAATAAAATGCGACTTGATAATATTGGCAAATTTAATATTGTTTGCATGGCTGAAGGTAGAATACTATGTATAACAATGTCATTAAAAAGCACTGACACTAATATAAGAGACATTTTTAGTCCTTTGGAATTCATTGTCTATAAGAATGTGGAACTAGTAAATACATAACATAGTAGGTTTTTTTCAATTCACATTATTATCATTTTATTGATTGATACTGATGGCAATAGGTCTTTATTTTATACTTCCATGTATTTTGTATCTTCAACTGAGCTTTATTTTTTATAATTATTTACATCAAAATTTGAATTCAACAAAATTGCTATTTAAACTCATGTATTCTTCTAACTTAATTTTATCTATAAATGATCATTTTACCTATAAATGTTCTAGCTTCAATATTATAATTACATAATCATGTAACAATGAATAAAATGTTCTCCAGTCAAATAACAATCTTCAAATTTATACAATCTATAATTAACAAACTATTATGGCTTTGAGAACTCCATTAGGGGCGCACCATTAGATTTCCAGGGGGGGCATGGGAGTTTTTGAAGAAAAAAACTTTGCCCACTAGTGAGAAGAAAAAAAAAACTTTGCCCACTAGTGAGATGAAAAAAAAAATTCTGCCTGACCCAAACTCCCATGCCCCCCCTGAAAATCTAATGGTGCGTCCCTTATTTACAGTAATCCATGCCTATGGCAAGACAGTTGAGTTTTAATTAGTGAACACAAACAACTCATCATTTGTCTATTCTAGATTAATTAGCAGATTTAAGCTATATGCACAATCAGAAATGCATTGTATTAACTTAAAATCATAAAATAAAATTATATTGAAGTTTGACTTGGATTTTGGACTTGGATTGGATTGTGCATTTTCAAGGGTTTTTTCTTGTTTTTTGTGTGAAATAAAAAGATAAACCATATTAACTATCTGGGTCAGCTCTTGCTCACCAGGTACATCTTGGCTCCATCATGTACTTCTACTCAGTATCTAAATTAAGTTGTTTTTGAAAACCTGTCCCATTCAACTTGTCAATTTATCCAACCAAGGGAGTGTAAGGCATGACCTAATAAGGAGACCCAAATCTAAACTCAACACTCTCAGTTTAATGGCTTTTATTAATAATCTGCTCAGACCAGAGATGTCTGCAAGTGTGTGTAGGGTGTATGTGTGAGAAATTTTAATATACGAGAAATTTTGCTTCAATCATTTTAAAGGGCTGTGTGAATTCGGTACTATTTGCAAAATTACTACTGGGACATGATAGCAAAAGCTCTATGCTGGCCAGGGGTAGCGTGAGCACAAAAAAATCTAAGGGTCCAATTTTATTTTTCTAGACCCTTTGTACCTGCAAAACCAATAAGGGGTCCAATGAGAATTTAAGGAGCCCATCTGTCCGAAATTCTGTTCTTATACTGATTTACGCCTCTGTGCATCGTAAAATTAAGGAGTCCATACAGTTGTTATCAGACCCTTTGGTCACTTTCAACTTGTGATTTAAGGAGCCCAAAATGGCCAAAATAAAAAATAAGGAGTCCTTGAGATGTGACTCCTGATGCTGGCTCTGTTACCTGAATGATATTGCCCAACAATAGTTATCGCACAAATAGTAGTTATAATAACAATAAATAAAAAAATATATAATCATCATTAGGGGAAAATTGAACGCCCTAAATTAATTTATGCAAAAATTAATATGTAAATAATAATATGAAAACAATAATATTGTACCATTAGACAAAAAAAAGGCATTTCTCAGAGACAAACAGTAAATGTGCATAACAAATGCACACACAAGCTTCGAGACATAAAGTACTCTTTTTGCCTTACAACGATACAATGAACCTGCCATTTGCTAATTAAATTGGCTGAAAATTTATTTGGCCCTGTCATATCTTTCTATGATATTTGTACAACTGTACATACATCATGAATGTTCTGATGTATACCATACATTAAATCATGGAAATGGAAAACATGTTTCATGTGTTGTACTACTTCTGCAGCCATGGAACAAATATTAATTGGATGGGCTTTTCAATATTATTATGGAGTGATACTTTTAATAAAATTTTATATATTGCTGTTATTACAAATATTTGTACTAGAAACTTGACATTTGGAGTGCATTTGAAATACAATACAATTCAATTATTCAAGTTAAACACTACTCCCCATTCCAGAAAAATACAGAACTATTTTTTTTTTGGATTAAAAAAATATTATCCTGTTTTGCCAAATGAAACATACCTAAATCCTAATCCTTTAGTTAGTCCTAACGGGCAATAAAAGTCTAATTTTAATATGTTGGCAATTTCAGGGAAAATGGTCCAAAAACATGTAATTTTGTATGTTTTCTTACAATTGTAGTCACAAAATTGTAACACTTGGCACAAGTCTAAGCATTCAAAATATTGAGTATAAGGTTAAAGTTGGCTCATATTTTGCTAATTGGTAATGAAAAAGATTGGAAAATGTGTTTTCCAAAAATTAGTATGCATAACTTGAAATTAGTCTTTGGACAAGTCTTTGGGCTTGATTGTCACAGAACACGAAAAAGGTCGAAAAACGCCTTTAAAATGCATGTTTTGGCCCCTATTTCCCAAAATTGACCAAATATTAAAATTTTACTTTCATTGCCAGTTAGGACCAACTAAAGGATTAGGATTTAGCTATGTTTCATTTGGCAAAACAGGATAATATATTTTTAATAAAAAAAAATAGTTCTGTATTTTCTGGAATGGGGAGTATTCTTGTATTTTGTTGCATTTTTTCAGCAACTGGGTAAAAGATACCATTCTTCAGCAATTTACACTTTCAGGAATATCTCATGTATAATAGCTCATAGTGAAGTCCTCAATTTTATTTGAAGTGCTGTTACTTGTATAGTGCTGTAGAAATGTGCTTGATAATAATAAATAAATTTGTAGCATTTCAGTTTTCTGAATTGAAATCTCTTGCTAAATTTTATCCTATTTTCCAAGTACACAACAAATCATGAAGTTTTTAAAGATGCATTTTAGATCAAATTCACAAAAAATAAGTAACAATTTGTAATTCAAAATTGTAGCAACTCTGGTCTGGCATTCATAAAATGTACATGTATGGTGTTGGATGTTGAAAGCATAGACTATACATGACTGATGGCCTTTAAATTGCTGTAACACATGAAAACATGGTCCATGTTAAATTGGTCTGATAACCATGATAACATGTCCTTGTCCTTAGCTGACCTGAGTGAACATACTGTGATGTGAAATCATATTCTGTTCATACAGCAAAATTACATCTCAAGATTTCATTTTTAAAATTGTTGTACTGTAAGCTACTGTATAGAGAATGTTTGCAGAGAAGATATTCTTACACTTCCCATAATGCATTTCTCCCATTTTAATTTCCTGTACTGATTTGTTATTATCTAGATTGCAAAATGGGTTGATACCATTGAAGAAATCAGGCCCGTATGCAGGATTTTTTTTTTGGGGGGTGCTGATTTTGAAAAAGTGGACTTTTTTTCAAGGGGGGGGGGGCAATTTTGTAAAAAGTGGACTTTTCCTCAAAATTTGGACCTTTTTGGCCAAAAAGCGTAAAACCCTGATTTTGTTGCTATGCACGCTCATAAATTGTCATATTTTGGGATTTTTGTATACTTTTTCACATTTGGGGGTTGCGTACGGGCCTGGATGAAATGAACCTGCAATGAACAGAGCAACATCCAGATCTTGCAAAATTATGTTAATTTCTTGACTATTGACCCCTGTTTGAGGGGGTACTACACCCCTGGCCAATTTTGTGCCTATTTTTGCATTTTTCTCACAAATTACAGCGCATTGGTGACAAGTAAGATATGTATATTATAGGGGCAAGAACTACAACTACTGCACTGAAAATTCAGCAACTCAAGCCAAGTAGTTATTGATTTATTGATTAAATATTGGTTTTCTCTCATTTTTGACTGTAACTCCACAACTGTTGTCTGTGCTGAAATAAAATTTTCACTGCAGTAGTTGTAGTCCTTGCCCCTATAAGATACATATCTTACTTGTCACCAATGCGCTATAATTTTTGAGAAAAATACAAAAATAGGCACAGAATTGGGCAGGGGTGTAGTACCCCCTTAACCAGTCTAATTTCAGAACCTGTGAAAAGTAATGGGAGTGTCATTTGATTTGATGAAATGAGGTGATACATCATGTTTCAAAGGATTCTGGGAAGCAGGCATTGAGTTTTGCAATGTGACAGGTGTGCTGTAAATCGCACGCCTGGATAACCCGAGGTGTGCTGCAAATCGCACACCTAAATAAACCAAGGTGTGCTTTTTCAAAACTGGTGTATGACTATGATTTCATTTTCAGCTAAAACTTAGCAAAATTTTGTGACAGCATGCATGGCCTTGTTTTAGCTGGCCATGGTTAAGCTCTGGGGTAATGAATGGTGTATACTGCATAGATGTCCCTGGACTTTGGACTTATTGCTAGTGTCATTTGTAATTAATTAATTTTTTTTAAGGTTTTTTTTTGTTTTGGATTTAGAATGTCTCTAGAATGTCCCTGGAACTTTAGAATGTCCCTGAATTTTTTTTTATAAATTTTTTAAAAAAAATTACAAAAAGATTTAAAAAAATTATAAATTCTTGTTTAAAATGGGCAAATTTGTAACTTATGTTCACATAATAATCTATGAATGATTTTAAAATGCATTTGTTTTGTATGCTTCTTTACTTCACAAATAGGTTGTAATGTGAACATCAATTATAAATTTGCCTATTTTGAACATGAATTTATAATTTTTAAATCTTTTTGTTTTTTTTTTAATTTTAAAATATTTCCAGGACATTCTTAAGTTCCAGGACATTCTAAATCAAAAAAACAAAAAACTTTAAAAAAAAAAAAAAAAAAATTTTTTTTTTTTTTTTTTTTTTAGGTGTCGAAAAATCGCACCCTCGGCGTGATTTTCAGGCGTGCGGCGTGCGAATCGTGACTCGACGCCTTAAAACTCAATCCCTGGGAAGGGTGAGATACCTTCTCTGGATTGGTTGTCTCTCAAAACCATATCAATTGTTGGAGAAAGGAGATTCTACACAGCCACTCACGATCATCCAGATTGAAAAATAATATCAGAACAATAACTTTCTACAAAACAGGAATAATTTCAACAATAATAATGACCACTGATGACATCAAATATAATTTCAATATTTGAAACCCAATCAAGATTTGTCGAAACAATTAATTTTTAAGTCTAAAGACACTTGTTACTGTGTGGATGTATTATGAACTTGGCAGAGAGATGAACTCTATATTAGCCTTGATTTTGGGGGCCAATAAATGGGCCAATTTGGTAGAGCTCTCTGGAAAGGACATGATATGTCTAAGGAAAGTGCACACTACACAGTCCCTGGGATTGTCTGGGTACCCATGCTAGATCCCAGGGTTCCTTGAGGTAACCCTTTCCGGGACTAGTTTTTTAAAGTAAAATTATACCCCTTGCAGGACCAGATTTCTGTAAAAAAAACATAGGCTACCCCTAACGGGACCAGGGGCATAGCCAGCTTTTTTGGTCAAAGGGGGCAAAAAGAAAAAACAATTTGTGGTTGCATAATTTTGATGTGGTATTATTGGAGGGTATACATAGGCCTATCCTGTTTTTTTAAGAGAGAATGTACATGTAAAGTCTTTGAGCTTTTACACTATTTTGGCTCATGATCGGGATGAATTTTGGTGGAAAACGGAGGGGCACAAATTTTTCTCTTTCATTTTTTGTCGGGTGGGGGGGGGCACTCTGGATAGGTACACATATGATACTCCATACACCAGAGACACATTTTCCAACTGTCAGAATTTAATGTGCAATGTGGTATTGACAACACTCTCTCGAGGTTTATATTATTAGATTTATTCAAGAGAAGCTGGTGGATGTATTTTTATTAAAGAATAAAATCAATTTGTTTGGTTTGCTCAATAAACAACTTAAAAATTAAAGGTTGACTGAAACAGGAATTATGTGATTTTAGCATCCTTTATGGCTAATCTAATTGATGAAAACAATATTTTTTTCCCAAAATTTCAGTTGCTTCGGACATTGAATTGGTGAGTTGCGATTATACACATTAAAATTTTCAGTCAATGTGACACTGACAAATACCGGTACCTCATTTTTGAAGTAGCTTAAAAATGGGCTATAATTTACCCATATCATTTTTATTTCAGAAATGTTAGATTCAGATTTATTATGTCTACAGGATATGAAGAAATCTGAAAGGTTAGGTCTGTCTTTAAAATTCCATATGCCTATTCATTTGAAGTTAATCAGATTTGTCTCTTCTGACATAAAAATGCACTGTCTACTGTCTAGCTTAAAGGAGGATTTCGTGATCCTAGCATCCTCTTTTTATGACATTTTTCAGTAGATATCCACGAAAAAAGCTTATTTCCAAAATTTCAGTTGATTCCGATTTTGCGTTTGCGAGTTATGCATGATTATGTGTATTACACTGCTCCATAGACAATGTGTTGTAATTTCGTTCTGGTGCACCAGAACGAAATTCAAATTTGGCGATATTTTTGCTAAGCGAATTAATCTGCAAGAAATATTTGGTACATAAACATTATGTAGCCAGAGGTATCCAGTGGTGTAAAAATCTCAACTTTTATTGGGAAAAGTGGGGGGATGAGGCTGTGGATCACGAAATGCCCCTTTAATTGTAGGGGTTATACTACATGTAATTCCAATTTTTTGGTGTGCAGAGAAAAGTGCAGATTATTTTAAATTGACGGATCTGGGAAAATGAAATCAGTTATTAAATGATTATCTATAATCATTCTTTTCCCTCTCTTATTTAATAATAATATCTACTGCAATTGAACTTAAAATTTGTTTAATTATCTGGTATACAATTATTCTTAGCTACTCATCCTTGTCTGGTAGATGGTCATCCAGAGGTCAAGCACAGTATCATTAATATCACTATCACACAAGTGTGATGAAGTACACATGGCTACTCTAAATATAGTCTGCACTGCAGATAAATACAGTGACCAAAGTCACACCATAGGTATATCGGTCACATATACTGCAGAAATTTTGCTGTTTGGAACGGAGAATAATTTATAATTTTGAAAAGATATATTTTGAATAAGCTGATCCAAATCAAGGTAAAAATAAAATCCAAGTACAGTATATGAAACTGCATGACATGCTCTCCAAAAGACTCTGGCATTGAACAGTGAACATTTTACCCTCCTTCCTTCCAAAAGGTATATTCCCCCTCCCTACCCAAAGAGTGGTGTAACCAGAGGCAAGGGGGGGGGGGGGCTATCGCCTGTGAGAAATGAAAATCTTTGATATTTAAGATGCCTTGTTTTGTACTTTTTAGCCCATGTTTGACCTTTTTTCAAATTCTCCCCCCCTCCCCGACAAAGTCCTGGCTAAGCCACTGATGCCAGATTTGGGGGAACCCTATTGAAAAACCTTATTATTGCTTAATCATGTGATGCGAGCTAGCGGGAGAAAGAACTTTTGTATATTTTAGCAGTTTTGTACCATTTTTCTACACCTTTCTAATATTTTACATATAGAAAGCAAAACTTTTCCAGCATTTAAATAGTACAAACTATTCACAGCTCAAATCAATGCCATCATTATATAAAGCGAAATATCAAACAAGTGCCCAAATATTGCTTATCTCCTGCCCCCTTTGACCAGCCAAAATGCTTGCCAACCTGAGGCTTGCAAAACAATATTTGATCCCCCTATAACTCACGGGCTAATTCCACCCCTAAGAGATGGTGCAAAGATTTGTGGCCGACCAAAAGTGGGGGGGTCAAAAGGGGGAGACAAGCAATATTTGGTACATATATGTATGTAGGTCGAGGGGGCAGCATTTCTATATTACATACACCCAGAAAAGGTGGAGGAAAATGTTAGGAACATGTTCAAATATAATTTGGGTTCACCAAAATCTTGCATGTGTAAAGGGGGGGGGCAAAGGTTTTTGGCACATTTTAAGGGTGGGGAGATATTTTGGCATGGCGGGGGTGATTTTGGCAGACCATTTATGATTACTGCATAGCCCCTAACCTCGCCCCTAACAAATTACATGCATCAATAAACACGGATCAACATTTCTTTCACACATCGAACACTGTCATACATGTGCATATTTGAAAGCATTCACTTTTACTAGAACAAAGAATTCAAATTGTAATATTTAAAAGATACACACACGAAACAAAGCGTGCATGCATATAATTACCATTACCGTACAGTACTTGATAATATGATTGTGCATTTGAGCAAGTTTACATCACTTCATGGTATGTGAACTCATATATAGAAAGAGATTTTTCCATTACTAAACAAAGAAATGGAGAGTGAGCTTTGTTAAAAACCACAATGAAACACCTGCATTGGTGGACAAATGCAATGTGTCATCATTAGTAGGAATGTGACAGGATGTTGGATCATGAAATATATGTCCAAATCGTATTTGCTCAAGTCAAAACCTTTCTCTTTGTGTCACTTTGGTCAAGTGCCTGAGGCTGGGAAAAAAACAAACAAAAGAAATTGCTATGCTGTTGTATTCCCCCTTCAAATTATTACCACATCCCCTGTACATGTACATGTATTGAAGAATAAGATTGATTGATTGGTTGATCATATCAAGTCCACTACTTGGTCGGTTCATCATTCATAAATCCATTGATTTTCTGAAGTTTTGTTCTTAATAAATATCTTTTGAGAACATTTGTTGAAGCAACATGTATAAATTCATAAGCACGTTGTTTTTTTAATTTTACTTATTTTATTTTAGTAGGTTGGAATATAGATTCTGTTTTTTTTTTATTGGAATTTGGATTTAATTTATTCTGGTTTGACAACGCTTGCTTTGATAAACCAAGAAAGCCAAGAAAGCCTCCTAGTCTTATGAAGCTTATTTCCATTGGGTCCATTTCAATACCAGGACAGGTTGGGAAGTTGGGAACAGTCAAGGGTTACACTAGAGTCCAAAGTTTACCGTTTTCTAAAATCCATTTTCCGTGTTTTAATCCGTGTTGTAAAATTTGTAAATCTGTGTCATGAATAAAGCTTAAAATGTATAAAAAATGATATTAATGTCACACTAAAGTGTTCAATTTCGTGATCAATATGCTCTGTTTGGATTAGCCCTAACCCTCCTGTATACTACAAAATAGTGAAAATACTAGTTGATATATGCGCTGTTCGTGCGTGCATCCCACGTGGTGTGATGACACAATCGCTCTAAGTGATATATAGGCATGGTTTCGCTGGCCAGCGAAGCCCAAGACCCGTGGCAAAGTGTCGCCGATCGAGTGCTTGGCATGCAAGGGGTCTAGGGTTTGAATTCCACCCAGAGCAAACAACTTCTTTCTTTCTTTTCTCTCTTTATTCTTTCCTTCTTTCCCTTCCCGTCGCCAAAAAGCTGAAGGCGGTTAGGGTTAATACATTGTAGGTCGACTGTTACGATGTTTGGAGGGATAGGGGTTCATACCTTGGTAATTCGTCGTCCGTATTCCATAGTGGCGTATGGTGGGGCGCCGCGAATAAACAACTTTTCGAGAAAATCGGGTTTGAAAAAATGCCAATTTAAAATCGAGTTGTGTAAATCAGACATTCATATATTTTGTAAATGATGTGAAATTTCAATAGTAAACTAAATAGATTTTATTGTTATATATTTTTCAAAAGAAATAAATACATACTATTGCTGGCAAACTGAAAATAAAACTATACGTCACTATGGAAAACAAACAAAATGCAATACCCTAACCTAACGTTAACCGTACGCCACCTCGGTCGCCCTGTAATCCCTATGGCGTTACTTTTGTCTTTTCAGATTCCATAGTGGCGTATAGGTCCGATCACGCTGACGCCACTATGACATACGATGTTTTTCATTTTGCCGATATTTCATAATTATAAAAGTGTATAAAAAGTGGCGTATGGTCGATACGCCACTATGGAATACAAAAAATGTCACTTTGTAACTATCATACATTTAATTAATTAATTACTAATTAATTAGCTAATTATGACTGATGAGACTTAGAAAAAATGAAAGAGAACATCATTAAAAACATATGTGCCAATTTTCAAAAAAAATGACCAAAAATCACTATACGCCACTATGGAATACAGCCGACGAATTTAGCTTTATTTCGGTATTATTAAACAGTATTTTTATCATAAAAATTGACATACATGTAAGCCTACACAACTCATGATTGTTTTTAACATTTATTTCTCTTATCTTTTAACAATTTTTGTCACATCATACAAAAATGTAATTTTCCGTGTTGTCTCCGATTCCGTGATTTTCTTCCATTTTCCATATAACGGAAAACTTCAGACTCTAGTTAACACCCTACTCTTTTCAAAATGGACTGCGAGATACATGGCTCTAAGTACACACAGGACTGACAGATTAACATCCCCTCTGAAGGACAGAGTACTTTCATGATTCATTTACCCAATTCTAATGAACAATGGAAGAGAGCTGAAGTCTGAACTCCCCCCAGTCAAAATCTCCATCACCAGGAATTGAACCTGGAATCTCATGCACCAAAGGCAAATACTGAAACCATTAGGCCACACTCGTCCCTTCTCGTTTGAAGAAGAGGTTGTCACCAAGGTTGAAAATAAGAGTTCTAGCTTGAACCAGGGGCCACTTTGGCAAAAAAGTGGCCCCTGGTTCACCAAGATTTGGAGTGAACCAGGAGCCACTTTGGATGAACCAGGAGCCACTTACTGTCACACCACAGATCCCAACTTTCATCATCTTTCTTCCATGCTTTCATAGAATACAAATTCGAAGCAAATGAAGAGGGGCAAAGGCAAAGAAAAGGGGGGGGGGTAATCATTAAAAAGTGACTTGTTAGCCACCCTCGGGTATCATGTACGCATCTAACAAAACTATCGAAGAGGGTGTCTTTTTCATCATGGTATCACTTGTCATCATCTTTTTTTTTCTTTCAAAAAGAGGTGTTTTTGAAAAGGCATCACACATTAGGGGTACCTGAACCGCCAAAAGCCTATCATGTTTAGGGTTGGTTCATTTGCAAGGAGTCTTGGGAAGAAGAAAATGAATGGGCAAAATGTTTTATGTGACACAAGAAATTGAAAGTTTGCTGGTCTCTCATCAAATTTGACATACTTTGGGGGGGGGTATAAGTTTTAGAGTCCCAGCTGGAAGATCCATCCTTGCCCAATCCAAAGTGATCAATGGGTTGAAGGACTTTGGTGAGTTTTAAATGTTAGTGCTGATATCCACCCCTGTGGACGTACATTTCTCCATTGATGCTAATCTTATGTGTATTGTCTAAGCTAGAACTGGCTTGCTCGGTTTCTCTGGTCGAGACACCCCCAACTAGCGTGCACGGAAAGCACCGGGGGAAACTGGAATGAACTATTGGTTCAGAGCCAGGGAGGGTCTATTACACCAGCACCTGAACAAACTGTGCTATATTGTAGTCCAAGCTATTTTCATACTGAAGGATAAGGCTACATTATGTTCATGATATTGGGTTCCTTCCTTGAAATGGTTTACCTGTTGTGATGGTCAGTGTAATTGAACAAAGGCACTGTACACAGTGGCCAAGGTAAAGGAGCACTATGCAAGGCAATTTATAATTGCAAGGGCACTCAATTGCCTTGCAAATATACAAAGAAATATTAAGTAGGCCTATTTTCAATAATATATGATAAATTTATGCAATTTCCTGTCTGTTTTTAATCAGGTAAAGGGCATAAAGATAAAGTGTAAATCCTGGGGGACCACTCACATACATGTATTGTAAATGGTCTATATCAGGTTCGTAGGAACTGATAATTACAAGACGTCTCGTAATTCACAGACCGTCTGTGAATTACGAGACCGTGAGTCTCTGAATTACGAGACTTTCGTTGATTCTTGCAAGTCTTCTGAATTTGGCACTCGCTACAGCATTTTGGCATCTGGGTAAGCACGTTTAATAAATTTCTTACTTGTTTACTAAAACTTTATCTGAGAAAATCTGAATTTTATGCTAGCAAATTTTTACAGCAATGCCCCAAAGTTGCAAAGACATTAAGAGGGGACATTTCAGTAAGAAAATCCACTCCGATTTGCAATGAGTCCGATGTTCACGTTCAGGTAAAGTCCGTGAATTACAAGACCGTCTGGTAATTACAAGACTGTCATATGGCCCGGGAGTTGGGAGTCTGGTAATTACGAGACGTCTTGTAATTACCAGTTCCTACGAACCTGATATGCATGTGTGACCAAAAAAACAAGGAAGAGCGGGTGTTTTTTTAGGCAAGACAAGTTACGCGAGTGATGCATTTAGGGTCTAAAAAATAATGATTTTCAAGAATAAGGGTACTTTCCTGAAACTGAACAACTTGTTCAGGGTACTTGTCAAAATTTTGGTGAATTACGAGTCCAAAAAGGGTACGTTTTTTTTATTTTTAATAGCCATAAAAATCATTAGGGGTAAATTTTATATTAAATTACCTAAAACTGGGTGACAGGGATGTGCGCCACACTGACCCCATTTTCAACTCCCTCTCAACTAAGGTTGGCATTTTCGGGCGGGTAAACGGTACTACCGAGATTACATTACCCGGTAGGAAATACCCTCCCGGTACCGAGAATTCAAAAAAAAAAAAAAAAGTTTTTATTTTTTCGGTTTTGTAGTGTCCCTGGACCTAGACCTAAATGCTAGGATCATTCATGGTTGACCTAAAAATAAAAAATAAAAAATAAAATTTCAAGATGTTTTGTATTTTTAATATGAAAATTGATAATTTGTATTCATGTCATAGTCTATTAATGATTTCAAAATGCATTGAATTTGATTTTTTTTTTTTTTAGGTCAACCATGAATGATCCTGGCATTTAGGTCTAGGTCCAGGGACACTACAAAACCGAAAAAAAAAACCTCCCTTTTTTTTTTGTTGTTGAAATTTCGGGTACCCGGTTACCCGCCCGAAAAATGCGGCGGGTACCGGGTACAAAAGTACCCGAAAATGCCAGGCCTACTCTCAACAAACAAATCCATCAAAGCATGTGGGACAAATGTTAACATTTGGGGCCCTTAACTCAACATCAACAATTACCTCTCATGGCCCCTAAATGATCTTTGACCCTACATTTTATATCACCTTACATTAAGAAATTTTTGGCAAGCCGAAAGGTGGGGGAGGGGAAGCAATTTTTGGCAAGCCGAGGGGGGGAGCAATTTTTGACACACATTCATGGAGCGCCTTTTTAACAAAACGCTCTAAAAAGGCTAAAACAGTACGGAAACAGTATCTGCTGGCTGTGCTCGCAACATACACCTTGGCATGTTCAAGGGGGGGCAAAGATTTTTGGTGGGCCGAGAGAGGGGGGGGCAAGCAATTTTGGTGGGCCAAAGGGGGTGCAAGCGATTTTTGGCTAGCCATTTGGAAATTTTAAATTTAAATTTAAAAGTCCTGCTGAAAGTTGTTTGTAATTTCATACAGCAGTCCAGAACTATCAATTTCTCATATTATATAATCACTTTTAAAACAGAAAACATACACCACAATATGATCTTGCGTGGTCCACAGATCACACCACAATTTTGCAATGTTTCCATTACTGCAATTACCATTTGAGAACAATGAAAGCCAAACAATGGGTGAATGACCAAGCACTTGCCAAAAGACATTTTGTAATTACAAGTACCATAGTGCAAAACTTCCAAGGTAAAAACAAGCTTTTCAATGGTTACCAAGCAACACCATGTTCATTCCAACAGTGGGTCTTGTGTCCCCTGAGATAACAATCCAAACAGAGTCTTTACTTTCAAAACAAAAAAAAATAAACGATAACCACTGTAAGAACTAAGAGAAGTCTTGATGTTGTTAATGTTACCCAACAGGCATCTGCATGGACAGCCGAGATCAGGGCCATAGCCGCAAGGGGTGCATGCCCTACTCCAGGCCCATACGCAGGGGGGAGTGCACCTGTACCCCTCCCAATTGGCAATAAAAAAATTCCCCAAAATGCCAATAGTTTTTTATCATTTGAGTTCCAAATTTTGGGAAAGATCCACTTTTCATAAAATTGCCCTTGAAAAACAGGGGTGGAATTTCGGCGGGAGTCCGAGAGTCGACTCTCGCAGAGACTCCTGTAAAAGTCCTATTGCGAGAGTCCACTTACGTTTAAGTTCAACAAGCCTTAAAACTCAAAGCCTGCAAAATATAAAGGAAAAGTCGCCAAAGATGCAATGACATAATATGGAAGTGAGAGTTTGTTTGTTTGAATGCATTTTACGTAGGCCTACATAATTATAATACCTTTTGGACTCCCGCAAGATTGTACAAGGAGAATCCATTTACGGGAATCCATGGACTCTCGCAAAACTCTCTTGCGAGAATCCACTTGGACTCCTGTGGCACTTTACGAAATTCCACCCCTGAAAAAGATCCACTTTTTCAAGATCTGCACCTCCCATAAATAATCCTGTGTACGGGCATGCCCCACTCCTAGAAGTCCATTCCCAAGAGTCCACTTTCTGGTACAAACTTGTCTACATTGTAGTCTATTGAAACTATAATTTGGTAAAATGTTGCACCAAATGGGTTCAATTAGATGTTCACTGAACTTATGAGGGGGACCCCTCCCTGCATGCATAGGTTTTCCCTTCTCTACAGAGGCATAATTATAAATTTACATTAACAGGATTGAGTGAAAGGGAAGGAGGCGTATACCACCAAAGGTAAGGGGGGTTCCCATGGGAGTTGGGGGAGTGGGACAACATATATGGGGAGTCTTAGAAGGGGGCATACTGGGGGATCATATTTCACAATTGGGGTAATATTATTTTGCACCAAAAATAGGAAGGTCATAAAATTAAAAGGCCTTGTGACTATAAAAAATATTTCTTGACCTTTTGGGAATAAATTTGTTTTGGGTGTGTGTGACTGTGTGCAAGAGGGGAGGGGGTCCTGAATTTCAACCCAAGATAGATTCTGGTCACTGACATATTCATGACCAATTTATACAGCATGATGCTGGTAGTCTACAACGTTTAAATTATCAATGATAATCATCATGATCATTGATCATGTACATGTACAGTGGCGTAATAGGGTTGGTAGCGCCCAGGGCAAGAAACAAAATTAGCGCCCCTACCCCCACCCGAGAATATCTTAGACGCGGGGGTGTGGTAGCTTTAATATTTTTTAAGTGAGGCCGATTTGGTGCCCCCTAGTGGTAGCACCCGGGGCATGTTGCCCCCCCTTGCCACGCCACTGATCATGTAATAAATTGATATGAAATGAGAGATCCTATTTTTCTCATTTATATGTTATTGAAATTAGGAGTTCCAAATCAGGTGTATTTTTGAAGATATCATCGAAAAACTGTTGAATTCGTCTCAAATGTGGTACACCACAGTAGAGACTATAAATTTGAGTTTTTTGATGATTTCTCCGGAAATTTATATACCAATTTGGAATGTCTAATTTCAGTAGGGCCTATAAGATGTTTTGAGAAAAATATGAGCTTTCACCTGATACTTTAAACACCCAACCCTGCTTTTTCCTATCGGAAGTTAAAGAAGAAACGAAAAAGGAGAGAAGATGAAGAAAGAAGTCACTTGGCGGGCCTGGGATTCGAACCTTAGACCCCTCATACCAAGCACATGATCACGGACCGGTAGCCACTTACATGTAGGGTGATTGCGTCATCGCAGAGCCTGTAGTGATTTCATTGCTCAACATGGTATTTTGTGGTATCTACATGTATGGCAGTATGGGTGTTAGGGTTAAAAACTTAATAACATGCTTTTCTTTTTAAAACACGTCCTATGTGAAACTCACAATATTTGGAGTTGTACAATATCTAACTCTCAGCCCAAGTCGCAATATTATTTGCACAGGACGAAGGAGGCCATCAGTTTTCTTCATTCAAGAGCAGAAATTCATCTTCCTGTGCAGTAACATGATGCCTGCCATGGGCTTGCACTTTTAAATCTTGGTAAACTGAAACTCATCATCATCATCATCATCATCATCAATGTGTCGTTATTGGGATATCCTGATAATGACACAGACACATTGAATCATTGATGATGAGTTTCCATTTAGAACAAAGAACATTGTACAAGTGTAGGAAGTGTTAAGAGAGATGATCAGAGATCCATAAGTGAGGTGCCCCTTCAATTCATTCAGCTCAAGTAATTGATGTGATGTATAAATCTTCCAAATTAGTGTCATTCAACTTCGGCAACCAAACAATAAGCTTTGTTTGGTGGCAATGACATAATTAGGAACACAAAGTCTTGTATGGTACCTATGTCGCTTCCTACAAATGCTCGTGTAATAACGGGAAGGCAAGGCAAGATACTTCTTTTATGTTTACTCTTCAATTCAACAAGACAAGTTACAAACTAATTAACCCAGTCCACTGTTCAATTCAAAACATACATACCTTCAGAAGAACTATTCTGGGATGTAGATGATCCTGCCAAACTTGCTACAGATGCTGATGGTCCAGCAACAGGAGGTCCTGAAGAACTCTTCTTCCATCCTCGCCAATTGTTGTTGCAGACGCTTTCTGCTTCACTCACCCAAGAGCATAAAGAATCTTCTTCGAAGCGATCGCTATCTTCAAATGAGAACTGGTCTCCTTGTGGATCATCCCAGTCCAACATGTAGTCCATGGTCTTCTTTCACTAGCTAACTTAATCTTGGGTCTCTTCTGCCTTATAACAATCTGCAGGCCAAATTAAAATTTCAGCTTAGCTAGCCTACAGCCAGAATTGCAATTGTGGTTGGCTGATACTGATACACACACACAGTGCAGTGTGAACTGTGTTGGGCAATGCCGGTTTTGACAAAGAACAAGGGTGTGTACGAAGATTGAAACGTTATAAATACGAGACTTACAGCCTATTTCACGCAAGATGATTCAACTAAAATTCACGGTAATATCATGGAAATGGAAGTCGTATCATAATCACAGACATTTGAGAACAATAAAACTGGGAACAATGAATGAACAACAGCAGTGCACCCATTATCATTGTACGGACATTTTCATGCCCGGCTACTTAAATTTCAGCCAAACAATTCAACCAATAGATGGAATGTTTTTAATCATCAAACATGCTGCCATATACTTCACTCTCTCATCAAGTAGATACGAGACAAATTCCGAGTTAAATGTCCATTTTGGTGACAAAAATCAAGTTGTCCTTTCATCGACCTCAGTTCATCCAGCTGGCCAGTTTCCAAACAATAACATGGCATCTACGATCGGAAATGATCGGTTTTCGTACTCGGTAATTTCCGGTTAAATTTCGTCCTTGACCTTAAACTGACCTTGGGTCGTGTAAGCACATTCAATATGTGTTTCAAGATAGACACAAATAAACGCTTAAAATTCCTTAAAATCAGTTAATTTGATTTTGAATTAATTTTTTTAAAGTGATAGTATTTTTTAAATATGAAAATAAGTCTTATAAACTTTAATCATATATTAAAAAATCCATTTTTTTTAGCAATTTACAGATGAGGTGAGCCGTCCCAAGTTCAATTGAACTTTGACCTTTTTGACATCAGAAACAAATACATCCATACTGAGGTAAAATCATAGTGTAAAAATCCGACAAAATCGTCCACAAATCCATAAAAATAAGACATTTGAATGCAAGAAGCATACAGATAAAGTATAACGCTACACAAAATGATACATATTTTAAACGCAGAGTGTAATATATCGACCTAATTGGAGGTCCGAAATGTCATGTTCAGAAATTCAATACTACACGTTAATGTGCAATGTGTGTGGGAAATAAATGATATTTCACGAATGCATGAATGTGATCATTGTACGTCATAGGGCAGGATGGCAAGCTTATTATTTTAATGAATGTAGATCAGGTAAATTGCTATTTATGGGAAGAGGAATTTCTCAATTCGAAACAATTGGAGATCAAATTCATGAATCATGATGGATGGCAAATCAAATGTCATCCTGGGCATGCGGCTCATGCCCATGGCATGATCATGGGCTGTGCACTGCGATCAGAAATAAAATATTAAGGAGTGGTGCAATATTATGTGTACCCGGCCCTGGGGTGAGGGGGCAAAGACTTTTGGCACACTGAAAGGGGGGGCAAGCATTTTTGTCAGGTCGAAAGGGGGGGTTTCAAGCGATTTTTGGCAGGTCGAAAGGGGGCACTACCAAAACACTGCACAGGATTTCACAAACAAATTATGCAAATGGAATGGAACATGGGAATGGAGTGATGCAATAATTATGTGTACCCTATACCCGGCCCTGGGGTGGTGAATTACAGGGGCAAAGATTTTTTGGCACATTGAAAGGGGGGGTCAAGCGATTTTTGGCAGGTCGAAAGGGGACACTGCCAAAACACTGCACAGGATTTCACAAACAAATTATGCAAATGAAGTAGAAAACGGAACAGAGCCACTCATATCATATGACGTCATACGCGTCATCATCGCATCGATATCCTGGCTTTTCAATTCAGCCGAATGCCGATCGAGCTAGTCTCAAAACTGGGGGGATGGGAGATGGCAAGAGAACTGTGAAAAAGAGTCTACGTATCAATCTATCGAAAATATCATGCCGCTTTCCCCATTGAATGTCGTTTCATAACCGAGGTATCGTAAGTTTCTACGGCGATTTTGTCCCAATTTGAGACCGCACATCGGTAAAATCAATGTAAATCGGTATGTAGGCCTACCCTATCCTAGATTTGTTAGATTTAGCGTATTTTCATATTTTTGTCAGGAAATGGAATATTTTTTATTTGAAAGTTAGTGTTTCAAGCATTCATTTGGTGCCAAATTCGGCAAGGCACACAAAACATTTAACAAGCACAGAGACAAATGGCCGGATGCATCCATGGATCAAATGGTTGTTGTGGACGATAATTCAATGGTAAAACTTATTGTGTGCGCCATTCTGCATTTCAGTGTGCGCATGCCCAGACTGCCGATCGAAATTATGTACAGTACTACAGTGTCAATGGAGCAGTTGGGGGGGGTCAGGTGATTTTGGGCACAGATATTTTGGGCACCGCTTCTATATACACTCAAGCCCTAAAAACGTGTAGAAAAATATCAGGAACATGTTCAAATATGGCCATTGTCGAGACCCTGAAAAAGTGGGAGGGTGACACTTTGACTGAAAATTTCAACTTTTCTCTTAAAATTAATTTAAGACAGCGTCATAATCCTAATTATTCTGCCTGAACATGCTACCAAAACAATGAAAAGATAAGACATATGACATTGCTAATTAATTTTACGCACCAATAAGTTAACGAAGTGCAAAGTGGGAGGATCACGGATCTTCGGACACGGCACAATGTAGTACGACGTCCAACTCGCGATTTGACCGTTAAAGGTCAAGTTTTTACGATGCGAACTTCGCATTGACGAACTGAGCCCTCGTGGGTATCAAGATCGATATATTTTCGCGCGTCATAAGCGGGTTTACTTCTCTAATCGATTCTAAAAGGTCAGATTGATTGTTTTAAACCGGGTTTGTTTTAAAATAAACCTAGTTATAGGAACTTTCTTAATATATATCTGGGATTAACCTTGCTAATCCGGTTAGGAAAATATCATCCCCAGCAGCGGCGTCCTTGACTGTACTGGTAAGTGGTATTTTACGATTGTTTACGCTAAGTTGATTAGAATATTTCTTGTCTTATCCCTGTGAGCCTAAATTACATGCATGCATTTGTTTCATTAGTATTTTAGGCAACTTTTGATTGTAAAACCGTTAATGAGCAAGATACGGATTGTAGAGAAAAGTGTCTCAAAATTGAGCAAAATTCGCACATGTGCATGACATGTGCGCTATGATATGCTCTTTCACATGTGTTGTCAGTGCACGAATATGGCGATTAGCCGAACAACGATTGTACTGTAACATGATTGGTAAGCTTATACATGTATTAAATAGCCATAAACTCACTGCTGCATTACATCAGGTATTGTCATGATTGTTTATTCGTAATTTACAATGCTGATCCTGATGGCCATTATGTCAATTTTTCGATAATTCTGTCGGGTCAATGACAAGTTCTGAATGTCGAATGTCAATCAAACTCAAACAAATTCAACATATTTATACCAATTCATGAATTACCATGTCCATGTATTATGATACGAGACAAGATCCCAGCATAGCATTCAGCTGCTATGACCTAAATCCTAATTTTACTGACTTTTCATTTGGTTTGCTCTTGCCGCCTTGGACTTCATGACTTGGTACAATATTCGAGAAATCTACAATGTATCTACATGTACTGTCAAGTGACGTGTGTACAACTCCTGTTACTTTCAGATTCGGTGACCGTTTGTAATACAAGTAGACAATTCAATTCATTCAATCGTCACCAATTTTCAAATATATTAAATTTAAAACAATTCTTTGTGAAGTTATCGAAATAACGTTTTTGACTGTTTTAATTTTTATGTTTTCATTATAAATGTCACAAAGTATTAAAGGCCTATTCAGTGATCCCAGCGAAAGTGTAAAAAAATTAAAATTGTTTATAAATTGCTTTAAAAGTGAAGGATAAGGCATTCAAATTGTCATTTGGTATTTTTGAAATGAAAAATATTGCAAAAAACAAAAAGCAAACAGCAATATTGAAGAAGTTGAAGCCCCATTCAAATACATGTAGCTAATTTCTGTACTGAGAGTACAGAAATTACAGATTCATGTAAATGCCTTTATTTTGTCGTAAATACACAGCTTTCGGCTGAACCACTAGCAGGCTATGTCACTATGTCAGCACATCTATGACAATGACAAAGGTACCAAAATATGTACTGTATACACGCCTCGGGCATAAACAGCGATCATGCCCTCAATCCTATGAATGAACCCCTAATTTAACATTTCAGAATAATTTGCACAGTAAATTTTTCAGGAAGCCAACTAGCTCCTTTTCTTGTTTTTAAAATTGTTCTTTCTGGTTTTCTGTCCTCCAGAAAATGATGTCAACCATCGACCAAGGATGTGTGGATTTGTCATGTCTCTCTGAAGACTTGTCACTGCAATTTCCGCTTCAGCTCCATCAAGATGTTCAGCAATCACCAACGCTCATATTTTTGATCAGACTATAATTGAACCTTTAAAGACTGACTCGTCTATTCGCTACGTCTGGCATGGATCATAACCGTGGATTTTTATTGCGGATTTACTGTTCATGTGATTATTTGTCTCTATTTCCAGAAACAAAACTGGGACAATGGAGATATGCGATATAAAGTCATTTACATGTATTTACATGTAGACAAGCAGTTTTACTGCTAAAAGTTATCTTCACTGATTACAGCATCTTGACTCGGCAACATTTTAGAAAGTTCTTGTTATCATCCAGTAGCTAGCAGACTTCCCTTTCACTGCGAGAAAGTTCTTTGCGAGTTTCGGTATCTAATATGAATTTTACATCCGTGGCTAGAGTGTAAAAGCTTTACCGATACCGAACTGAAATAGCACTACTTTTTGGTGCCAAGTATAGGCGGTAGACTCTTGCGTGATTTACCGTACATGTAGTAGGGTAGCGCAATTTGCAATTAAGATGCAACTAATGTACAGAACAATCCTGTACATTATTAACTGTAATACTAATAGTAATACTATTATTTACTATAAATATGCTATATTGTATTGTCCATTTGGCTCCCTCAAGACGGTGATGTTTGCACTTTGACATACGTTGCAGGTGTACAGATGTAGCGCTTTTGATCGCGCATGTAAACGCACCAATTCATCTCACGCGAGTTAATACTACACGCACTAGAGCATGCACTGATTTTACGATCTCGAGCAAGCCAAATGGATCCCTACAGTGTTAAGATGGATGAAATGAAATCTCTGCATTACTGATCAATTATTTTCCAACAAGCTATCGAAGCACGGTCTTTTTCTCAGATCTATCACATTTTCAGTATATTAACTCACTTTGGGTCACAATGATAGGTACATAGATGGGGTACAGAGCTTAAAGGATGGGGTATGAGCATTTGGACAGTATTTTGTGGGACATGAGCAGGGGACAAACGATTTGCGCTGAACTTTTTTCGCGCAATCTCCAAGCAATTGGCTATTTTTTTCCTATGGGCATTTGCATTGAAAAAAAGTTCGCACAATCTCCGCGCAATTGGCCATTTTTTCGCGCAAATCATTTGTCCCTGGACATGAGAGCACATCAGACATCAAATTGCATTTTGAATACGAAGAATGTCGTTCTGATATCAAATAATTTTTGATTTTTTTTTGTTGAAATTTGCAATTTTTAAAAATCTGATGATGTACTTAAACTTAAAGTGTATGTAGCTGGGATGAAAACCCAACGATAAATTGAAAATTTTTTGTTTTTCGTATTGAAGATACAGATTTTTCCCCCAAACACACAAAAAAATATATGTCTTTTTGGGCAAAAATGTATGTCTCCAAATATGAAAAGTCAAAATTTTCAATGGATCGTCTGCTTTTCCTTCCAGCTACATACATTTTAAGTACATATAACTAGATTTATAAAGTTAACATCAAGGACTGTTATATCAAAATTTTAAAATATCAAATTTTGTCATAAAATTTGTATTATATCGCAATTTTAAAAATGAAAATTATTTGATATCAGAATGACATTCTTCGTACTCAGAATTCAATTTGATATGTCTGATGTGCTCTCATATCCCACAAAAAATACTGTCCAAACGCTCATTCCAGAGCCCTTAAGGTCCATATACTCCAAATATTTGATATAGAAGATTCCTTCAACAAGTATTTGTTATGCAATCTACTTCAATTCCCCCCGGTACATGTAATTCTATCTTTTAACAAAATAATGTTAGTTGACCGAAAATCAAAATTTATGTTGGTTGATTGATATATATTATTGATTTTACATAATCAAACATTCATTATAAATTAAACCTTTGGCTGCAATAGAATAGGATTTTATTAAATAACAAATACAATGTTGCATCAAATATTCTATGTCAAATAAAAAGTAATTGTTAAATTTATTGTTTGTCTTTCAAAATTTATTTAGTGATAATTACAAATATTTATTATTATTTTTGTGTATAATGTACTTTATGAGATTATATACCGTACTGACTCGGGTATAGTCCCACCCCGTTTTGGGGTGAACATTTTTCAAAATTGGGGTGGGACTATACTCAATTTCGATTTTTTTTTTTTTTTTTTGGTTTTGGAGTGTCCCTGGACCTAAACCTAAATGGTAAGATCATTAATGGTTGATTAAAAAAAAAAAATTAAAAATTAAAAAATTTTAATTGTAGGCCTATGTGTTTTGAATAAATTTGTATACAAATTCAATGCATTTTGAATTCATAATAGAGTATGACATGAGCACAAATTTATTCAAAACATATAGGCCTAAATTTTTTTAATCAACCATGAATGATCCTAACATTTATCTCCAGGTCCAGGTACACACCAAAACCGAAAATATTTCTCAGAATTTTTTGAAACTTTGGGGTGGGACTTTACTCGAAGGTGGGACTATACTCGCGTCAATACGGTAATTTATGTTGCAAAATACAGGAAACTTGTTAACACGAAATTGCTGGGGCTAATGAATTAAGTTTGTGGCATCATGAGTTTATTTATAAACTTGAGACTCTAAAATCACTGTTATCAGACATTTTGGTTAAGAGTGTGTTAACAAGTTTCCACTGTATAAAAACTTTTCAGATCTATTGTTTTATATATTATTAGAATTAATTTCACTTGCACATTAGTCTTGTTATTACTAATATATAATTTACACTAACAAATCATAAAGAATCATACGTGCCAAATTAAGTTATATGATTTGAAAGCTCTCAATTTTTGGTTTGATTTATTTCAGAAATTCATTAAACAAAATTAATTTAATACCTTATTATACATGTATATAGCTAATTTCTTTAGGCAAATGCATTTTTTAAATTTCAGAATCCAAAATCCATTCCATATAAGAATTTTTTAAATCAATTTGAAGTGCTGGAATACAATACAATGTTTACACCAAATTGTGGTTTCATCAAATTACAAATCCCTAAATATCTAAATGAGAGCAAGGAGTAATTTAGAAATGGAGAGGGGTGGGATGGTAAAACAGGAATGGGAAGGAATGGTAAGACTAGAGGGGATCAATGGGTAGGGATGGTAAGACAGGAAAATAGTGAGGAATGGTACGACGAATGGGGAGGGATGCTGCAACAGGAATGGGGAGGGATGGTGTGACAGGAATGGGTAGGGATGGTACGACAGGGAGGGTACGACAGGAATGGGGAGGGATGGTGTGACAGGAATGGGTAGGGATGGTACGACAGGGATGGAACGACAGGAATGGGGAGGGATGGTGTGACAGGAATGGGTAGGGATGGTACGACAGGGATGGTACGATAGGAATGGGGAGGGATGGTGTGACAGGAATGGGTAGGGATGGTGCGACAGGGATGGGTAGGGATGGTGCGACAGGGATGAATGCGACAGGAATGGGGAGGGATGGTAAGACAGTAATCAATGGAAATGGATTGGAAGATAGAAATGGAGAAGGGTAATATAGAAATGGAGAGGGGTAAGACACAATTCACCTTTCGGGAAATACCATAAGCCTTTGTGGGTAGACCTCTGATGTTGTCATGCCGATGTACACATTGTTACTGCGCACTTCATGGCTTTCAAATGCACAGTAACGATGTTCGCTAAATGATGTACACATTGGCGTGGTGTCAAAGGACCACATCTCAGGTCTACATGCAAAGGCTTATGGGATTTAAAAAAATGTGAATTGGATAGGTGTACATGGAGGGTATGACAATGAAGACTCATTTCAGAAAAAGTGTTTGTTTTATATGTGGTGCATAATTGTGGTATTAAATGGCATGTGTATGCAATCTAAAGAATTGAAATGTATTGTTACATAAATAATGATGACTTGTGTAACCCTTATCTTCAGATATGGTACTTGAATTTGTGCTTTTTTGTAGTACAAACTTTTGTTGATACAATGTGGTGCATAATGGTGCATGGTGGTATGAAAAATGGTGAATGGCTTGTAGATGATATGACGATTTATGATACCGTCATCTTCAGTAATGGTACTTGAATTTGTGCTGTTATGTCGTACAGACTGTTTGTTTACAATGTGGTGCATGGTGGTATTAAAATGGTGAATGGCTTGTGTATTATGCAAATGCAAAGAATTGTAATGTATTGTTAATACAAAGTGAAATGTAAATGTATAAGAACATGTCCCTGGCATAGCGGGTGGTCAAGAGCATGAACCATTGATATGAATGATACAATTACCTCAAAGAATTGGAATGGTATTAGTCATCAAATGGAGACATGCTAAAACCCAAAATACATTTGTATTTTTGAAAATGTGCTACTTGAATTCAAATGACATAAACTGTCATGATAGAGTGAATTTTAAGTGATAAGTGTAATGTTTAATGTAGGTGACTGACCCATGTTGTGGTAAATAAAATGGCTGTGAAGAACTCATATAGTTGTTAAGAAATTTGTGACAAATTTCTGTTTGATACAAAATAAAATGTGATTAGAAAATATTTGAACCAATGTGTGTTTTGTTAGCTGTAGTTGTGATTGACCAAGAGCAGGAGATGTAATTCGATCCAGCAAATGTCCTGATGAGGCTAAACTATAAAAAAAAAAGCTATGTCTCAAAGCAATTGGCAGTTCCAAACACGAATGCGGTTGTTTTTTAAGATTTTTTTAAAGATTTAAAAAAAATTTGAATTAATTAATATGTCATTTGCTAGTGTTCTTTTTTACTTAAAAGTACACAGCATAAAATTTAGGTTCTTTTACACAAAGAAAAACGGCAAAAAACTAAAAAAAAAAGGAAACAAAAAATTATTTTGTCATTTCAACCGAAATGGACGTGCTAAGAAAAACAAAATTTGCATGGGCGCTTTGAGGACGGGACTTTTTTAACCTATGTATGAACCAAAAGTGAGTCATCAAATTTTTTTTTGGTGAGGGCTCATTCCAGGCCTTGGGACTCGCTGGATATGATTGAGGGGGGCACTATTTTTTAAATAGAATTTGTCAAATTTTGATTCCCATGAGCAGGGGCATGCCACGCCCCTATAAGACGGTGCCACAGAGTCCATCTCAATCTCATTGTGTATTCTTGTATCTGCAATCCAGTCCAAGTCGGTGCAGAGTCCCAAAACTATAGTACAACCGAGTCCAGCGAGTCTGTATCCAGCAAAAGTATAATGACATGTTGATCATCCAAATTCAAAATCACTGTAAAAAAAGGCCACCAAATTTTAGGATCCGATCGGACTCATTATGTTTTGATGAATCCAAGTGTGTGAAAATATCGGAGCCAAAACATAATAATGATAAAATTAGATGCTTTACGCCCAATATTTATTGGTCTTGCTATGATTTTTAAAATATTGTACTCGACCATTAGCTCTACCAATAGATATGGGCTCAATCGATCCAATTTTATATCATTACTTGCCCGGGTTCATCAAGTACCATCCCCCCCCCCCCGAGTCCAATATGCTTCCCTCCCAGCTATTCCCCAAGTGGGTTCATATCTGTCCTTCATAGAAATAGTGGGTACTCGTTATGAAGGGGCTTTTGGCATGATAGGCCTATTATCACTTCTACTAAATGCTGCTACTCATCAAAGCCTGTTCAGCATCCGTACCTGTGAATGTCATCTGATAGTCATATTTGAGTTAATAGTGAAAGCGAGGAATTTTAATTTCGCGGATATTGAAAACAGCATTAGCGGGAAATTCACTAAACTGTAATTTAGAAGTCTCTTCATAATAAATAAATACTTCAAATCTAACATTTCTGCTCGGGATACGTTTTGTTTATTTACATAGTTTGAGAATCCCGAATCGGGATTCCTCGTGACGTATACGACCTCGCTGATTTGACTGTTTTAAGTTATTTACGAAAATGTGAAATAAACAATGATTTTGATAGGTAAAATAAAAAATAAATATTTTTCATGTAAAAATATTTAATTCTATCATTTCTTTATGAACGTAAGTGAGAATTTGAATTTATTGGAACATTTAAGATGGGGAGGCGTGACACAGGCCATAGAGGCTTAGCCGCAACTCAAACTTCATGAATCTCCGTCTGGCGCACGGGTTTCAATTTTGCACTGCTTAATCTTCGCATGCGTTGATATGATTTATGGCTGTCTTATCCCTGGAGAGTACTTGGAAACTTCATTATAGTGTTTATTATGACAGTGGCTACCTCTGGATTTACTTCAAATTTTTGAGCAAATACGGAAATATTTAAAAAAAATTATTAACGCATACGAACATCCAGATTTTAGTGATTTCATGACATGACTTGCAGCCAAAACACGGCGATTTTTTCCGATATAATCATCTCGAAATTCCTCCTGAATACATTTAAGACAAGCATTGGAATGATATTTCACAATATAGGTAAGCAGTTTTGTAACAGGTCTTCCGATTTTGAAAGGAATTCACTGTGTTTGTGCCTTGGTGCATTATAAAATTTGCGACAGTAAAATTTAAAAAATTTAAAAATGTGAAGGGCGCCATCATAGCTAATAAATCGCCGAGGTCACTCAATGGACGTCGTACTAAATGTAATTGCTATGGGAAAAATGAATTTTTATACAGGAAGCAAAAAAATATATATCACTTTTAATACCCACAAATCACCCTAGAAATGTTAACAACCCCTTGGTTTTAAAAATCAAGTTAGAAATATAATAACTTTCTTCGGCCCTCACTCAGATTTATGTGTCATAACAATTTGCTTTCTTTCATTTGCAGAATGGCTCCTCGCAAAGGCCGTGCAAAGACAGAAGAGGTCCAGGTAAGCCTGGGACCTCAGGTGCCAGAGGGAGAAAATGTTTTTGGTGTAGCTCACATCTTCGCCTCTTTCAACGACACATTTGTTCATGTCACTGATTTGTCTGGAAGGTACGTTTCTGTCTTGTGTTGGCCAGGGTTGTAGCTACAGTGGACGGTGGTGGGCGGTAGAGCCCACTACTCAGTTTTGGAGCCCACCACTCAGCTGCAATTTTAGCACAGGAGCCCACCACTCAGAGGCCAAAATTGCACAATTTATTATATTGGTCAAGAATTTGGTCCATTTAGGCAAAAAATGTCAAATATGCAAAATTTTGATCAAATGCCACCCAGCACTAAAAATATCCTAGCTACAACCCTGGTGTTGGCCATGTGGCGGTAGTTAGTGTGAACACTAACAGTGTAAATTCCAAGAAGGGAAAAATTCAACTCTAACAAAGTTAAACCAAGTTCTAATATTTTTGTTCCTGCTTTCATTGTGAATTCTATTGACACAGGGAAACTATTGCACGTGTGACCGGTGGAATGAAGGTGAAGGCTGATCGTGATGAGGCCTCCCCTTACGCCGCTATGTTGGCTGCCCAGGATGTGGCTGCCAAGTGCAAGGAACTTGGAATCACAGCACTCCACATCAAGCTGAGGGCCACTGGGGGAAACAAGTAAGTAAACTAGTGAAGGCAGCCAGTGTCCGAAATAAGGAAAATATGGAGGTTATCCCGAGGATAACTAAAGCACAAATTCTGCTTGTCCTCACTACATTTTGGTTGTCCCCAAAATGTGTCATACTAGAGGTAAAATAAAGTGGTTGTCCAGGGGATAAGTACATAGCTCAATATGGTTGTCCCCAGTGATTTTTGGACAAGAGGACAAGAGGATAAGTGCTTATTTCGAACACTGAAGGCAGCACAAAAAGAGTCAACACTAAAGAGGTTAGGAGTAGTGAGGGATTTTGTAATGTCAGAGAGGGCCTGTCACAGTCCCCTTGGTAAAACATGATTGATTACTTTTAAAAAACAGTGAATATATGCAGATGTGCAACATCTTACTATTACTGTGTTAGTAAACATGCATGATGCATAATACTTCTCCAGTTGAAAAGATAGTGGCTAGTGCAGGTTCTTACCGGTCTAGGACACATGTATATTATACGTTGAGGGCTACTCCAGGGGAGTAAGATATCTTGGGCTAAGCAATTTTATATAAGTGTGATCTGATTGATTGCTCAATTTTTCACAATGGTTAAAATATGGACTGCTAATCTGCTACATGTCAAACTTGTATGTGATATTTGAAAGTGTGTGTAAAGCCAATTATGTTCGCAGCATGAAATTCTCATTTGGTGGGAAGAAGAACCCAAATTTTTGCAGCATGAAATATTTGTGAATTGGTGAAGTTCTTTGAATGCAGATGTAGAAAATAAAATACTTACAAGTAAAGCATTTTGCAAATTCTCGCTAGTCATATAATTCACAAAATTTTCATTCATACAAGTTTGCAATGGATTGTAGCACATTTCATTTTGTTACTAGGGCCAATTTTTTTCTGAGCAAGAATTAAAAAGAGACGATGATTGTAAATGTTAACCCTCTATAAATTCTGTCTTTCTCATTCAATTACCAGGACCAAAACCCCAGGACCAGGTGCCCAGTCAGCACTCCGTGCTTTGGCTCGTTCCGGTATGCAAATCGGACGTATTGGTAAGTTTAACTTTTTATTGGTTGGTTCTTCTTCCATGACAATATCTACTTGATGAGAAAATTTGTTCTTATCCAGTATGCTTACAAGAAAACCTATATGTTGATATGTAATCCAGCATTTGATGTATGATTGAATAGAGAGCAGATTCAGGTCAGGTTATATTAGAGGTGGACGTCTTGCAGGTGATTTTTGGCTCTTAGCGGAGCTAGTGAGCCTTAGTCATTGTAGTCAGTGAGGGCTGTATTTTTGCTACAAATTTTGGCCACTTGCGTTCTTGCTTTTTATGCTAAGGTTTCTTTTTGTTAATGATATTTGGCTTTGAAATTACATTCCAAGGTTTGCTTAGTTATTTAGCAATCGATTGCACTCCTTTAGAAGTGAATTTGGGGTGGGGAAAGTACTTATTTTGAAGTGAGAAAAGTCAAAAGTCGTCATGAGAAACAAGTCATTTCTATCGTTTTGCTTGGTTCCTTGTATGCGCTAGAGATTATTTTGGTCTGAGTAATTTAAGTTGTGAGATCATGGCGGGAATTGACGGATTGCACTATTTTTCTTTGGGAAAGTGACCTTTTACCATGAATTTTTTGCGGTGATCTCACATGGATAGAAGCGTGATTGGATGATTCCTTTGTCCAGATTGTTTATTGAGTTCTCGGGAGTTTTGTTACCATGGGACAACACTTCAAAATATTTAGAGACCAGCGGCGTAGTAATTTAATTAAATGAGCGCTAAATAACCAGGGTTGCCAAAAAAAATTCAGCCCGAATCGCAGGTCAAATAATCGAAAAGTCGCCCAATTTTTTTCTTTACCCTTTGTATTCTATGGGGCAGGAAATTGTCCCGGGGAAAATCTTCAAAAGTCGCCTAATTGTGTTACCAAATCGCGGGTTTGACAACCCGGAAAACAACGTCTCGACAGCGAAGGTCACATCTGGCTATTCATTATCATTGTTTGGCTGGCACGCTTTCTACAGCGTGGGTTGGGAATTCTGAAAATCTGTAAAATTACAATTTTGCGGAATATAGGGTGGGTTTCTAAAAAGCGTGTGAGCAATATATAATTATAAAGCGTAGGGGAATGCGCTACCAATTGAAAAAAAAATATAATAAAGTAATTTGATGATCTGTTGAAAAACATTCATATTTTCTTCATAAATCTGGAAAGAAAATGTCAAAAATTAATTTGCTGATGTTTTCAATTCATACGACGTCACCTGTAGTAGAATCGGCGCCGTGAGTTTTATGAATGAATATAATTTTCAGTCTCTACATCAGCCGCTTTGGCCGCTCGCTCACACTAGAAGTGGAGCGATCCGAACCACAGCGGCCGTGTAGAGAGTATAGACTGACGTATTCATGTATTCAGGATCTCACAGGTATCTCAGCCTTTTGCCCATTTGCCCATGTGTTACTTTTAGATAAACAATCTAAAGTCGTATCTTTTCGATGCAGTTGCAGTGATGCAGTTTTGCCAACATTTAATATGTCGCAAATGTTTCAGATGAATAAGAAAATCATGAGTGTTTGATAGATGAGGATAAATTCTGCATCAATTCGGATTCTGAAATGGATTGATGGCGCGAGATAATGATAAAATGGACCCGGAAGTGACTGTATGAAACGCCGATGTTCAGTCTTCGAATTTGATAAAGTAATGCTGTAAACAATCTAAAGTCGTATCTTTTGAAAGATGATTGCAGTTTGCCAATATTATGTCGCAAATGTTTCAGATGAATAAGAAAATCATGAGTGTTTGATAGATGAGGATAAATTCTGCATCAATTTGGATTCTGAAATGGATTGATGGCGCAGATAGTGATAAAATGGACCCGAAGTGACTGTATAAAAGCGGCGATAGCGCCGATGTTCAGTCTTCGAATTTGATAAAGTAATGCTGTAAGCTTTGGTCACAAACACTGCATAAGGGTGGGGGTTCAATTTTTGATAAAAGGGTGTCTGTCTAAAAAGTGTGGGGAAATATAAATGGAGGGGTTTGACCCCTGACAAGCGTTCAAATTTGTAGCTGCTACAACTGATCATCACTATTTAATTCACTAGAATCTGTTTGTTTGTCTGTGTCTGCCTCTTCTCTCAGAGACTAGTGTAGTAGTAGCTCGTTCACGTAGTGATTCCGTTGTCCCACTGGCCTACAAAACTTAGATTGCATGGCGATCGGAGTGTTATCGTCAGAGCACTAGCATAGTAGGGGAAGCATGTTCCTCAAACTTGGTGGGTGGATGCATCTTTAGTACAACAAGTCACACATACAATATTTTCTCAATTCGAATTTTATCCTTTCTGGGTATGACTGATTTTGTTACCGTAAAATTTGTGTCAATTCCTGATATCACATAATAGTACCGTACGCGATAAATGCACCACATTTTGTAGGCTCCAATTGCTGATGACATAAATGAGAACAACTGGTAACCAACGGCACTGTGCAGTACCGGTCTGTTATTCAATTGCGTTGTGTGTGGGTTATGTGTATTTTATGTGTAAAATGCCTATGCGGCGCGGTAATACACCAAAAAAACAAAATCATCGTATAGATCCCTGGTACTAGGTGCATCTTGACCCCAGCATAAGTTTGTATTGGTTAGTGGGTCAAGGTCACCTGAGGTCATCCAGGGGTCATCTGAGGTCAAATTTGCAAAAACTGTTGTAGGGGCATGAAACCGTGGGTACAGTCAACATTTGGAGTCAAATTTCGGGAAGGTCATCCGGGGTCACCCAGGGGTCATCTGAGGTCAAATTACTAAAAACTTCGTATGGGCATGAAACTTGGTGGGTACAGTCAACATTTAAAGTCAAATTTTGGGAAGATACTAAAATTGTGTCGTATGGGCATGAAACTAGGTGGGTACAGTCAACATTTGGAGTCAAATTTTGGGAAGGTCATTTTGAGGTCATCCGGGGTCACCTGAGGTCAAATTACTAAAAACTGTCGTATGGACATGAAACTTGGTGGGTACAGTCAACATTTGGAATCAACATTTTGTGAAGGTCATTTTGGGGTCACCCAGGGGTCATCTGAGGTCATATTACTAAAAAACTGTTGTATGAACATGAAACTGGATACAGTCAACATTTGGAGCCAAATTTTGTGGGGTCGCATGTTCCTCGAACTTGGTGGGTGCATCTTGACCCCAGGCAGAACAAGTTTGTATTGGTTAGTGGGTCAAGGTCACCTGAGGTCATCCAGGGTCATCTGAGGTCAAATTAGCAAAAACTGTCATATGGGCATGAAACTTGGTGGGTACAGTCAACATTTGGAGTCAAATTTTTGGAAGGTCATTTCAGGGTCAACCGGTGTCACCCAGGGGTCATCTGAGGTAAAATTGCTAAAAAATGTCGTATGGGCATTGGTGGGCACGGCCAACATTTGGAGCCTAATTTTGTAGGGTCGCACAGAACAAGTTTGTATTGGATAGTGGGTCACGGTCACCAGAGGTCATCCAGGGGTCATCTGAAGTCAAATTAGCAAAAACTGTCGTATGGGCATGAAACTTGGTGGGTACAGTCAACATTTAGAACCAAATTTTTGGAAGCTCATTTGAGTCAGCCAGGGGTCACCTGAGGTCAAATTACTAAAAACTGTCGTATGGGCATGAAACTTGGTGGGTACAGTCAACATTTGAAGTCAAATTTTTAGAAGGTCATTTCGGGGTCATCTGAGGTCACCATTTAGAGCAAAAATTTTGGGAGGTCATTTCGGGTCGTCTGAGGTCAATTTAGATGAATTCTAATAGTTGCCAAGGCTTTCTATAGTTGTTGAAAGCTTCAAATACTAAAAAAAGGGGATTTTAACATTTTGCAGAACAAATTATTCTTGCTGGTTCAGTAGTAATTTGCACAATAATGAATTATTTTCAGATTTTGCAACTAATAGTAATGCGGCAAAAAATAATAATGCGGAGGAGGAAGATTGACCACCGCATCGAGTTTCAAGGACCGTATTGAATATTTGGGGAATTTTTTCAAACTGAAGGTTTAAAAAAATTGACCGACCTACCAACCTGTTGCGCATTCGACTCCAAGAACAATTGCTTTCCCACAAAAAAAGCGTAGAGCCACAGCGCCATTGGTGCTCTTGTTCCATTGCAACAGACACCTAATTTGCAACCAACCTCCAAAGCGGCTAAAATATTTCTGATGCTGATCACTAAGAGTGGAAATCAAGGTGTAGAATTTAAAATGCAGCATACAGGATGTCTCTGCCGGGTCAGAATTTCATTTCACAGTGCGAGAATCAATCATGATTCTTGCAGAATAAATTTTCGGGAATCATTCGATTCTCGCAAATCAACTTCTGTGTAAACTATGTAACGTTTGCAAGAATCAACTTTGATTCACGCAAATCTGTTTACGAGAATCTTTACACCGAAATTCTGACCCTGCTCTGAAAGAACTGAATTGTCAGAAACTTTAATATTGGGTATTTTGGGGTCAGAAATTCGCAACTAAGTGCGAGGATTCTCCATGGGGAATTTTGCAGGAATCTATGGATATATAACTTTTTATAATAAACTTAAATATTTATGAGAATCCATTTAGATTCTTGCAGTTTTGTTGACGATAATCTTGGATTCTCGCCGAATTTCTGACCCTGTATTATAGTGCGTGAACCAAACATAATTGTTGATGTGGTGAAGTAATAAAACAGCTATCACATACTTCTTAGATTTTGGCAATTGATCGCTCCATTCTTGAAATATGAGAATTGTACAAAACTACCTCATTTTCAATCCGTTCCACAGATTCAAATATCAATCAATGACAATAGACACCTCGTGCACAGGTCATTGATGGATATTAGAATCTGTGGAAACTAGGTTTGAAAATGGGGTACTTTTGTATAATTCTATTATTTCAAACAGGGACTGCCTTTTGAGGAGAGTGAGAGCAATCGCTCTCTACTGCTCTCCTTAAATCTGATATGGGAGAGTGACTTTTAGCTCTCCTTAGTTAACCATTCACTCCTTACATTCTATTGTAAATGCTCTAAACAGCTCTCCTTGAAGGCTCTAGAAGAGCTTTTTAATACTCTCCTGCAAATTCCAAAAGACAGTCCCTGAAATTATTTCAAGAACTAGTAATACAGGGACTGTCTTTTGGAATTTGCAGGAGAGTATTAAAAAGCTCTTCTAGAGCCTTGTCAAAATTTAAAAAGTATGTTAATTATTGTAGATGTTCTACGACCACATCAGTTATTGGTTATTTTTGGTTTGGGTGTTAAAATACCCAAAAAATTTGATACTGTCAGGGACACTCTGTATGTTTCTTCGGTTAGAATTTGTCAGCAAGAATCTGTAATTCGCTTCTAATTTACTAGTTGACCCTTTCGGTAAATCCTATAATCCTTTGCGAGTTCACCTGAGAACTCGTCATTTGACGTCATGCCGACTTGCTTTGCGTAATAACGATGTTCGATAAATGATGTGCGCATCGGTGCAGATCGGTGTGACGTCAAATGACGACATCTCAGGTGTACTTGCAAAGGCTTATGGGATTTACTGAAAAGGTCAATTGACTTGTTTAAAAAAAAAAGTGCTACTACAATGTAAGTGTTGTAGGAAGTATAGACGACATAATATTAAACAACCACTTGTCTCTTTGTTTTTTTACCACAGAGGATGTAACACCAATCCCATCAGACAGCACAAGGAGGAAGGGAGGTCGTCGTGGTAGACGTCTCTAGACCAGTGGTTGAAATTCTCAGAACTCGCTCCGTACTCACCAAAGGCAATGTTTCTGTTAGTAAATTGTACAGACTCTCATAGAAGACAAAAGATGTGATAAGCTAAATCTGAAAACAAGATGTGACAAATAAAGAAATATCACAACTTGGGAAATCAGCTGTTGTTTTGTACTCTTTTTTATATTGTGTTGAACGAAATGGAAATTGAAAGGTGCTTTTGCAAAGTGGAGCTTTACATTGCTTGATGTGTCAAAATATATATGGCGGTATAAGCCATGTATTAATTAGTATTATACCATTTTTCACCAGGATGTGGCATGACGTCAATTTATTGGACGCAGCTTTAAACCTCTAGCGTTCGCTTAAAACGCTGGTATACACTTAAAGACGCCGCATAGATGCTCAAAATAGCTGCCTCAATGTGTTGACGTCACTGTCACATCAGGGCGAAAAATGGTTTAGACCTGCAATCATGGATCACTTTATAAATCTTATGATATGTACTTAAAGTTTATGCAGCTGGGATGAAAAGCTGACCATCAATTGAAAATTTTGATCTTTCATATTGAAGATATATACATTTTTTTCTGCAAAAGACCTAATTTTTTGTTTTGGGAAAAAAAATGTATATCTTCAATGGAAGCCCTGCATGCTTTTATCAATTGGCTCCAAACAAAGAATTTGAACTGGTGTCCTTCACCGTAATCATGGCGCAGTGCAGTCCATTCAATCAAATGTTGTCATCAACCTATTTGATCGTAGTGCATTTGTTGTGTGTGTGAGACGAACTGTTGTGGTACTGCAATCATGCTTTTGTTGAATGCATTTGAGTAGTCCGCCATATTTACGGTATGATACGTCATTTGCACAACCTCTATACGAAAGTTCAACATTTTCATATGATGGATGGCTTTTCATCCCAGCTACATACACTTTAAGTACATAATACAATTTACTTTGAGGACTTAAATTTCAAAACTATCAATTTTGTTATCATTTGTCATAAAATATGTTTTATATCGCAAGTTTAAAAAAAAATCAAAATTATTTGCTATCAGAAGGACATAACTCAGGTCCTACAAAAAACATGTGAAAACATCGCTATCCAAGCCCTTAAAAGGTAGGTGATCAGATTTTTGTGTTTTGTACCTCATATTGAGTTCCTGTATCAAATAATAGTTGCGCCAGAGGTTTTTGGAAGTAAAAATATGTTTCACAAATTACTGCCCATAGAACGGTATGTGTGGTATACCACAATTGGGGATGACTGTGAGGTTATCACTTTTTCATTCGTAACATCTAAACAGACTATATTTTGGGCTTAATATTTCAACAGGATTATGAGAAAAATATGAGCTTTCTTCCGATGCCAAAATCTCTATTTTGATAGAATAAAGTGGGGGGGTGAGACTGTGGATTGGGTCACCCATCTTGAACTGATCGACAACCTTATCCTCACCCCACCAAAATACAGATTGTGACACCAAAAGAATGTTTTGTTTAGATGTGATGTCTTCATCCCCATGGTGGTCCACAACATATACTGTCTATGCTCCATTGTGATGCACATGTTTTTTGCTGGTAATATCCAAACTGCTGGTGCAGTTGAGCTCAAAACTTGGAATCTGGTTATTTTGGTGATAGGTCTCCATGTGAGGTAAAAAAACCTAATACTTAAATGGGCCACCCATTTAATGACCTTTCGGCTGCGATCACATAGAAGTATATGGTAGTCGCTATACGTAATATACGCTCATTCAATCAGGCTGAGTTCACATAATAAACTCCTATGTGAACTCGGCCTGATCGAATGAGCGTATTACGTATAGGGTATACTTCTATGTGATCGCAGCCTTAAGGCCAGAGTAATGGAAGACACATTCGTCCACGCCCGAATTTGAGATTTCTTGATATTTATCAACACTAAGATGTATTCTTTCACTTGAAACTGATAAAATACAACTTGTTAATATTTACACGTATTTTTGCTTGATTTATTTCACTCTTTTCAACTCTAAAAAGTCACATGGCTCAAGACAGCTTAGTAAATTGGCGGAAATAATGAGTCAGAAATGCGCGAATGCGTAAATATTGTGATTCTGCAGCGATTCAAGCGTCAGCGTGCGCAACTCTCTGGCGTATGTCCAACGCAGTCAAGGCGCATTCGGTATGTTTAACGCCGCAAATGCGGTGTAAACAAAACACAAATTTGCAGTCAAAATGCCACTTAGATTTTTTAATTATTTTGAATTTTGGTGCACTAAAAGCAGACATTATAAATTCATTGTTGCAAAAAGATGCATATTAAGAACATGCACCAGGTACAGCTTTTACAAGCGTGAAAGTCTTGCCGTTTTAAAATATAAGGACATTTTGTGCATAATTTTGACATTTTTTACTAAAACGTCGATTTCTCATAGTTCACTTTTGACAATATTGCACGATTTTTGTGACAAGATAACTCGAAAAATATGCAAGCAAAAGGTAAACTTTTGCACTATCGTTTAGAGTACATCAAAGTCTAGGGAAGGTTTTCTCATTTTTTCAAAATATTTGTTTTAAACAAAAATATACACAATTATGTGCAATTTTTAGCTGAATAGAATGAAAAAATTGCTTTTTTAATATGTATATTTCAATATTTCAAAAAAAGAGAAAAAAAAAAAAAAAAATAAAAAACCTTCCCTAAGTTCATGTCTCTTCTTCATTAAAAGCTAACTGATTTTTTTTTACTCCGAACTGATTTTTTTTTACGTTGTCACAAAAACATTAGGGTAAAAAAGTGATTTTTTGTGATTTTATCAAAAACTCGAGATTTTTGAAAAAATCTGACGTCACCATGGGATTCCTTGACTCATTTCCTTTCCAAAAATGTATAGTTTTATATACTTTGGAGATACAATTCAGAAATAATGATGCTCGAAAAGGTCCATGTTCTCTCCCATTACTCTGCCCTTAAGAAGTTTAATTTTGGAGGTAGGAGAAAAATTTCAAGCTTGACAAGTAGCATTTCAATATTTCCCAAAAATAGGCCTGAGCACATTTTGGAAAAACATTGATTGCTGACTCTTGCTCAATGTGTTAGTAAACTTAAGGGGCACTACACCCTAGCCAATTTTGTGCACATTTTGCATTTTTCTCAAAAATTATAGCGCATTGGTGGCAAGTAAGATATGTATATTATAGGGGCAAGGACTTCAACTACTGCACTAAAAATTCAGCAACTCAAGGCAAGTAGCTATTGATTTATTGATCAAATATTGGTTTTCCCTCATTTTTGACTGTGACTCCACAACTGTTGACTGTGCTGAAATAAAATGTCCAGTGCAGTAGTTGTAGTCCTTGCCCCAATAATATACATATCTTACTTTTTACCAATGCGCTATAATTTTTGAGAAAAATGCAAAAATAGGCACAAAATTGGGCAGGGGTGTAGTACCCCCTTAATGAATGGGATGCCCAAGGAAAATCAACCTACAAATCTTTATGCAAGACATTTTGTTGAAATTCATCAAAGACTGCATTTGAAATTGATGGGGCCCCATCAGTTTTCTCGGTCACTCCTTCATCTAGTCTAGTGTGAAAACTTCATTGAGGGATGATAAGCTGTATCCCGTATATTCCTCAATTATTTCTGCATTACGACGATTCAGAAATACTCAATTGGCCAACCTCTAATATTGTTGATTTTGGTGTAAAAATACATCGTGCAAAATTTCAAGAAATTAATAAACAATTTAGTTGGTGCACCCAGGTTTTGAAGTTTTGTGTATGAAGTCTATTAGGTATTTTGGTTATTTTTCTGAACTTCATGATGTAGTTTTACACCAAAATCAACAATATGATGTTGGCCCGATAAATAATCAAAACTTGTGTATCTCTGAATCGCCCTTCTCTGCATGTCTTGCATGCATGCATGAAGGAAGTACCATTTTCTCTGGCTCAAATCGGTAAGTTACAGCAATGTGTGATTTGCATAAAAAATAAGATTCCTATTTAAATGAAAATTGCCACTGATGGCTACTGATCACATTGTCCCCTTATAATTCCGAGCCAAACAAATGAGGTAAAACAAAGAAAATTGGTATTTCATTCCAGCATCTACAATGTGTGTATTTAGCTCGCCGATTATAATTATCATGATTTATATCGGGAGCTTCACGCAGCTGATGGGATTCAAACAAGACGTAGAAGATGAATAGCGATATACACACAGTTTATGCGTCAAGTCGACGTAAGGCAGAAGGTATTAACAAGCAAAATGCCGTATGAACAAATTATCTGGAGATCCGTATGGGGTGGGGTACAGCATACCTGCCAACCGTTCCGATTTAATCGGATTCGTTCCGATTTTTGAGGTCAATGGTCACAAAAATCGGAAAAATCCGATTTTGAAAAAAAAAAAAAAAAAAATTTAGATTTTTTTTTTTTTTTAGATTTTTTTCAAAGTTTTTGAGTACCACTGGACCTATTCTGAAGTGCTAGGATCATAAGGATCATTCACAGTTAATTTTAAAAAATTGGAAAAAGTTACAAACAAATTACAGTTTGTTATTTTAATATGCAAACCATTAACCAATATTTACCTCTTCATGTAGCACATATTATAAATGCATGGAAAACCAATGCATCTATAATATGTGATACATGAAGAGGTAAACACTAGTTAATGGTTTAACATATTAAGGATAACAAACTGTAATTTTTTTGTAATTTTTTTTTCAAATTTTTTTCAAATTACCTGTGAATGATCTTAGCACTTCAGAATAGTTCCAGTGGTTCTCTAAAGTTGCCAAAAACTTTGACATTTTTTTTTTTAAAAATTAAAAAAAATTTAATTTAAAAAAAAAAAAATTTTAATTTTTTTTCAACCTTGAATAACAAGTAATTTATGGTCTATAACTTGTTTTTTCCAAAGTTTTGTTTTGCTTCTCGCTTCACTCTAATTAGACACCAACCTTAGTTCCAAAGGTTGGCAAGCATGTGTCCGTTCACGGGTGAGCGTGTGCTTCAGCAAGCACCCTGTACAGATTTTGATTTTTACAATGTTGGCAGGTATGGGTACAGTGACCTAACTTGGTGGGGAGTAGCGTGACCAGACGTTCTCGACCTGATTAGATTTTGGGGTCATCTCACCCAGGGGTCATCTGAGGTCGTATTACTAAAAACTCGTATGGTCATGAAACGTGGTGGGTACAGTCAACATTTAAAGCCAAATTTTTGGAAGGTCATCCGGGGTCACCCATGGGTCATCTGAAGTCAAATTACTAAAACTGTTGTATGGGCACGAAACTTTAGAGTCAAATTTTTAGGTCAGTTCAGGGTCATCCGAGTTCACCCAGGGGTCATCTGAGGTCTAAAAACTATTGTATGGGCATGAAACTTTGTGGGTATAGTCAACATATAGAGCCAACATTTTTGGAAGGTGATTTCGGGGTCACTGGGTTCAGTGGGTTGTTGCAGGTTCATTTACTTCTACCAAAAGTAATCGCGAAAGCAGGCAGATGTGAAAGCAGGCGCGACTCGTGGTTCGAGAACCGCCTTGTCATGATTATTGGCGGAACTACACGCAGCTGATTGGTTGTACAAACAAGACGTACTACGAATAGCGATATGCATACAGTTTATATGATACGTCACTTATTCAATGATCCAATATACACAAGCAGGCAATGTATTTATTCATCACTCGATCAGTGAGCTCAGAATAAAACCAGGGATACCCGGTTTATTACAAATGTTAAATTTTATTGTAATTAAAGCACTTCAGGCTTATAGTCTTTCACAGGGTCATCCAATGGCCAAAACAATGGTGCAAAAAGTAGAAATTGAGGGCGTTGCTGTGCAGTAAATCACACATTATGGCTTTAATGTCACACTGGTTCACATTTTGTGACACTTTGTAAGTGTTTAGACTCAAAACAGGTAATGAAGTTGGTATCAAGCTCATCTTACTGACAGACTTCAGTGACAAAATTCAATAAATTTCATTGGCTTTGGCCCAAGGGCTCAACTTATTTGGAGCACTGATCGAAAATGTAGCCCATTGATCAACAGAAACCCAGTTTATTGACTATTGAATTTCCAGTTAGTGTATTGAAAACAAAACCTGGGTTTTACCTGACAACATATCAAATTTTCTTGTAATGGCAATATCTTATGGGGTTACTGAGCATGCGCAAATCGTAAAAACGTGTAGAATAGAAACTCTGTGGTATCTCATATCGTGTAAATGGTATGCTTAGCCTGAGTCGCTCGGCCATCTCGAACAAAATCGCCATGCGTAGCTGTTGAAAAACGAGAGGATTTGCCGTACTATCACGGCAATTTTTGACACGAAGATATAGGGATGATGACGCTGTGTCCCGTCTTCATTGGAAGTAGGCATACTATTCCCCTATTCCAGAAAAATACAGCACTTTTTTTTTTATTAAAAAATATCTTGTTTTGCCACATGAAATATGGCTAAATCCTAATCCTTTAACTGCCAACTAATCTAACTGGCAATGAAAGACAAATTTTGTCAAATTTTTGGAAATAAGGGTCAAAAGCATGGTATTTTTCATATGGTATGATGATAATCAAGTAGACTTATTTCAATTTATGCATTTTAATTTTTGAAAAACATATTTTATAATCTATTTTGTAATCAATTATCAAAAATAACATATTAATATTAAAATTATGAGCAAACTGTTAGCTTATTTAAATTGCAAAAATTTTACAATTTGACATTTATTGCCAGTTAATTAGAACTAACTGAAGGATTAGGATTTAGATATATAAGTAGGCCAGTGCACATAAACGTTGAAAAAAAAAAAACCCCAAAAAAACAGTGCATCCGGCCGGATTCAAACCGGCGACCTTTGTATTACTAGCACGACTCTCTAATACGAAGGTCGCCGGTTCTAATCCAGCCGGATGCACTGGGGTTTTGTTTTCAACGTTTATGTGCACTGGCCTACTCTGGGGAAAGATTAACATTTGTTCATCCTATTAACCCAGAGAACTAAGTATAATAATTTTCATACTTATGTGACTTCGTGTATTTGTTATAAATATGCAGTTCTGAGCGTTGTGCTAGTAATACGAAGGTCGCCGGTTCGAATCCGGCCGGATGCACTGGTGTGTTTTTTTCAACGTTTATGTGCACTGGCCTACTCTGGGGAAAGATTAAAATTTGTTCATCCTATTAACCCAGAGAACTACTGTCTGTTCAATTAGCTTAGATTCTTGAATTTATAAGATATTTGAAAAAATAAAAAATGGTGGTCAAAGTCATCAAAGAAAAGTGTTAGCACAGCCATAGACCTAACATGATTTATACTTTTCAAATTCTTAAGTTCAATTTAAAACCCCATTTCTTTTCAATTTTGGTCTTTTCCCATGATATTTTTATAAAAAGCCGTAGAGAACGTCGGGTACCATAAACTTTTTTGAATCAATCCATTTAGAGCAATGGTGACGAATGTTACAATGCGCGGCGATAGTATTTATTCGACCATCCCCATCAGGAAGTATTGGTCAGCAAAATATTTGCCAGTATGCCTAATTTGTGTTGAAACCCTACTGTTGAAACAATACGTTATTATTTATGAACTAAGGTTTTCTAGGCACAGCTTATATAAATACATTCCTTGCGTATTTATTTATTTATTTATTTATTTATTTATTTATTTATTTATTTATTTATTTATTTATTTATTTATTGTGCGTATGGATCTGAGAATGGGTCTGAGAAGGTATAGGCCTATTATAAAACTACACATTCATTTTCAATTTGTTATTTCGTTTTGTTTGTTGAATACAAACTGAAAAAAACGTGAAACAAAAGAACTTTTGTACAAGAAAATATTATTTAAAATAATCAGGTTACAGAAAACAATTCTTGTAAAGTCACTGTATCTGAAAATGTCAAGCGAATGCTGATATTCTTGGGAAGGAATGGTGGTATTAAACAAAACTCAATTTACATTGAAGTGAAGTTGAAGAACGAAATCCTAGTGTTTAGGGAAAAGTAACACTCAGAATAATGTTATGCATAAAACGTAATCGCGCCATATAATTTCGTGTAACAAAAACCGGTGGACCATCATCACCTATAGAACCTATCCAATAACCGGAACGGTATAACAATTGAAATGGCAGGACAGATTGGTGGACAGATTGTTTTGCTAAATTGGATAGGGTCTATGCCCTAAGTTGAGAATGGACCGTCCCACTCGATTTGTAAAAAGGTCGCGAACCCTTTCGGTGGACCCAAGTAACTGCCTAAAATGAGGCAAAATTTAAAAGAAATGGGGTTTTAAATTGAACTTTGGAATTTGAAAAGTATAAATCACGTTAGGTCTAAGGCTGTGCTAACACTTTTCTTTCATGACTTTGGCCACAAGTTTTTATTTTTTCAAATATCTTAAAAATTCAAGAATCTAAGCTAATTGAACAGACAGTAGTATAATAATTTTCAGTATTTGGTATACGAAGTATGTCATACATACAACAATAGTTTGTATGTGACCCATTCTGACAAAACCAGGAACAAGTCACATAATTATTTGACATTTCATGATTTGAATAAAAGTGTAACCATGGGACAATAAGCTTCAAAATTATACAAAAATTACATAGCATCAATACTTTTCAAGATATGGATAATTTTGTAAATGATACCTTGATATTTTTGCCGAACTGCTAATCTGAGTAATTGGATAATTAGTTTCCTGCTTTACACAGGATTGAATAGGGATTATCATAGTTCAACTGTCAATTATTGATTAAATAAACCTCTTTTTAATTTAAGTACTTTCATGGCTTGAAAGCCCACTCAGTCCCAAGGTCAAATACCATGAAATTAAGAATACCAAAATTTGATTTTTTGCTGAACCATGAAATGGATCAGCCTATAACTGCATATGTTACTAGGTTACTAGGTCCCTAACTAACCATTTGGTCTGAAATGGACATATCTCTAAATGCCACGAAGGTATGACCCCATGAGTGGTGTCATATGAAAGAGAAAAAAAAAAGAATATAATTAAAATATTTCCAAACGTCAGAGGTCATCCAGGGGTCAAAAAAGGTCATTTCAACCAAAAATGCTCCGATTGAGCTTAAATTTAAATGCAATGATCCTTATGGCAGTCTAAACATTTTTAAATTTAGTTAAGGTCATTAAGGGGTCCTGAAGGGGTCAAAGGTCAAGTTGTTCAAAATGCTCCAATTGAGCTGATATTTAAACGCAATGACCCTTATGACATTCTGAACATGTTGCAAATATTTTAAAATTCATTTAAGGTCATTAAGGGGTCATAAAGGGGTCAAAGGTCAAGTTTATCAAAATGCTCCAATTGAGCTGAAATTTATATGCAATGATCCTTATGACATGCTAAACATTTTAAAAACATTTTAAGATTCAATTAAGGTCATTACGGGGTCATAAATGGGTCAAAGGTCAAGTTTTGCAAAATACTCCGATTGAGCCGAAATTTAAACGAAATGATTCTTTTGACATTCTAAACATGTTGCAAATATTTTAAAATTCATTTAAGGTCATTAAGGGGCAATACAGGGGTCAAAGGTCAAGTTTTCAAAATGCTTCAATTGTAGGTATAGGCCTACCACAAATACTGCCGAACCCACATGGTTCAGCTATGGTGCGGTTATCGCTCTAGTTTTTTATGGGAATGTCATCTTTATTAAAGGCCTATAACTCAAAAACATGCCAGGCAACTTGTTCCGGGTTTTGTTGGGAGCTGGTTGGATGTCATACCCTCAACAGCAGCAGTAGATAGCAATATACCAGGTACAGGTATATGTTATCCATGCCTTCACCAGCAGCAGATCACATACACTGTACATAAGTATCATCAACACCCTCATCAGCAGTAGATAGCATACCATGTTATGTCATCCACACCCTCATCAGCAGTAGATGGCATACCATGCACACCCTCATCAGCAGTAGATGGCATTCCATGCACACCCTCATCAGCAGTAGATAGCATACCATGTATTGTCATCCACACCTTCATTAGCAGTTAATCAGTTATTCCAAGTATGTCATCCACACCCTCATCATATCAGTAGATAACATACCAAGTCATCCACAGCCCCATCAGCAGTAGATAGCATATCAAATATGTCATTGATACCCTCATTAGCAGTAGATAGCATACAAAGTATGTCATCCACATCCTCATCAGCAGTAGATATCATAGTCATACCAGTATGTCAACCACACCCTCATCAGCAGTAGATATCATACCCAGCAAACACAAAACGTTTTTGACATCATTCGCAAAAGGTTATAAAAAGGTTGTCAGAAAACGTTTAAATGTCGGGTTATATAAAGGGTATATTAAGAGTATAAAACGTTTTCATAACATTAAAAAACATTTTCTGATAATCTACTGGCCAGCACACACAAAATGTTTTACAGAAAATGTTAAAATGTCGGGTTATATAAAGGGTATAAAAACGTTTTAATAACATTCCAAAAACATTTTTGAAAACTTGATACAAAACATTCTATACAGAATGTTATTTTGGGGTTGAAAAAAATATTTTGCGAAAAATGTTTGCCCAAAATATTTGCAATAAATTTTTAAAAAACGTTTTCATGACCTTTATATAACTCGACATTTAAATGTTATTAAAACGTTTTGTAAAAAACATTTTAAGAACATTTCTGTGTTTGCTGGGTGCAAATATTTTAACATAATGTTATTTAAGAGTTGACAAAATATTTAGCAAAAAATGTTTGCAAAAATAGTTTACAAGAACATTTTGAACACATTTTAAAAATATTGTTGCAGTGTGTATTCATACAAATCGTTTTCATGACCTTATTTAAAACGCTTTTTGTGTTTTGCTGGGTATGTCATCCACACCCTTATCAGCACTAGATATCATACCAAGTATGTCATCCACACCCTCATCAGCACTAGATATCATACCAAGTATGTCATCCACACCCTCATCAGCAGTAGATTACGAGAGTTGATCCATAACTTGATACGGTTTGCTTAATGCATCTTATTTCAATACAGGTGTGTGGTAATTATAAGGGTGCTGGGTAGGGTTGTAGCTATAGTGGGCGGTGGTGGGCGACAGAACCCACCACTCAGTTTTGGAGCCCGCCACTCAACTGCAATTTTAGCACTGGAGCCCACCACTCAGAACCAAAATTGTACAAATTTACTGCATTAGTCAAGAATTTGGTCAATTTTGACGGCATATTGCCAAAAATGCAAGATTTTCATCAAATGCCACCCGGCACTAAAAATATCCTAGCTACAACCCTGGTACACGATCTGGTCCATTGACACGATCTGGTCCATTGAGACCAAAGGCGGCAAATTTGAAATTGAGATTTACAAGGCAAAATTATGGAGTAAAAAAACAATAAAATACATAACAAAATACACATCACAAATCTTCATAACTTAAACTTTAGTACCAAGTATAGCTTAATGTTTGTATAAGGAAATAATTATAATAACTTTTAAAAATGCCTCCTTTGGTCTCCATGGAGCAGATCATGTCACATTTTAAGAATGTTATAATTTTTGTTCATAATTTAATGAAATTATGCAATGTTGGGGATATAAAAGAGGCAAGGGTCCACCCCAGTTTTCCAAATAAGGACTATTGATCTTGAAATATACGGGTCTTCATCAATTTTCCATGGCCCAAACTCAAATTAAAGACTGATGTTACTCTGGTCCATATTTATGTGACACTTAGGAGTTCAGACCCCCCTCCCACTCTGGTTGTTGTATTTGCACTCTCTGCAATCTCCTATCCTCTCACTCTCTCCCTCCCCTCTCTGCTCCACAGCTGTATCATTATGATTAATGTGGACAAAATCCAGGTGCCCGAAGGTCAGGGGCCATGAACAAAAGCGTGTGTTTGCCCCCCCACATGATAAGGTTAGCTCACACTATTAGAAATCTGCCACTGCAAAATCCAACATGGCATCACTTGAGATGAGACAGACTACAGGAAATGATATGTGGTTTTAAAGAGGAAGCCCACCCATGCCAGAGCAGTTCTTCTGGGGTAAACCAAACCTGCCAGATTATCAAATTAATCTGTGACAATGTTATCTCTGAATCTGAAGAACTGCTTTGGCAGGGCTTCCTCTTTAACAAAATTCTAAGAAATACTGACAAAAATAAACATTTAAAATAAACCCAGGTCTGGCATTGTAGGCCTAAGTCAATAATGATGATTACCACATTGCCACTTTATTGGGAAACATTTGGACATTTTAAGTCCCTATGATCTGTCTTCATCAGCAGCAAATCGCATACCAAGTATATTATCCACACCTTCGTAGCTAGATAAGATAGCATGCCAAGTATGTCATCACACCCTCATCAGCAGCAGATCGCATACCAAGTATGTCATCCAAACCATCATGAGTAGCTTAGAAGATAGCATACCAAGTATGTCATTCACAACAGGGACTGTGTGTATGAAGATGAAGGGACTGGAAACGGCTTCTACCCATTGTACCATGCGAGTTGCGGGTTTATAAATTATCCTCAGTAGAACAAGCATGCATAATATTAATATGTTAATCGATAGACCCTGGTACGTAATCCCAGCACAGGTACAATACAGGGCATGGCTTGTCTTGCACATTGCGAAATGAGCCTACATGTTTGCCTCTAGAAATGCCAACATCATCAAAGAACGTTATTTTAAGAATTATTTCAGTATCAAAATCCGTAGGAACAGAAAGCATACGGTCTACACATTCCAGGAAAAGGTTAAATTTGTTTGTTCTACCATTCAGATGATTCTGTATCTCCACACAATTATCAGATTTTGTCTCCAAAATCCTATGTAAATTACTCTCAAAGCTGCACATAAATTATGTTCAACAAATGATACATATTTTAACACAATTTGACATTTTTTAATTATTTTTTTTTAATTTTAAAGGGCAACATGAAAAATAATAAGAAATCAAACATCGTGCCCTCGGCACAACTCAGTAGAAGAGAGCATACCAAGTATGTCCACATGCCGTCATTCATGCATGGACCCTGCCTTCATCAGCAGTAGTTGTACAAATTCATTCAGAGTTTCAGACATAAATGGATGTAAATCTATCAGAACACAAATGGTCTGTTTTATTCAAGGGCCATTTGGGCCACTAAGTCCAAAATTCTAAGGGTTCTCATCAATTTTAAAGGCCCCGAATTCAAATTTTGAAATGTACACATGATATATACAAAAAGTGCACTTTTAAAGAAAATCTCACTCGGAGATCACTTGCCAACTGTGCATACTCTGGCTATTGCATTTAAGCTTAGAACTCTGATTCAATTAATTTGTGCACAATTGATAGATTTTCACATCTGGTCTTTTCAGTCACCGTACTCCCTCTGTTGTGTACTCACAGACATGCATGTAGTAAAAGTACCATAACTTTGCAATTATTCACGCAAGACATATAAAAGTATACATTTTTATAAAGGCAAGACATCAATGAATCTCAATATAAATACAGATTTGGTGTAAAAACAACAATTATGAAGAAATCACAAAAAAAGTGAATTTTTGGCAATTTTTGTTTGGTACATCATAACAAAAAAACACTCTTTCCAAAAATGTTTGTTTTGTTTTTTTCTTAGTCTTGAGGCACCATTCCAAAAACGTTTTCTTTTATAGTTTTTTTGATATTGGCCTTATTTTTTGAGACATTGACCATATAAGGCATCAAAATGAACTTTTTAAAATTCACAAACGCCTATTTGCACAAAATGATGCCTAAAATTGGAAATAGACCAAAATATAAAAAAATGAGAAAACTGTTTCTTAAGTCGATCATGCTTTTTATGATGAGCATAATTGCTTACCTATAGATGCTGTATTTATTGAGTTATCGTGTACCTAAATCAATCGTCATTTTACCCAGAAAATGAACATTGAAATAAAGACCGTTGAAGTATAAAGTGGTCACATTTTGTACTTGGATCGAAGCTCACAGGAGAATGCGGCACTTCTCGTTTTTCTACCTTACATTACGTGAACATCGGATAAATCCACAGCCCCTTGAGAAGTTTGGGAAACATCTTTTTATATCTTGATGTTTAAATCGGGGGAAAGAACTTGAAAAAAATTCGCATTTTATCAGTTAAAACGGAGCCATTTGACCGCTAGGATTTTGTGAAATCAGTGCTTCCGTGGTGCTTCCATAAGATGCGCCGCGCATGCAGATAAGCGTTGCGTATGCGTAGCGTATCTGTCCGTTAACAAATTGCGCGACTACAAAACTTTTTTTGCTTTCCTTTCAATTGCGGAAACGAGTGAAATAGTGAAATAAAATCCATAAAATAGAGCAGTTAGAGTTAACAAATCTGGATTTTCTTTCCTTGTATTTATAAAACATAACAAAGTAAATACATTTCAAAAAAGCTCAATTTCGCGAAAGAAACAATGGCTAGAGTACACAGCCGCGTTGAGGGACTTTGCCCTATGAAAGTCCCGTTTAAAATTCAAAGTCCATAGTCGATTTTTAACTCTGGCTTTCGCGATTAATAAACTGGCAGATTCTAAAATTAGAATTGTTCAGTATTGAAGTACCATTATAGTTATGCCATTATGATATGTTGCATTCAATAATATAAGCCTATATACGTATACTTTACTTTTACTGTCACAAATATAATTATATAAACTTTTTCATAACCATTTTATACTAGTATTTTGATGTAATAAATATCGGTATAATTTCGAGTTCAACTGAATGCTGCGTTCATCATGAATAATAACATGGCATAGTCTATATGTGAATAAACTACTTGGAATTTAATTAGAAGCAGTATAAAAAAAGATTCTTAAACACTTGAGAACGTTCCTGCAATCTCATTGGTTCTTACCCGTGTGATATCACACGGGTCGGCTCATGTGCATCAACGCGATACGCGTGCTCGCTATTTGAACCAATCGGCGGCGCATAGCAACAACGGGACTGATCGATTTAAAGCCCTAGGTAGTTCCTTGTAAAATGTAGGATTTAATTTGATTAAAATACTTATGATATTTCTATTTGAATTGAAGTGTTTAAGAATGAGAATAAAGGTATTGTTTTTAGCCGCTGTCGTGCATCTATCGTCTCATATAACACAGGCGACATCATTATTTTTGGCGTAAAACAATTCGGCTTCGCCTCATTGTTTTACTTAAAATAATGATGTCGCCCGTGTTATATGAGACGATAGATGCACTCCAGTGGCTAAAACCAATACCTTTATTCTCTAATTTAACAATTTTGCTGTAAGCACGTTCATCATTTACGTGTCAAAAACATCAAAAACATAAAAGTTTGACAGGACCTTGAACACAAAACATCAAGAAGTACATCATTTAGGGTGTCAAAAATCTGAATAAAGTGTTGGTTATTTTTGGAAGTTCATACATAAGCATGATATTCACCCTGGAATACAGCCACCTTTCAAGTTATTTCTGGTAATATTTGGAAGTCATGAGTTGAATTAGTTAGCATTTTGTATGTATGTCTCTCATTCTTGTCTGGATACTCTTGGACGTCCTTTATGAGTACACACCTGTAAATACAAATCTCCTATACCCTTGGAAGAAAAATCAGTGTTTCGAAAAGTGAGAAAGTGCCATGTGACTATATTAGGCCCTGATTCATATTTATTCCTCATTTAGATAGATTGTACATGAAAAATGAACAGGATCCAACTTTTTATAATGAAGATTTGGCTAAACTTTCAAAATGTGTTTTCAGAAATACCAATCTACTCAGATTTGTGAGCTGGCTTAAGCGGTGTGAGCTACAGGGTGATCTAGTCGGCAATTTTCTGCGAAAAGTCACTGGACTCGGTACGTTTTCACTGAACTGCCTGTCTTTATCTGACCTTCAACTTGCAGAAAGGGTAAGTTTTGAAGAACTGAGTCGCTCTCAGATCAAGAAAATTATGTTTTCCCAGACCCTGTTTGTACAGAAAGTCAATGGTGGCTATTTACTAGTGTGCACCCTATATTTACTTTGAAGGTTTTATCCTTCTGCTCTACCTCAAATGAAATCTTATCTTAGCTTTGCAAGAATCAAGGCAAAAGCAAATCACACAAGAAATTTTCATTTTGAAATTCATTATCATCCAAATTAAAGTTTTAGTTTTTGAGACATGGGTATTTCCATAATGTAATCAACAGAGAAATGTATTTCAACACATCTTTAAATTATCTCAAATTTGATCAATTTCAGTCATCTTGATTGATTGTGTCACCAAAGATTTTGTTCTGAAATACAGTACCAGTTACAACCTTGTTCGGCTTATAATTGACAACAAAAATGGAGACTTGTAAAATCATGTATTAATATACATGTAGAATATAGATATAGAATGGTGTGAACGCAGTACTTCAGCTAGTTGTGTGGCTGCCGCTTGCTTATGTGAATTTAAGCGAGCATAAGTTGGGACTTCATTGACACATGCGTAACATAAACCAAATAATTTTCACCAATTATAAGCCAAAGTTGATCAAGTTCATTTTGCACTTTGTTTGCAGGTAGTTCCGGATAATCCAATAATATTGCTCTACCCAAGTGTCAAGAAATCTATCATTGGGCTGTTCCAGTTGAAATTCATACACCCCATATGTTTGATATGACCTTAATCTTCCACACAGGGGGTGAGGATTTCAAATGTGGGTACCTGAATGGTTGACTCGATTTGAAATTGGCGACTCTATTTGAAATCTACATTCCCTGTGTGGCAGATTAAGGTAATATCTTTCATAGGGGAGTATGGATTTCAACTGGAAGAGCCATTGAGTAAACAGGTCTTGCTATTATTGTGTGCCTGGTCTGAATCAGTTGGCACAATTCCTGTATTGGTCCGGTTTACATCTTGTCGATGGCAACAATGTCTACAGACTGTACGAAGTCTTCAAAAGCAGTGATGCTGTTTTTTAGTTCGTCAGTGCTGACCTAAAAATGAAACAAAACCCGCACAGAAAACACAAATTGATTAATAGGAACACCATGAGTGTCAATTATGTGAACCTACATAAATTTGTATCTAATCACAATCCAATGTTCTATTGAGTACTTACATATTAAATGACCCAGGAAATGATACACAATAAATAACTCGAGTAGGCCCCTATTTGCATATTTAAAGAGGTTAGTCTGATATAATTATTATGCTGCTTTAAAGCCATATTATAACATTTCTGTAAAATTAGATTAGTATTTATTTTCCACAAAATGTTAGCTTTTACTGTCAGATATGTCCCCTTTTAATTTTGAGCCGAACAAGTGAGGTAAAGCATAGAAAATTGGAATTTACTACTAGTGCCCATGCAAGTTACTCCCGCGGTTTCAATACGGTACGATCCTCTGGATGTGTATTATGTGTATCCCGCACGCCGTGTACAATATACTGTGTATATGTGTTCGATTAATATTTCCATCGTAATAATAAAATGCCGGTTCCTTCGTTGAACTGCAGCACTAAAGTCTTGATTTTTGCAGAGTATCTTTATTGACTAAAGTACATTACAATCGTGTAAAAACCAGACTTGAAAATTTTTTAGGGTGTTTTCCTCAGCAAATGTTATAATATGGCTTTAAATATATTATTGTTTAGATTATCATTTATCCAGATAGTAACAACTTATGTATTTGAGATGTAATCTGATCTACTGGGCTAACTTTTTATGAAGCTAGTCCAGTAGATCTACTGGACTTACTTTTTATGAAGCTAGTCCAGTAGATCTACTGGACTTACAGCTAGTCCAGTAGATCTACTGGACTTACTTTTTATGAAGCTAGTCCAGTAGATCTACTGGACTTTCTTTTTATGAAGCTAGTCCAGTAGTGATAAATGCCCCATGCCATTGACAATATTACAATGTACATACTCACCTTGTCATCTTCCACCTCACATTGAATTTGCAACTTCTTCATTCCATCACCGATTGGGATAAGATTGGCTGTGAAGAAAGAATGTGTAACAATGCAACATGATAATACATCTTACTTAAAGGCCCATTCAGTGATTTGCTCATCGGACGATCGAGAAATCATCAAAATTCAGAATTTGGTACCTTTGTCATTTCCATAAATATGTAAACATAGCCTGCTAGCGGTACAGCCGAAAGCCGTGTATTTAAGACAAAAATAAGGAATTTATATGAAACTGTAATTTAGATACTGACAGTATCTAAATTAGCTACATGTATTCGAATGGGGCTTCAACTTCATCAATACTGCTGTTTTCTTTAATTTTGCCAAATTTTTCATTTCAAAAATACCAAATGACAATTTGAATGACTTATCCTTCACTTTTAAGCAATTTATAAACAATTTTAATTTTTTAACATTTTCACTGCATTTAAAAATGCAAGATGGTGCTTACAAAAACATCCTCCACACTTCGCATGGTATATACTGCCGTGGGACTTTTCACATGATATGCGATGTCTTGTCTATATATGCAAGTTGAATGCCAAAAGGACAGCCAGTTTCACCAATGTACGAACTGGAGCAGTCACCACAGGGGATCTCGTAAACGGCCTCCACTTTTTGTTGAGGGAGAAGTTTGTTTTTAGTACGGTGTGGTTCCATGGCAGTAGAAAATCCTGTTTTTAAACAAACGGGAGACTCGCTCAGAAAAGCCCTCTATATATAGGGGACTACAACCATGCCTTTGAATTTCTCACTGACCAACTTATCACACCCTCTGACGGCTCACCTGGTGCCCATAAGAGGAAACACCCTGATGTGATGAGTTGCCAGTCTGATGAAACCACTAGTGAAGTGGTGAAACTGAAATATCACTACAATGTGAGTACAAGACCATCATTTTACATAGAAATTGTTTCAAATGAACAAAATCCACAGTTCATGAATATTGATTGGCAACATAGTAATATGTCACCGCTCTAAGCAGACAAAATAGATGAATAAAAGCTTCAGTCCATTGGGTGTCAGTGTACTTACAATTTCTCCATACTAGACCATCCATTACGATAGTTCTCACAAGCTCTAGTGCGCCAAGATCGGTCTTGTCATCCCGTGGCTTGATGTCCAATAAGACCCATGACTTGGCAACTGATTCGTCTCTTTTCTGCTTTTTACGCCTATGCTTGCCTGGATTATCATATCAATAAATCAAATCAAAACCTTGATCATCTGCACAAACAAACACATTATGTCAGTATGTTATTTAGGACTACACACACGTACGTACATTGTAGATCTCATAAATAACAAACAGATATCTTAGGGAACAAACCAAAAGTTTGATGATGTCCTATACACGTATAAGTCCTTTCGTTGGGGGGGGAGTGGGGTATGTGAAGGGGGCCAAAAAGTATGATATTTTGTAAAATATCGGTCAAATGTGATCTTTTGGGTTGAAATTCTACCGGGGGGGGTACTCAAGTTTGGTTTTGGTAGGGACGTGCCGCTGAGATTTTGGAAGTAGACCCATAAATATACCAATTTTTCAAGAAATTTGGACCCATTGATATATCAAAAGTCAAAATTTTCGGCCGAATTTACCCAAAATTGTCTTAGTTTTTACAAATTTTGGGGAAATTTTGGGAAAATTTTGAAAATTTTGGCTAGATTAAGGAAAAATTGGGCTGTTTTCCGAAAAAATTGAGAAAATTTTGAAAAAAGGACCCATTCATATACCAAAATAGGCTTTGAAAAAGGGTCATTGATATACCAGAAGGCTGAAAATGCTACCCATGTTTATGCACGTCCCGTATGGTCATTTGTACTGAGTACCCCCGGGAAATTCTCAACATTTTAAACTTACTTTAGAGGGAGGGGAGGGGGTCAGCCGCCTAACAAAAGCACTTTCATTTATAGGATGTCATCAAACTTTTGGGTTGTTCCCTTGATCATACAATTATCTCAAAATCTCAATACCAATTGTCACAGTTGGGAGCACGTGTGGTCGAGTGGATAAGGCGCCAACTCATAATCCATAGGTTGCGAGTTCGAGCCCTTCGTGCTAACGTGTTGTGTCCTTGGGCAAGGCACTTTATCCTCATTGCCTACTAGGGGATGGGGTTGGGTTGGATTGGATGTTTGTATAGTTGTTTATTTCAATGTTGCAATATTGGTGCTGATTAAGCTGCTGCCTGCAAATTGCATTGTGTCTGTTTAGGTGTGTTTAATGTAAAATTCTAGCAATTTGACCTGCGGGTCAACATTAGAGTTTGAAATTAAACCTTCCTTCCTTTTTTCTTTTAGTTAATTACAAGTTCCAAGCTCTATTGGACAATTCAAGACTTCCCAAACTTTTCCAGTGACCAAAATTTCATATGACAAATATGGCGTCACCCAAGGCATAATTAAATGCTGTTACGTAACAAAACTTATAATTTGCATGCTGTGTACCGGGCAAATTTTCCAAAGTGGGCACAATTTCACTGACCTTACCAGGATGACCTTACTGAGACAAATGCACACGAAGCACATGAAAATGTGCCATTTTAATGCTAAACTGGTTCAAAATGAGATTACATGACCAATACACGATGGTACCCTACACTTTAATGCACAGAGATGCAGACCTGAAACAGGGTCTTTATAAAAAAAAAAGAGGAAAAAACCTGAAAATGCTCAAAAAAATGCTTTAAAAAAAGCCCCGTAAATTGGGGTGAAATGGCTCAAATTGGGCTGAAAATAAAAGAAAGCGCATAAATTTCAGGAATAAAAAAAGAGGAAATCAGCTGAAAAGAGGAAGTTTTAGGTCTGGAGATGTATTTTTTACAGCAAGTCCCACAACCCCTTTTTCTAAACAAATTTTTATTGGGTTTTATGAACTTACCCTTTGGTTTCTTGTCTGCAGCTGCCTTACTCTGTTTCTTCAGTTCCGCAACCTGAAAATCAAGCAAATATTTGTGAATTTACAACTTTTAAATTTCACACTTTTCAGGGCACCACTAAAACAGCCACAATTAGTCCAAGCAAGCTGGTACAGCTTGGACAAGTTTTTTTTGTCTTTTAAGACATCAACACAATTATTTCTATACACAAAACTTTAATGCACTTATGAACATTCATAACAGAAGATAACAAGGCCTGTACGCAGGATTGATTTGGGGGTGGGGGTGCTTGACATCCAAAAAGTGCACTTGTCTAAACCCCTGAAAATTGTCGTTTTTGGACTTATTGAAGGCCTTATCACCAAAAAATGTGGACCTTTTATTTTCCTTTTTATAGCAAAAGGTGGAACTTGAAGTGGACCTTTAGGATGGGGCAGCCAGCCCTCAAATTAACCCATGACATAATGCCATGGGTGCCCATCCCCACTGCCATAATACCCTCAAAATATGTCCTTTACTACTGACGGCAGTTATAATACCATAACTTACGAACTCATTATCTTCGCTTAGGAATGTCCGATTTCATTAGGGAAAATGGTGTTATGGAGCAAAATATCTTTATATTAAGATATATGTAAAAACCTCAACATTTATAACCTGCCCAAAAGTGTCTGATTTTGACAAGACACGTCACATATGTGAGACACTGCGAGGCGCTGAGCTATTGTTTAGAGCGCCATATAAGTGCTGATTAATAATAATAATAATTATGTGGTTGGGAGAAAACATGATTACCAACCCAGTCTCTTAATGAATTGCTGAAAGTGGGCAAAGACAAGCATCTTTTAAAAATATTTAAAAAGTTCTTTTACCTTTTTAAGCTCTAGTTTTTGTATCATTTTTTTCACACTGCCTGATAAGCACTCAAGCGTTTCAGCTAAGCGATCCTCAGAAGGTAGCGTTGGAGTGGTAGGCGCATAATCATTGGCCCTCCTCAGTTCTTGACGTAAATTTGACACAGTCTCTCTTTCTAGTAAAAGTTTCAAGTCATCTGTTCCGCTCACAAGTTGAATTAGTCTTGCATACTTGTCTGGATACTCTTGGACGCCCTTGATATTTATTTCTGAGGTTTGTTTCTTCTGCTTTACTTCACACATGAAATCTTTTATATCAGCTTTGTAAGCATCAAGGCATGCAATTATGGTATCAGCATTTTTATAACTGTTCTCAAGTTCTGCTAAATATCTTCTATGTTGTGACAACAGCTCTTCTTTATCAACTTTCTTGTGCTCACTTTCAACTTCAGCACGAATACACTCCGCTTCTTCTTTAACAGTAATAAACTTGCAGTACCGATGCTTCTCCCCAAGACACAAAGAGCAGATGAGTTGATCACAAGACCGGCAGAAAAATATCAGCATTTCACCTTCGTGTTTGGAGCATCCACTTGTGATCTTGCTTTTGATAATTTCTAGTTGACTTTGAATGTCAAAATTTGTTTGAAATTGTTTTTCTGCTGCGTTTTTCTTCGTTGGTAAATCTGGACAATCAAACTCAATATTTCCTCGACATTTTGGGCATGGAAACTTTCCTATAGGCCCACTAGATGTAGCAGTAGTGTCTATAGTTTCTTGGAGGCATTGTTGGCAAAATGTATGTAAGCATGGGGTGACAGTTTTAGGAATTGTGTAGTGATCCAGGCATATGCTGCACGTAAGCTGTTGAGACATGTCTTGTAGGAGGCTACTCTTCTGTGACATATGCCCACCTGAAGCCACTTTATGAGCTGAAAAGAAAGCACAAGTTCAATCATGTCAACAATAATATTATACAAACAAGGGAAGAGGCTTACGCATCATACACTGGAACATGGAAACATTTAAACATTACAAACTAGTGCATGAGATCATATGATATTAATGATGCTTAATCGTTATTCTTAATATATCAATATACAGTAGCACAATTAAACTTGAAATTACTAATGGAAACATAACATGCATAGGCAGATATACCAGAGAAAAAACTCAGGACATACCTGAAAAACTCCGGATGCACAGGCAGGTTTTTTCTGAGTTTTTTCTCTGGTATATCTGCCTATGCATGTTATGTTTCCATTTGTAATTTCATGTTTAATTGTAATAATATACTTTTATATAGTAATTTGTTTGTAGGTTCTAAAAAAACAGTGAAAATTTCAGGGGGGGTACTCAGTACAAATGTGAGTGGACACTACGAATGCGCCGTAAACTCGGGAAATTGTATTCCGAGTTACAGTATAAAATATGTGTGAAGGTCGTATTCATAGCTATCACAATTCAGTGCGACAAGTATCTCATCAAACACTGTTTAAATCAATAATACTATTGCTGAAGAGGATAATAAGCTTCTACCTATTTCTACAATGTATAGAATATTTCTTGTCTTTGTTTGCTAAATCCTGTTCAAGTGGTAGATAACAAAGCATTGTACTTTGTCTAGGTATGTATAATCAACAATGAACAATGAGAGGATATTTCTGAACCTCGTTGACTTGGGGATGATTTGAAATGACCGCCAATTATGACTGTTTGATATTTATTACCAGAAATGTGGAAATAGAGACACATGTAGAACCGATAAAAGATACAATTTTGTTGAAGGAATAGAGTTCAACAAACCATAACCCCGCTTCTGGATATCGTTTGAAGTCAAATGATATACCATTTTAAAGCCTATGATATATATTTTCTACACACGAAATCAAACCAAATTGACCGGGGCCGACTTTACGGCTGATTCGCGGTGTCCAGTCACAAATGACCATACCGGGATGTACTTTGCGACATGACCATGGGTCTCATTTTGGGTCATTTGGTATATCAGTGACCTCTTTTTCAAGACCAATTTTGGTATATGTATGGGTAATTTTTCAAATTATTCCCATTTTTTTTCTTCAAAAAACAGCCCAATTTTGCCCCCAAAGTTGTCAAAATCTTTGAGGTAAATTGTAAAAACGTTGCATTAAATTTGGTAGAAAATTGTGAGTTTAAGTAATTTAGTTCTTGGAATATTGGTATATGGATGGATCTACTTCAATTCTCAGCGCCATAACCCATAACCAAACCTGAGAGCCCCCCAAATTTAAAAAGACTAGTTTGTGTCTGACATCAGGGCAAAGGTGCGGCGTGATTGGTTGCTGACCAGCGCAGTACTGGTTGACAGGACAAACCACCAGTCTTTAATTTTTCAGAGTGGTGTCATTTTCCAAATACATCAATCTAGGAAATGTAAAAAAAAAAATTCAATAAAATTGACATTTCCCTATTTTTTTTCATAGACTGAGTTTTACAAATGCAGAAATCTTACCCCTAAACCACTTGGCTGCTGCATTCCAGCTAGTCTAAAGACCATAGATCCTCCTAGATAATGAACACAAATAATTATAAAACATGCATTACTACATTTCTACCATTTATTAAGTATTTATCGCGGTGGCAAAACTCAGTGTTACATATGAAGAGCTTTGTTTCAAAACCCCTTACACATCCACTTTTGACTTTTTGAGAAAAACAGCTTTTTTTAATTGCTGTAAAAGTATTACTTGCTCGATTTAATTCAATTTGAGTTCGGATCAAGTGTTGATGAATAGAAACTAAACGAATAGTTTTGCACCAATTTATTATTTTTTTAATATGGCACCTTTTGTGGATGTAAGGGGTTTTGCAACAAAATAAATTTATCCCTTTTCTAGAAACCACCTTTGCAATCAAATTTGAACCCATTTGTTTGCACTACTTTATGTAACTTTTTTCAAAAAGAAAAATTGAATTATCTCATTTACTTATTATTTTCCTAAAATTTTATATTCATTTTAAGTTCAGATTTCCGGAAATTCCCTAAGATTTCCCAAACGGGAAATATACCATATCTTCGTAAGGGAAAGTGGTATGAAGGTCAAACAACCACCAAAATGTGTATTTTTACCCACACTATAATGTCATGTCAATAACTCAATTTCAGCCAAAAGTGGATGTAAGGGGTTTTGAAACAAATCTCTTCATATACTTGTAATTGGCAAAAGTTACTGTGCGTCAATAGTTACAACTTACGCTTACATAAAATCCACATAAGCATATACATGCACACCAGTCACACATTACGTAAAGTTTTCGCAAATTATAAGCCAAACAAAGTATAAAGCATGTGGATATTTCAATGTCTTATAAGCCCTTCTTTTTAGATTTTTTTCCCTCTGTGCCAATTTCTGATCAACATGTTGCTGCTGGGCAAATTTTAGAGGAAACATTAATAATCCCTTAACCAAGACTACTGTATTCTGTACTTTAACATCAAGATTCATTTTGCCCGTCCCAGGAGCAAATTCCTCAGCTAAAATGATGGGCAGACGGATGGATATCTAAGACACTGCTCCCAGGCGTGATGTCGCTTGTCACATAAATGCATTTGATTTTCAAACAACATTGAAGTTGATCTGTCTTTGCAAAAGATTGGATTAATGAAAATCCCGGGATTAAAATGTAGGCAACATATGCAAATCAGCTCATTAATATTAATAAATATGAAAATAACATGACACAAAATGACAAAACTATACAGCACACCAGGTCACGATTTCCCATCACCATGCCACGCTTGAAGTTATTATGTTTGAGCTGCACAGTGGATAAATGAATTGCTTCCGCCTGAACAGCCAAACAGATGGGCAGCCAATCAGCCAGGCAAACAAACAACCATCTGGATGATAACATAAGCCCCACATGGGGCCAAAATTCCAAAATTCTGGACAAGGAGTGTAATGTAAATATAAAACGCATCAAAGAGTCAAAGAAAACTACAGCATTTTTTTTTTTTTTTGCACGGTATGTTGGTATGCGTGGTAGAGTACATTACTGTACTGTAAAAAACAGAATTTTGAAAAATATTAAGGGCATCCTCAGCAAATGTTACAATATGGCTTTAAAATGGCAAACTAACCAAGGCACATACATGTGAGATATCACCCCCTAAGCTAAAATACACCAATTTAGGAAATGTAAAAAAAAATTCATTTCCCTTATTTTTTTCATAACTAAAGCATAAGTTTGATGTTTGTTGCTCTTGAAAATACAATGAGTTTTACCAGAGAAGATGTAATAAAGAGGAGGTTGAACAAGCTATCCTCAAACAAAATATGTGTGAGACCGCTCATTCAAAGTAAATGATGAATCACCCTATTTAGCTGCTTTACAATAGAATACCACAATGGGGTTTGAACCCGGGATGGGTGTGATACACAAGTTGCAGCTAACTGCTTTTAGGGATAGGTCAGTGTGTGCATGTCATCATGCCATGCACACCATGCATGCAGACCCTGTCATCTTGTCAGATTTTGGATAAAATATGACTGAAGTTCCATGGCAAATTATAATTTTTGCTGCTTGTTGCCACTTTCAGCCTCTATTATTTATGATAAAGAACGTTTTCAATTATCAGAATATCTTTATTAGGTTTTCAGGAAATGACAGGAAAATACATAAAATAATAAAATAGAAATGATCAACAATCGTCACCTCTCTAAAAAATCCTAAAATTTCTTCTTTAGAAATGTATATATTTACAAAAAAGGGCGGATTTGGGGGAAATTTTACAGCACTCGATTTCTTTCTTGTATTATCCACATGTGGTATTCCATCCAAGCAGCAGGTCCTTAACACACGCGCTTCATACTTTTCAACAAATTCTCTATAGAAACATTGGAAATATTTCCAATTCTGAAGTGAAAATCGGTCAACCATGGGCGGTCACACACATAACATCATAGGATATTTCAAGTGGATGTTTAACTACTTGAGAATAAAGGACTATGAATAGATGCGACAGGATTACCTACGGGATTATCTCAAGGATATAATTCTGTTGACCCTCCTCTTTATTACATCTTCTCTGGTTTTACAAATGCAGAAATCTTACCCCTTGATTGCTGCATTCCAGCTGGTCTCTGTGCAACGACAGAAGGTCCTCCTAGAAAATGAACACAAAGAATTACAAAACATGCCAGTTACCACATTTCTACCATTTATAAAGTGTTTATCCCGGTGCCAAAACTCAGCGTTACCTATACTTGTAATTGACAAAAATTACTGTGCATCAATAAAGTCCCAACTTAAGAGCTTGCATAAATCACATGTACACCAGTCATGCATTATGCAAATCAAAGTCTTTGCAAATTATAAGGCGAACCAAGTATATTTAAGGCATGTGACTATTTCAATGTCTATGCCTTTCTATACATATTTTGTATTCATGTATTTTGTTCCACTTTTGTATTTTGATTGTCGTTCGCAATCACTATCGCCGCAGTGGTGTAGCCAGGGAGGGGGGAAGAGAGGCAGCAACCCCAATGTGAGAAGTCTCTCCCCCTTGCAGGATGCTGGTGACCCTGGTTATGTAGATTTTTATGCCCCTTTTGTACTTTTTAGCATATCTTTGATCATTTTCATCAAATTTTGACCCCCTTTTTTCATGGGCCAAGTATTACAAATGCAGAAATCTTACCCAGAAAACCACTTGATTGCTGCATTCCAACTGGTGCAACGACAGAAGGTCCTCCTAGAAATTGAACACAAAGAATTATAAAAACATGCCAGTTACCACATTTCTACCATTTATAAAGTGTTTATCCCAGTAATTCAGTGGTACCTCTAGTTGTAATTGACATTGCTGTGCATCAATAAAGACCCAACTTAAGCTTGCATAAATCCATAAGCCTACACTAGTCACACATTACGCAAATCGCAAAGTCTTCGCAAATTATAGGCGGACAAAGTATATTTAAAATATGTGAATATTTCAATGTCTATGCACTTCTATGTATTTTGTCTCTTTTAATATTTTGATCGCCGTCTGCAATCACTCTCGCCGCAGTGGTGTAGCCAGGGAGGGGGAAGAGAGAGGCAGCAACCCCAATGTGAGAAGTCTTTTCCCCTTGCAGGATGCTGGCGACCCTGGTTATTTAAGATTTTTATGCCCCTTTTGTACTTTTTAGCCCATTTGTGACAATTTTCATCAAATTTTGACCCCCTTTTTTTCATGGAATGAGTTTTACAAAGGCAAAAATCTTACCTAGAAAACCTCTTGATTGCTGCATCCAAGCTGGTCTCTGTGCAACGACAGAAGGTCCTCCTAGCACAAAAGAATTATAAAACATGCTGGTTACCACATTCCTACCATTTTATAAAGTATTTATCCCAGTAATTCAGTGGTACCTCTACTTGTAATTGACAAAAATTACTGTGCATCAATAAAGTCCCAACTTAAGCTTGCATAAATTCATAAGCCTACACTAGTCACACATTACGCAAATCTCAAAGTCTTCGCAAATTATAAGGCGGACCAAGTATATATTATATTGCCATATGTATTTTGTATTAATGTATTTTGTTCCATTTTAAATATTTTGATTGTCATCTGCAATCGCTATGGTCGGAGTGGTGTAGCAGGGGGAGGGAGCCCGGGGGAGGGAGGCAGCTACCCTCACTGTGAGAAGTCCTGCCCCCCTGTTGGATGCTGGTGACCCTTGTTATTAAAAATTTGTATGCCCTTTGTAGCACATTTTTGACCACTGAAATTTGTCCCCCTTGAAAGTTCAAGTTGCATTGCCCCTTCACCCCCTGAAAAATCCTGGCTATGCCACTGTATCGATGTGATTAGCATAAATGCAAAAGCGACATCGCAATCACCAAGCGATGCAATGTAACTTCAGTTGAGCCTCCATGTATGACACTGATGCAGGGGTTGAGTTTTGAAACATTAACACATGCTACAAATCACACTTCTGGAAATGTTAAAGTGGGCTGTCAGGTGTGCTATTAAATTGCACTCAGTAAGGAGTTTAGGAATGGGTTTAGGTTTGCGATCACACTCGCCTACCTTAAAGTTTAATCCCTACTGATGTGTATATACCCACCTATTTGTTGTTGATTTGTCAACAATGCGCTTGCTGCTAGAGATACCGGGTTGCCAATTTTGTTGCGTACGTGACTACCTGGCTGTAGAATGCTAACTTCTAACACAATCATGACACGCCTGAAAGCAAGGATTCACATTTTAAATATTTCAGAAAATTTTCTTTAATGGAGGATGTTTAACAATTGAACAATCTGTTTGCTTTTGATCAGTTTGTACATATGTGACCCGCTCACACAAAACCAGACTAAGTCACTAATTTTGAAAATTGAGTTTTTGATATCATCATGTAGTATAGGTCTTATTTAAATTATGTTTCTGGGACATGAGGTACTCATTCTTTCAACTCTACCATTGTCTACAGGATCATGACCAACCTGAAAGCAAGATGATTCACAAAATTAACACTCTTAGTATTTCTCTTATAGAAATTTCTTAAACATGGCGGTTGTTCAACAATCTGGTTGTTTTTTCTGTCAGTAGTAGCTGTGATCCACACTGGATCAGTATTTCATTCAATTTCGAAGTGCATTATTTGGTTAAGCACCGGTGTGTAGGATTTTTGCTTACATTAACCCTAACACCAGTGAATACCACAAAATACCACGACACAGGGTCTGCAATGACGCAATCACCCTAAGTGTTTTATGCGCACGGAATTGCTGGCCGGGCAGCAATAACCTGTGCAGCTACTGGTCCGCGATCGTGTGGTTGGCATGCGGGGGGTCAAAGGTTCGAATCCCAGGGGTGCCAAGTCAAAAATTCTTCTTCTTCTTGACTTTTTCGGATCTTCTTTGACTTCCGATATCAAAAAGCAGGGTTCGGTGTTAGGGTTAAATAGTTTACATATAGCCTTTTGGTGACAGAAACAGCCTGTTCTACAGGAAAACAGACCTTTCAAGTGGTTCTGGTTTTTTTTTCTTTTTCACAAAAAAAACAGCTGATTTTAATTTCCTAAATGTATTTAACATCCCCACAACACAAAAATTTGAGCTTGAATTGTGTTTACTAACCTGTTATCTGGCAGAGGGTTACACACAAATCTATCCAACTGGATTACACTGAATAACTCCATTGTGCTGTCGTCGATAAGCTTGTTTAACTGGACAGCCAGCATAGCTACAGAGAGGTAGACCAATGTCAAATCACTAAATTACAATATCAACTTTATATCGGTTTGTGTGGGTGCGAGTGCCGGGACTTTCAATGTATTCAACACTTCAGATATGGTAATTTTCACAGTAAAGGGTGTAACTTTGGATTTTTAACATTTTGATCCGTAGTGTTCAAATAAAGCCACAGAATTCCATGATTTTTGGCCACATAAGTCATCTAGTTAGCAGCTACCTTGGGTAGCATAATCATCTTTGGGAGTTACTGTGTTTAGTTTTAGCAGGCTTAAATGTACTTAATATTGCCATTTTGAAAAACTATAAAAAACATTAACATTTTTGTAAAACCCTGTGTTTTCTTCAGTTCATGGATAACTTTCTTATCCTGAAAGTACGGTCATATGTTCAGTAAGCACTGCCACATTAGATTTAATTTTGAACAGCCCTGTATTTTTGAGAACCTGACTTCGCTATTTGTCGTTTCGGAGGCTTCATTTTCTGTTAACAATTGTTAACAAACTTTGTGGGTATAGCTTTGGTTCATAATTCTTGGTTATTTCTTCACTTCTTCTTGATTCATAACACAGTCAGGTACCTGCACAACCGATTCTTTTGTTCTGCAAGGCTCACTCAGTCATTTAATGAGGCAATACAAACGATCGAAATTGGTGTTGAAATGAGCAAAATTTTGAGTTACACCTTTTCAGTGTAAAATTTTTTTTTCTCCGCCAAATGAAAAGCAATAATTTTCATTTTTTCAGTAAATGGCTGGAAAAACTATAATGCTTGATACTGATTTTTTTTTTAAATCCTGGTGTTAAACTTAGGCCTGAAATTCAGTCATTTAGTGTAAGATATTCGATTTTTATAGGCTTCAGCTCGGCCCATGAGCTTTTTCTTGGATCAACCTTTTAGCTTTTCAAAGTAATATAGTTCGCTAATGAAGGATTTTCCCCAACTTTCTAAAGCACATCACCGTGAGCTATATATCATAGTTTTGTCAGAATTTCCGTTTTGATTTCACCATCTTTCACTGTGAGCTGAAAAAATTTCTAAATCAACACGTGAAATCTAAAGGCTAGTACTAGCATTGTGGATCGATATCCCTGGGTTTAATAGGAATACCGGCATGGCTATAGTGTTGCCAGAACTTCAATATAGCAAAGAAATTCCCAGACCTATAGCGCCCTACTGATCATGTTTAACCAGAACACCCAATTGGGGATTTAATCGCTGGTCGGGCAATTTGCTTTCAATGAAAAATTGACCTGGATAACAACAAAGGAAATATCGACTATTTCTGCTGGTTGCTCTCGAGATAAAGTACTCACCATTGCCTACTTTTACTTAGTTTGACATTTTCGGAGACTGAATGGAAAAAGGGTAAAACAAAACGGAAATTCTGACAAAACTATAACATATAGACCCACACGATGTGCTTTACAGAGGTGGGAAATATCTTTCTTTAGCAAACTATGTTAGTTTGAGACGCTAAAACATGAATTCCGTAAAAAAGCTGCAGGCTTAATTCAAGGCCTATAAAAATCAAAAATATCACACTAAAAGACACAATTTGATGCTTAATTTTAACACCAGGATATATAAAAAAATGTATATCCAAGCACCAAGTTTTTAACTGACATTACTGAAGAAAAAAAAATATTGCTTTATATTTGACCGAGAAAATTAATTTCATAGCAAAAAGGTGTATCTCTGAATTGTGCTGATTTTTACATGTATCGATCGACTTTTAGCGCGACTAAGCATTTCTAAAGAATTGGTTGTCCAGGCGGCAGACTGAACAGTTGATATCTTAACTTGAAATGGGTAACAAAAATTAGTCGATTTGCAAGCTTTTAAAATTTTTATAAAATCTTGACTTCAAAGAGCCGATTTTCCGTTAACATTTTTGAAGCCTCCGAAAAAAACTGTTCAGCAAGCTTGGGCAAATATAAATAAAAGAGCTCATCCAATCTATTTATCAAAATGTAGCAAAGTCGATCCTCAAGTCACTTGTTTTTAAATCGTGGAGATATATATCACCATTTGAAAATGGGACCCAATACAAACTTTCCGTTAACAATTGAAGCCTCCGAAACAAATGAAGCCTCCGAAACAACAATAAGATTAATTATCATCTTATCTATGCATATCTAAATTGGTGTGTTTCATACTGATATCTGCATTGTAATTGTTACTTGATATGTGCAGAATGTCATAAATTAAAAAAATTGTTGATATTATGGTTAATGTTTGAAAAATATACTGATACCCAAAAAAGCCTGTCACTTAACAAATGGGTGAAAAAATTAACATGTGATAAATCTACAATATCTGCCGCATAGAATCATTGATTCAATACACACAAGAAAATAACAGCTTAGAGATGATCCCAACAGTGTTGTTTTCAAAAAAACTACTTCTGCAATGTTTAACCATTGTTTTAACATGAAGCCTCCGAAACAAAAAAATGACTTGCTGTGATAATTTAATTTTTGTCACAACTGAAATTCAATACTTAGAAGCAAAGCATGAAAATTGGTAATTGTGATATTTTTTACCTATTTTTTCATGTCAACTTGTAGTATTTAGCCAAATATTTTACTTTTATGATCACCTGTGTTGTTAACTGAAGCCTCCGAAACACAAATCGCTTGAATTGCCAATTCTAAAAAATAACTCCAATTCCTGTGAAACTTGGCTGGGAGGATCCTGTCATTAAGTAGTATTTGTACATGAAGTTAGACATTCAAATTATTTTAGGAACCCAATTAAAACTTGAAAAATATGTTTAAGGTTAGGAAATTTCCATTGTAAATGACACTTGATGTTAAAAATTTTCAAAACTGCAATTACAAACATAGCAAAACATGGTCTAAAATGTAACTTATATCTGTTGACTTACTTTGGAATGGGATTTCACATGTATTCCAGCTTTCATGTCATAATTTTCTGAGCTTATGTAAAATACATTTTTTTCTTAGATTTTAACCAAAATGTTATGGAAATGTCAAATTTGTTATTAGAAATCAAAAGGTTTAAGCCTTGAAACATTATTTTACTGAAATTTAAGTTGCTTCTATGCATGATTTCAGTAAACAGAAACATATTTAAGTGGTTTGAAATGTTGACCCTAAAAATCAAAAGTTACACCCTTTACTGTGAAAATGACCATATTCAAATTGCCAAATTTGTGCCTAAAAGTGCTTTTAAAAATGATTTAGTGTATTCATTTTTGCCCTACATTTATGTTGTTTACCGTTGCTAGGTGAGGGCATAAAAATCCCTTCTCATTGATAATATGTATTAATCACAAGGCAGAGAAAATCCATAAATATCAATATATTCAGACAATAAATATAACACCAGTCCTGCTTCAGCTTTTTATATGACTGGAGACATTTGAGATTTGGTCTATTTTGCCTGTTCTTGAACCTGAATTTGGATATAATATAAAGGATGTATACATTTAGCTTGGGATATAAATGGTGAGTACAATTGAGATGGTAAACTTAGAACTGATTCAACACATAATTGTAAAACAGGTACTTGAATCACAAAAATGATTGAAACAGAAGCTTTTGAAAAAGTGTGTGATTTGGCAGAATGGTGGCAAGAAATGTCACTATTTTTCATCACTGCTGTAGCTTAGACATACAAACTTTGTACCTATGGCTTAAAGGTCCGTAACCCGATCGACAGCATCATCCCCGATTTTTTTTCATTGTTGATGAGGTTTTGGTATCACATAATAGATACTATTTTTCTCATTACTATCCTGAAATTTGACGCTCCAAGTCGATGTATTTCGGAGAAATCATGAAACACAGCGGTTTTTACAGGCTACCAGTTTGTAAATACAAAAAATTACTTCGGATTTCTGGGGAGGGAATTAATTGCGAATCAACAGTCTCCTCAACAGCTACTTTGGTTTCACGTTATACACATTCTGTGAAAAAAGCGAACCACACTAACTGCTGAGGAGACGGTGTGGCGTATTTAATAATTAAATTCCACAATGGACATCGTGGGCGATTTAGCTCAATTGGTTAGCGCATTATGCTGTTACCCGCGAGGTACCCGGTCCAAAACCCGGTATCAGAAGTTTTTTTTCCTCTCCATTTTTAACCCAAACTTTTTAATATTCATTTGAAATGTACATATTGCAAGGGAAATATATTTTGTTTCCATTTTTTCTGAAACGGTACTGAAAAAAACACAAATATTTTCTGTTCAATACGGGCCGGGCATTGTACAGCATGTCAGCATTCGTCGGGAATTGTTGTTGTTGCTTGCCTGCCCAGAATGCAATTCACGTATACCAAGGTATTGGATTGCAAATTTGGCTATTTATTCACATTTACGCTGAAATGCTCTCGTTTTTTCACAAAGCAGCATAAAGGGGGCGATATTTGATATTATTATGTAATTTTAAAGACAATCCATATCCAAAACCAATAGGGTTATCCCCCTTTAAGGCAAGGGGTATGAACGTTTGGACAGTATTTATTGTGGGACATTAGAGCACATCAGACATATCGAATTGCATTCTGAATACGAAGAATGTCATCAAATAATTTTGATTTTTTGAAATTTGCAATGTAATACTAGTACACATTTTATGGCAAATCATTAAAAATTGATATTTTTTATATTTAACAGTACTCAAAGTAAACTTTATCAATCTGATGATTTATACTTAACGTGTATGTAGGTGGGATGAAAAGCTGACGATCAATTGAAAATTTTGACCTTTCGTATTGAAGATATGGATTTTTTTCCCAAAACACACAAAAAATTAGGTCTTTTTGGGAAAAAATCCATATCTTCAATATGAAAGGTCAAAATTTTCAATTGATCGTCGGCTTTTCCTCCCAGCTACATACACTTTAAGAATATATCATTAGATTTATAAAATTTACTTCGAGGACTGTTATATAACAAAAAATTTGTATTATATCGTGATTTTCAAAAAATGAAAATTATTTGATATCAGAAAGACATGCTTCGTATTCAGAATGCAATTCGATACGTCTGAGGTGCTCTCATGTTCCATAAAAAATACTGTCGAAACGCTCATTCCAGATCCCTTACGTAGGATTCAGTGATATATTGCAGCTAGTTTAAAATATGGGTCAACAATGAAAATAGAAGAATTTTAATGAATAAGCTTTTGGCCAAGTGTAGAGCACTGAAAATTTACGTTTTCTAGAACTTGTAAATTATATTTTGGAGGTCCATATACCAAAATTTGATAGCAAGAATGTAATTGTGGAATGTTTGACACATGCCTATAATTTGGTAGAGAAATCGGTGTGAAGTATGATTATGGTATGATATCAACGGTCCAAAAATAAAATAGCGAATGGTGAAAACGGGCACCCAAGTCATAGGCTTCCAGTAAAAATCTGATTAAGACTATAAATATAACGATGGGAAAGTAGTAATATATAAGCCTTTACCTTTAAGATGAGGTATAACTTTCATTTTTCCGATGATTATTTCTGGGCCAAATTTGATACTTACATGTGGCAAATTCATCCCATTTTTTGCTCGAAACCTCGAAAGAGGTCGAACCTGCACGCCACCAGCGTTGCCTATTATAGCCGTATCATGGAGCAAATGCTACGCATAATTTTGATCACTTTGCCACACAATTTTGGAAATGTGTAGCAATTTTATGCCATACACTATACCATGTAAAAAGTGAAGTATACTAAACAAAAATCAAGTAATGCAAGCGGATAATGCAACACTGCTGACAAGAACCATTCAGTTGATCTACAAATTCCATCGCTAATTATTGCGAAGTGCACAAGTAAAATAAGCTTGGTTTTCGATATCAACATTGTTAAAAATGTAGTATTGTATGCCCTTTCTATTTGCGCCCTCCATACTTCTAAAAGGCTAATGGAAGGGATTGATTCATTAATTCATGAACAATTGAACATTCCAAAATTGTCAAAACATACTTTTGATTTTAAAATTCAAATCCCAAATATTTCCAAAGTACATGTGAGCTTTGTTGAATAATAAACTACCGTAAATGTTCGCCTAATGGGGCTATGGGCTTCCTTGACATTTGTGGGAATTTACACACACCCTAAAAGTGCCCTCCCATAAAATTCCCACCAACAAATACAGGCACGGAACTTTAATTCTAGATGGATTTCAGAGGAGGGAGCTCTCTATTTTAACACATGAAAATTACCCCAAGGCAAAGAAAGGAGCCCAGGTGCACCATTAGGCGAACGTTTGCGGTAACTAGCCTGTGGTGCACATTTCATCACTCTGCCATGTTATTTGTGGCAGAAGGGGAATTTTGAAGGTTTTTCGGTTTCGGTCCAGAAGTGACCCCCCACCCCCGAAAAAAAACCACCTTGTGTACACTGGGTAAAACTTCAATTCATGTGTGAATATTGAAACGGATGTGCCTTGGCCTACAAATATAAATATGGACTAAATATGGTAGCGTGAAAGTCCCAAAGGATCGATGTGAATTATAGGCCTAAATGTCAGGATCATGAATAGCATAAATACCTGGTCGTCGTTAATTATGAAATGGTTGTAAGATTGATTGTGATTTGCCACGGATTGTGAATTAATTAATTTAAGTAACTTAATTAAAGAAATGAGATCAATAAAAGTGACTCATGACAACATATAAAATTATCAATATTATATTGTACTGGTTTCCCAGCATAAACTGTAAGCTTCACAATGCACAACAATATATTCAATATTCACGTATCAAGTTTACAATTCCAATCTCATTACTGAAATTATCAGCAAAATAACGACATTATTTAATCACTAAAACCAGTCACTTCATCCTGTAAAAGTCACGAGTGCATCGGCATAAAAGCTTCACTTATAAAATCATCGTGGGTTTGTTTACAAATGAACAGCTGATCGCTGTAAATTCCCACGCTCAAATTGATGCGAAAATTAGAGTATCGGACTCTATCGCCGATCTCTCAAATACATTTATTATATTATTTATTTATTAAAAGGCCGACGTATTGATTAGAAAATCGTGACAATTAATGAGATGAATTAACTAAAGAAATTAATGATTTATGTTTGATCGACGATGCGTATTTTATTTATCTGACTGAAGTTAAAAATAGAAAAGCCAAAAACCTGATCACGCCCTTTAAAGCGAGAACTCACTCGGAATTAATCCGCTTACTGAGTCTCCGTGATCCAAAAGTATACAAAATTATAAGTAAATTAAAAGCACATTTCTAGTCAGATATTATATTAAATACGTAATCATTACGAATTATTACAACATTTCACGTAGCTGATCCTAAAAGGATCAGCGAATCTATCAGAATGTCCGAGTGCCGAAGTGCGAAGTTGCAAGACATGAAAAACACGCCCACCGGTACAAAGCCTGGGCCGCAACTCAGCTGCTCTAAGATGCACCAACGGCAGAGTTGCAAGACATGAAAAACACGCCCACCCGGTACAAAGCCTGGGCCGCAACTCAGCCGCTCCAAGATGCACCAACGGCATTTCTTTTCTATATCGCGCTAAGCACTATTTGGGACGCAGCGATTATGCACGTCGCTTGGCGCCTGCAAAGCAAGCACGCGATACCTAAGCAAATGAAATAAAGATTGAAATGAAAAGATTATAAAATATGATAAAAATACGATTAGTGCTGCCGAAGTTTAAATGATGGTTTTCAATATTAAAAATAGTAGGCCTACTGAGGTGCCTACTGGGGGTTCCGTTACAATATATGCCATTGCTGTGCTATGTTTTTCTTGGCTGATAAAATTTCTGCCATTAGCCTTTTAGAAGTAGGCCTATGGAGGGCAGTAAACAGAAAGTTGTAGTTTATAATACTCCTCGTATTATTTCTCAATCTCCCATATGAATTTGGCAATATTTGGATCAAAACTGATGAAAGTGTACAGAGCCATTAACATGCATACATACAACAAAGTGAATTATATACTGCGCTAATAAAGTATCCTTACACTCCAAAACCAGTTCAGTACACCTATCCATTCTTGAGAAAAAATGTTTGGGAAAAAATAAAAAAAATGTAACACCGCCACCTTTTCCTATACCCCATACCCGCATGACCTTAATAGATGCACTATCTAATCCTGCACATTATGACACCACATTGAATCCAATGTGACTTCAAGAAGCAAAGTTAAAACCATTTGATTAGACGAAGATCCAGTTTTAAAAGTGACAAACTGGCCTAGATTCAAAACTCCACAGACTAGACATCTGGTTTGAGAGTGGTGAATGGCTAATTTATGCATTTGCCTTTAATTTAAACAAAAGGAACAAAAGAAAACTGAAACAAAAGAACTGACAAATAAAATGAAAATTATGAAAAGTACAGTCTAAGCAAAAACTGAAATAAAAACTGCTTTAAATAATGCTTCATTGAAGAAACTGTGTTGTCTCTTTGTTTCACTTGTTGGAATCTTTTTGCGCCTTGCATATGGCCAGTTTGTCACTTTAAAACCGGACCTTCATCTATTCAATTGCTTGTAACTTTACTTCTTGAGGTCACATTGGATTCAATGTGGTGTCATAATGTGCAGGATAAGATAGTCATAGTGCTTCTATAAAAAAACAAATGTACCCCAATATTGTTCAGTTTTGAAATTATGATTATTTTTCTAAGTGTAAGGATACTTTATTGGCGCAGTATAGTAAGATGGCGCAATACCTACCCGAGTTGCTATGGACGCCATCTGATAGCAAGAGACGATACCGGTCTGTTGCACCACTACCTGAAGGGGAATTTGCACTCAGCTTCTTCAAAGCCTATTCATAAGCAATTTAAAGTGCAAAAACATTAGGGCATCACTGGAATTGTATTATATATAGTATTCAATGATCATGGTACTAAATGTATAGGATGTGTATTGTGTACTTATTTGTAGGAGTCCTATTTACTATCTCCATGATATTTTTTCGGAGGGGCAGTGAATTTCAGGGGGGGTGGGCAAAAATTCAGGCCTTGCCGTTTGAAATTGAGTTTGAACTCGATGCTGTTTGAAATCAAGTTTGAACTCCATTATTTCTAGTGAGCGTTTTTCCACTCGCCATAGACATTAAATATCACTCGAAAATTCGACCACTCGGCTAGCATCATGCAGGCGAGTGATTAACCACTCGCCTTTAATGTGACGACAAGACCTGAAAATCTTCGCAATTTTACTGGTGGAAAATGGGGGCGGGAGCAAGAGTGCTACAGAAATAGAAACTGTAGTGTAATGATGAACTTGGTGTTGCCCAGATTATATTTTTGCAATTCAATTCATACTTTATGCTTTTCTAACTTTTTTTTTCAATCAAAGCAGGCCTTTCTTTTTTGCATAGCATTATTTTATATTAAAATTTAAGTTTGCATATATATATATCTTACCAAGAGCTGAAAAACTGGTTTGCTATAATCTCGGCCATCTGCAATTTCCTGTGTGCAAATGAAAAATAATACAAATGAATTCTTTTACATTATCCTAAAAGCAGGGGGGGCGGCCAAGATTGACTGAATTTTGACGTCGTCATTGGTTTTACACGTAAACACAAAAATGTCTCAAATAATTCTAAAAGTGTATGCATGTTATCAAGCACTATTTTATCAGTCTAAATCCGTTGAGGTTCGACAATGAACCTCATTGTAAGTACTGTTTTTTTTAATTTTTTGTATGAATAACGCACGATATATTACGATATATATGTACTGAAAATTTCCCCATGTGTACCAATGCGATTGCGTGGTGTAATGGTTAAGAGTCTCGCCTCCCACTCAGAGGGTCCCGAGATCGCCTCCCACGCAGAGGGTCCCGAGATCGATTCCCAACCCCGGCAATGATTAAAAAATTTTCTTCTTCTTTTTTTCTTTGAATCTAAAATTATTTATTTTCATGTGAAAATGTATACATTGCACTGGGAAATATATTTTGTGCATTTTTTTTCTGTAATGGGGCCAATAGAGCTAAAAACGCATCTTGGCTCGGGAAAAATAATTAGGCCCAACGTGCAGGCAGTGTTGCCGTCATATTGTCTGTTTTGTTTATGCTTTTGGCTGTTGCCACATTGAATAATGTCGTCCACCATCGTCTGCCTAAAAGTTTAATAATTATATACCGTATAATAAAACAAATGGATATCTTAATTGGTAAAATCTTAAATTCGCAGCCGAGCCGAAAATTCATGATTACACCCAAAATTTGCGTTGCAAATTCTCCCAGTGCTTATCCATACTCTCAAAATTGATCAAGGTCATGTTGAAGTAGGTCTTTGTCGTTGCTGAAGGTTCTGTAAATAATGTCAGTTGTCAGCAAAGAGTTGGACCGCAGAGTGATCTGGTCAGGAAGGTCACATTAGTAAAAAGAGCAACGGACCAAGCACTGTGCTTGGTCCGCCCCCCGGGTCCGCCCACGTTGCCTATCATAGAGGGCTCCTTCAACACCCAACTTGCATGACTTGTGACCACAGGAATGGCTTAACTGTGTAATCTCCTAGGAAAGTACAAAAATTTAAAATTTGGACACCAATAACTTTATGTAGAAGTCAAAAACTGTCAATAGAGGTTATCCGTGTTCTACAAGTAGGTATGCTAGGTGAATTCAAATTTGCCATCAAACTGCATCATTTTATATATCAAATTAAAGCCCTTGAGTAAACAAAGCCAAAACTGAAAACCTTTTTTTCATAGCACTTTCCGTAGCAAAGTTACATCTTGTCAAAGATTGACTTTCATCAAACAATGTCAAAAAGATTCAGCTAGCAAAATTCCCCAAAACGGCATTTCGGGGTGTTTCTAGATCTTAATCTCATGATGATAGCAGCTTTTTTTTAATGGAACTGCTATCAAAATCCTCTAAAATTACATGTGAAAGTGACTTATCACCATAAAAATCATATATTTGGGTCAAGTGAAGTATAGAAAACATATTTATGTAGGTTTCTTTCTTCGCCAGTTGTTTTAAATTTCTATGTAAAAATGCATTGACATTGTCGGCGAATTTGGCCGACTAGCAAATGTGTTTGCCTGGCATACCTACTACAAGTATAAGCTGCATATCCATTATCCTATCAATGACTGCTATACCTTGTTTAACTAGGACTTTCAAAAGAAGTCCCTGCATGTGGAACCATCACTGTTTCAAAATAACCCGCCAAAGTCATGCAGGTAACTCCGAGGGCGTGCATCATGTGCATTGAATTGGTTTGAATGAGGAATACGCCTTAGAAGTCACACATGAGTGAAGTGGATAATCTCTAGTCTATAGTTAATACCTTTTGTGTAAAATGGATCGTCGTGCGTATCTGTTGAAAACCGAGAGGATTCGCCGTACTATCACGGCAATTTTTGACACGAAGATATAGGGATGATGACGCTGATATTGAGGTAAGCTTACACACATGACATTGCCACCACTGACTCACCCAATACACCAGCACCCAGGCTGAGACAAGTTGCACGGATGATGGCTAAAGTGACAAATACAACCCCGAGATGCAAACCCTAACAACCCTGGCCTTATTACCTTGATAGCTCCTCTTGTCAGGAAGTTTGACATGATTAAGTGACTGGTCAGGAATACGACAGTCGACAGATGAAAGGCAAAATCTCAGGACAGCAACAACGCACTGAATGGTCAACTCGCGCCAAATCGTGCAAATTCAGCAGCCAGTGAAATAGCTTGAAATTAAGGGCGCACACCATTTAATCACCCACCGCATACATGTCGAGGATATTACCAGGCGGCTGACACTGAAAAATTTGCATGGAAAAATGACCCGTCTCCTCCGCAGCCAATTTGGTTCCGCTCCATCGAAATCAAGCCGGTCACGGAGGAGACTACCTCCTTTGTGTTTGTTCATTTGTGTATGGAGAGCCCTTTTGGAGTCCGGAATGACTTAGGCTACGCTCTCAGCTAGAGTCCGACGCTGCATTGCACTAGAAATACCTTTTCTGTGAAATCGCTATAGAGCCAACCGGGAGCACGTATTCGTTTTGAAAATATAGCATTAAAATTAGTATCACCCTTGTGGCCACCGTGCAGTGGAAAACCTTAATTCTTTCATTAAAAGGAAATGAAAATTAAAAAAACACGGATCTACTTGTGCACCAATAAAAATTGGCACAGCAATTTGTCTCAAATATGAATGAATTTTAAGAAACATACGGGGTATGATGAACATTGACCTGACGCCATGATAGTAGGATCTATTAGTCGTTTTATATACAATGTATATACCGTATTGTCATAATACCAATATTTGTCATTATATATAATGAGTAATATCTAGCAACGTAAATGTGCAGTTCATATGCACAAACGAATACTGATCTTTATGATATTCAGGTTTTTGTACATCACATATAGGGGAAGGTGGGGCATAACGGACCCCCGGGGCAAAACGGAACCACCTGGAAAAATAGGCCTTGGCAATACTGCCGCCTATGCAAATTATATTGAGGAACACAAGTATGGCTACGAGGATTTACAACAAAAATTTTATCTAAAACAATCCACTGACATTCGAGCAAGATCGAATAAAAAAATTACTACCCGTCTGGTGTAAGATATGTAGATGTTTAATGCGCTGAAATTTTACTTCATTAATATCAGATTCCCAAATAATTGTGTATATTGTAAACACGAAGGTACTAGCCATGAGCTGTATTAAGTGCATGGCCTATATGCTACGATGTATTATGCATGCAACCTATTTCTAAAAAATCGGGTATGGGGCAAAACGGAACCTTAGGTGTGGGGCATAACGGAACAGGGTTCCGTTTTGCCCCGGGCGTTTTGTCCCACAGATGGGTTCCGTTTTGCCCCAATTGGACATAAGTTGTCTTCACTCAAGGAAATGTAGGCGTTATCTAGGGGCCTACTCGAACATGGTAAACACTTCGCTGAAACATAGACATATAACTAGACCTACAAATAGAATTAATGATTAAAAGTTAACCACTTACTCCACAGAGATGGTAGGCCTACTGAATATTTCTTTCTAATCAAATATTGGTCATACATAGGTCTACTAGCCTATAAGAAGTTAACCACTCACTCCACAGAGATAGTAGGCCCACTTAATATTGTAACTGAATATAGGCCTACATATAACTAGGCCTAGGGCCTACCGATGGAACAACTGATATAAGTTTGCACCCAGGGTGCCGTTTTGCCCCATAGGGGTTCCGTTTGCCCCGATAGTGGGGCAAAACGGATTTTTTTTTTTTTGAAAATATTTCTTCATTTTTAAACAAAATTGTAAGATTCAAGTTATATTGGTTACTGGTATATTAAAGGTAAATACAAACTTCAACTGAACATATACTTTTTACAGTCATATTACTTATGGTGACGTCACAGAGCATCCTCAAAGTTAAGTGTTCCGTTATGCCCCACCTTCTGTACTGTAACATGTCACATAGGAGGTCATACGTGTTGACCTTCATCTATTGTATTTGTTCATCTGTGTATGGAGAGGATTAGCGCCATTAAACGCCATTAAAACGCCATCAGTATTAGGGCGTAGTTCAGTGAACTCACCGGATTGCTATTCCAAGTACTTTGATAATACAGATAATATGTATTAATGGGTCGAGGCGATTGCATTGAAAAACCTAATAAATTATTCATAACAGTTACGTAATCAATCGATAGTGCGGACACTTTTTATTTGCAAACCACCAAAATTCGTGATCTTTTAGCGTTGGAAAAGAAACCACGTGAATAGAGTGCCCTCTCAAGAATATCAACTCTCTGATATTACGTGTATGGAGGGCTGCGCCATTTGACTATTCCAGTAAAATACAGAACTAATTTTTTGAATAAAAAAAAATATTATCCTGTATTGCCACATGAAACATAGCTAAATCCTAATCCTTTAGTTAGTCCTAACTAGCGAAGTATAATTTTAATATTTAGCCAATAAGGGCCAAAAACATGCGTTTTTAGGGTGTTTTTCGTATAGGCCTAGTACTGCGACAATCAAGCCCAAAGACTAATTTCAATTTATGCATTTTATTTTTTTGAAAAGACGTTTCATTAAAGTGATTGATTATAACCAACCATTTTATTAAAGTAGCTCAAGAAATATGTAAAATAGTTAACTTTTTCTTTTATCTCCAGTTAGGACTAAAATGAATGATTAGGATTGAGCTATATGTTTCATTTAGCAGAACTTGACTTGATAATAATTTTTATTCCCCCAAAAATAGTGCTGTATTTTTCTGGAATGGGGCAGGGCTGGAATGGGGGATAGGCACCTACACAGCCGGCTTGGGCGTCGAACACAAGTAGGCCCTTTACCATCGTCCCAGCAAAACGCTTTATTCTCTTCACATAGGCAAAAACGTTCTCTGTACTACCCCCCCACCCCCCGGCCCCCTTTTCACATGCCAAATTGTTGGGATTTTGCAAACCTTACTTTTCTCCCTCACGATCCGTGGCTGATATAGGCCTATAGGACGTGTAGAACAGAACTTGCAGTGTCAGGAATTTTTTTTTTCGGGGTTGATTGGAGGGGCACAGTGGATGGGGGGATATAAATTTTGCAAAAAAGACTACAAAATTGCTGCAAAAAGTGGGAATTTTTGTATTTTTTAGGGGGGTTCTGACGATGTGACCTACAGGGTCAAAGTTCACGCTGCAAAGTGTGTTTAGAAATTAAACACTTTTCTAAACACTATCTTGAACCATGTTTTTAAACATGTTTAAAATCTAACACATGTCTTGAAATTTGACATTGGTGTTTAGGAATAAAATGTGTTTAGAAACGTGGTGCAAGAAAATTGTTGGATTTCTAAACACAATTTTTTTGCAGTGTAGGCTACACAGGGGTTAAAACTGAAATTGTACCGATTGGTTAAAACTTATTCGACAAAATTCCCCAGGTCACAAGTATTCTAATATTGGCAAAAAGGTCAAAAACTGGATTTGGGCTCTAAAAGTTACCCAATTGTGATATAAAATTGGATCAGTTGAGCCCATATTTATTGGTCGAGCTATAAGTTTTAAATATTGGACGATAAATATTGGGCGTAAAGCATCAAATTTTATCATTATTATGTTTTGGATCCAATATTTTCACACACTTGGATCCATCAAAACATAATAATGATGAAAATTGTCTTAAAATGTTTATCTTGTTATAATCTTTTTTTAAATAGGCCCTAGTTTGCACTACATATTTGTTGCTACCATGGTAATATTCCAGTCCACGTTACCAAGGTAACAAACTGTTGCATATAGGTAAACTTATATAACAAAGGAAACATTTTGAGGCCATTTTATCAATTTGATATCGGACAATTTTTATTTGTTTGACCTATAGCCTATGTACAATCAATTACCGAATATTGTTAATAGGGAATTTTATTCCAAATAGACCCAAACCTTCAAGCACCATTGATCTGGAAATTTATGGGTCGTCATCAATTTTCCAGGGTCCAAACTCAAATATTATTATTAAAAACTGGTGTTATTTGGGTCCACTTTTATGTGACACTTTGGAATTCTGGACCCACACTCCCACTCTGGTTGTATTTTCATCCACCCTCTCCGCTGTAATCTCAAGTTCTCATCTCTCCCCCTCTCTTTTCCACAACTTCCATCATTATGATCAGTGGCTGACAAAAATAAACCCAGGTCTAGCATTCTAGCATGATTCTAGGCCCAACCAACCAGATTGGCAATTGCTGTTGAAATCAATTATTACCCCGGGATTTGGTGATGTTTGGACAAATCTTTCCGTCATCTGTGTTAAACAGCAGATTGCATACCAAGAATCCCAGCAAATACAAAAATTTTCTTTCCGATTAACATTTAAATGTCAGATTATATAAAGATCATGAATACGTTTTTAAAACGTTATTGTAAACTAGAGCGGTTCTCGGGTTGCGCGGTTTTCGGCATACGCGGTTGGTGTGTAAGGTTGTTCTTCTTCTTCTTGGTTTCGGTCGACAGAGCGACTTTATAATATGTCACATTTCGTCAACACTTGATCCTGGAACCTAGGACTGATTGCAGATATCAGAACCGGGGATGATCCCCCTTCTCTTTTCGAATAGCTCTGACACTTTAACGTGCACAGGGATGAATCCTCCTGAACACGGGACCAACGGCTTTACGTGACTTCCGAACCACGGACATCGCACACACTACCTATATCTGCACGTGCTAAGCAGTGTATGGGGGCGAGAAGAAATTCTACAATTAAATTCTGTGATGAAACTGAACTTAATTGAAGGATTCCCGACCATATAGGAACTTTTTGGGAGGCAGGAGAATTTTCACCTAAGGCAAGCCCAAGGCTCGAACTCTCGTCGATCGTATCTCCCGGCCGACAGCGCAATGCCTTAACCGCTCGGCCATCTCGCCCTCTGTTGGGTGATGGTATGGTAGTGGTTGTGTTTAAATGTGAGTTTCTTTTCAGAACCCTGTATGGGCGAAGCCTGGATGGTGGATGGGGAGTGTGGGGTGATTAAAGAAGGAAATAATATGGAAATGTAATAGGCCGCACAGCTGTGTAATGTTTATGTTTTACAAGATGCCCAGAGCACGGGTTGGGATATGGAAAATCCCCTCGTGGTGTCGAGTTCACAACAGGTGTTGGTATTGCTTTATCAAAACAACCCGAGCCGTGTGTTGGAAGATTTTGTATGTTTAGACAGTTTTCTAGCAATGTTGACTGTACCCACCAAGTTTCATGCCCATACGACAGAATTTAGTAATTTGACCTCAGATGACCCATGGGTGACATTGGATTACCCCCAAAATGACCTTCCAAAAATTTGACTCTTAATGTTGACTGTACTCACCAAATTTCATGCTGTTATGACAGTTTTTAATTTGACCTCAGATGACCCCTGTGTGACCTCGGATGACACCGAAATGACCTTCCAATAACTTGACTCTAAATGTTGAATATACCCACCAAGTTTCGTGCCCATATAACAGTTTTAGTAATTTGATCTCAGATGCCCCTGGGTGACCTCGGATGCCCCCGAAATGACCTTCCAAAAAATTGACTCTAAGTGTTGACTATACCCACCAAGTTTCGTGCCCATATGACTGTTTTTAGTAATTTGACCTCAGATGAACTCTGTGTGACCTTGGATGACCCCGAAATCTATTCAGCTCTGTAAGAACATCAACTACAAATACAACTGACCAAGTTTAGGCGATACACCATGTTGTTAAAACCCCTGTAGACCCTATGGCATCATCGCACATGTTGACTTCCAAACTTCATCACAACATAAACTTCGAAAATGATCCATACTGTCCCATTTATTGACACCTTCGGTTTGTATCAATTGCCAGTGAGCAAAATACACGTGCTCTGTTCACTATACACAGCAAGGTATAGGAAGCTATGTGCACGATATTACAACCTCTACCTTGCTGCATTTTATTTGCAGTTCTGACATCTGGCCTGCCCGCGGCGCGCCGGTTTAACCAACCAGGTCAGACCTTTGGAGCGGGGCTAGACAGGGATGACAGAAAGCTGTGTGTGTCGTCATAAATTAAATAAAATGTATTACTTTTGGTAAACAAGGGTTGTCTGAGAAGAAAAAATGTGGAAAGGTGAAAAGCAAAATGAAAAAAAGAGAAGAAAAACAGAAGGGGGAAATGGGGATGAACGGGAGGGAAGCTATGATTTCCTTTCTCCATGCTCAAAATTAAATGTTAAAATTAAAGTTTTCATTTTTCGTTGGAAAGGGTGTGCCCGAGTGATTGCGTATTAAAACAAACGTTAACAAACAAAAACAAAATTCGCTAAATTGTTATGCCAAAATAAAAAAAATTATCTTGTAAATTTTTGGCTCTATGTAAAGTTTGGAAGGATTTTTGTTTCTCAAAAAAGAAAAGAATAATCTGGTGTCATAATGAATCAAAAGATGTATGTTTTATACAGTAAATGAAGTAAAAATTATGATGCGCAGTGATTATGCCATGCCATCTTATTAAATTTCTAATCTTAATATTTCGTGTTTTTGTCAAATTGTCAAAAGTATGTGATAGCCGATTTATTGCTCAACCGCACCAAGTATTTAGTTTTGTTTAGTTGTGTCGTTAAAATACCAAAACAATTAAGTTTCCGACGATACAGTTCTTTCAGGGACACCCTGTATATAGCATGTTTGTACTACAGTATCGATTTTATTGAAGGTCACTGGTAAACAAACACTTGATAGTCTGTGCCTCAGGCCAGACTGTATGTGGCTATCACGATGTTTGTTCGGATCGCCCGACATAAATTGGATGTGTAGGAGACTAGGTCTGTGCAAACAAATGAGCGTTTCCAACAAGCAACACAAAAGCAAACAAAAAATACACCCATTGCCCGCTATTTACTGCACGAAATGAACGACTCTAATCAGGTACCGCACGAAATGAACGACTCTAATCAGCTGCGGCAATTCCACAATCATGCACAATGGTGCATAGGCCTATCTTATACACGTATTCTTATTCGTGCATTTGACGGACTTGGGTGTTTTTGTTTTTGTTAAATATCTCCTCCCCTGAACACACATTATTATAGAAAATCTATCTACTTCTTCATTCGCTTACATACTATATACCCTGCAACTTTCAATCTACACAGTGGCTAGATAACCCCTTAAACGTGCGAACAAATATTGCAAAACAAAATTAAAGTATGGCTCTCCGCCTATGGTACGCCCATACAAATATTTCGGGCAATCATTTTTGATAAATATTTTGTCAACAATTAAATAACATTCTGTTAAAAAATTTTGCATCGTTTTCAAAATTTTATTAAAGTTATTTAAACGTTTTTATACCCTTTATATAACCCCGACATTTTAAAATGATACCACACCAAATGTGTTAGTCACACTCTTACCTGGATGGAGTAGATGGCATATCAACTCATCCACACCACCAGTAGCAATAAATAGCACACCATAAAAGGGGTATAACTTTGGTATACAGGGGTAACTTTGGCAGCTTGTTGAGGATCACTTCTTACAAGTTCACCCCTACACATTTTTGATTTCAAGCAAAATTATTATTTTCAAAAGAAAATTAAAATTATAAAGAGTTGAGCTTGTAAAACACAACTTGCAAAAAGCTACCAAAGTTACCCCTTCTTGTCAAAGTGACCCCTGTTACACCCCCTCAGCAGTAGATAGCCAGTCAAGTATGCCATATACATCCCCCCATAGTAAAGTATGTCATCCACAGTATGTTCCACACCTTCATTAGCAGAAGATTGCACACATTATGATACCCTCATCAGCAGTAGATATATAGCCTACCAAGTATACATGCATCATCCACACCTTCATCAGCAGTAGATAGCATACCAAGCTGAAACCATAATGGTCTCAGATACAAAGTATGCCATCCACACCCTCATCAGCAGTAGATAGCATACCAAGTATGTCATCCACACCCTCATCAGCAGTAGATAGCATACCAAGTTTATCATCCACACCTTCATCAGCAGTAGATAACATACCAAGTATGCCATCTACAACCTCATCAGCAGTAGATAGCATACCAAGTTTATCCCAGCAAACACAAAAACGTTTAAAAACGTTTTAAATATGTTATATTTTGGCTTTTGGTTTAGGTAAAAACGTTTTAATAACATTAAAATGTCGGGTTATATAAAGGTCATGATAACGTTTTAAAACGTTTTGTATGAAAACACACTACAACACTATTTTTAAATGTTTTTATAAAATGTTATTGTAAACTATTTTTGCAAACATTTTTGCCAAATATTGTGGCAATACTTAAATAACATTATGTTAAAATATTTGAAGCCAGCAAACACAGAAATGTTCTTAAAATGTTTTTTTCAAAACCTTTTAATAACATTTAAATGTCGGGTTATATAAAGGTCATGAAAACGTTTTTAAAACGTTATTGAAAATATTTTGGGCAAACATTTTTGGCAAAATATTTTTTCAACCCCAAAATAACATTCTGTTTAGAATGTTTTGTATCAAGTTTTCAGGAATGTTTTTGGAATGTTACTAAAACGTTTTTATACCCTTTACATAACCCGACATTTAAACGTTTTCTGTAAAACATTTGTGCTTGCTGAGCAGTAGATTATCAACAAATATTTTTTAAGGTCATGAAAACGTTTTATACTGTTAATATACCCTTTATATAACCCGACATTTAAACGTTTTCTGACAACCTTTTATGACCTTTTGCGACTGATGTCGAAAACGTTTTGTGTTTGCTGGGATCATCCACACCTTCATCAGCAGTATGATACCAAGTATGACATCCACACCCTCATCAGCAGTAGATAGCATACCAAGTATGTCATCCACACCCTCATCAGCAGTAGATATAGCATACCAAGTTTACCATCCACACCTTCATCAGCAGTAGATAGCATACCAAGTATGCCATCTACACCCTCATCAGCAGTAGATAGCATCCATCCACACCTTCATCAGCAGTATGATACCAAGTATGACATCCACACCCTCATCAGCAGTAGATAACATACCAAGTGTGCCATCCACACCCTCATCAGCAGTAGATAGCATACCAAGTTTATCATCCACACCTTCATCAGCAGTATGATACCAAGTATGCCATCCACACCCTCATCAGCAGTAGATAGCATACCAAGTATGTCATCCACACCCTCATCAGCAGTAGATAGCATACCAAGTTTACCATCCACACCTTCATCAGCAGTAGATAGCATACCAAGTGTGCCATCCACACCTTCATCAGCAGTAGATAGCATACCAAGTATGCTATCCACACCCTCATCAGCAGTAGATAGCATACCAAGTGTATCATCCACACCCTCATCATCAGTAGATAGCATACCAAGTATGTTATCCACACCCTCATCATCAGTAGATAGCACACCAAGTATGTCATCCACACCCTCATCAGCAGTAGATAGCATAGCAAGTATGCTATCCACACCCTCATCAGCAGAAGATAGCATACCAAGTATGTCATCCACACCCTCATCAGCAGTAGATAGCATACCAAGTCATGTCATTCATGCCTGGACTGATCCTGCTTTTATCATCAAAATGCATTCCGAGACACAAATGGATCTAAAAATATCCGAGCTCAGGTGAGCAGTTTTATTCAAGGGCCATTGCCAGTAAGTCTTCAAATTCTAGGGTTCTCATCATTTGGTCCGGTCCTGATTTGGGGCACAAGCTATTTTTCAGCAATTTTTCTACAGGATTTTCTAGACGATAAGGGAGAAGGGTACGCACCAAGGGCCCCACCGTATTTTCAATGCTATAGGTGGATATTATTGCAGTGGCGTAGCGTGGGTCATCACATTGGGGGCAACGACCATGATTGGAGGGCACCGGATCTGATTGGGGGGCACAAGCTATTTTTCAAATCGATTAGGGGGAAGGGCGCGTGCCAAGGGGCTTGCCTTATTTCCAATGGTACAGGTGGATATCATTGTTGTAATATGCTCAAAATGCTTCTTCATCTGCACAAATGTTAGCATTTTACCCCATTCTTGGGTAATCTAATATATAATAAACATTTAATAAATTTTACAGGGGTGTGAGTGACCACAGATAAAAAAATCTGAAAAAATCTGAAAAAGTCTGAAATTTGGCAAGCTCCTATACTTTTGTACAGAGAAAGTGTAGAAAAAGAGATAAATATCAAGATCAAAAAATCTGAATTCAGATTTTAATCTGAACTCTCACACCCCTGATTTTATTGGAATAACCTTCCTGGGTGCAACTCTAGGTACAGTGGGCTATTTGAAATGCATACACCCCTATGGAAGGCATGATTAAAATTTCTCACACGGGCTGTAGATTTAAAATGAACTCGCCCATTGACATTCAGGCAACCTCCTTTCAATCCCCTGTATAGGAAGATTTAAGGTCACATCTTCCATACGGTGTGTATGCATGTCAACTAAACTGGCCTCAAAAAGAAATTAATAATTTTTCACAAGGTCATATCTTAAAATCCTCTCCATAAAAATGAACAAAAATTGCACACAGGATTACTTCAATACTCTACTCTAAACACATGTGAGTAACCAACAGCAAAATGCACTGACATGGAACATCTTCCTGGACCAAAATTCACATATCCCAACAGATTTCTTTTGTTGGATTCCAATTATTCGCCTATACATGAACAAAAATTACACACAGTATAACTTCAATACTCTACTCTAAACACATGTCAGTAACCAAGCAGTTGTCCAACTGACACAACAGTAAAATGCACTGACACAGAACAGCTTCCGGGACCACATTTTACAGGTGAATAATTGGAACCCAACAAAAGAAATCTGTTGGGATGTGAATTTTGGTTCAGAAAGGTGTTCCATGTCAGTGCATTTTGCTGTTGTGTCAGTTGGACAACTGCTTGGTTACATGTGTTTAGATTAGAGTATTGAAGTAATCCTGTGTGCAATTTTTGTGTTTAGAGTAGAGTATTGAAGTAATCCTGTGTGAAATTTTTGTTCATTTTTATGGAGGGGATTTAAAGATATGACCTTGTGAAAAAGTTTATTTTTGAGGCCAGTTTACAATAACCTTTCAAATACCGTACTACATACAGGAAATTCATTTGTTCAGATTTATTCTGACATTTTCTTGACTATTTCTTGACATTACTTAACTACCGTATTGTTTGTAATAAACGCCCTCTCCAATATTTCTGTGAAAAATTGACAAAAATGCAAACATTTCCATGTCATATCGTGTGAGTAAGGTTATGAGTCATCGCTAAATTGCATGGACAAAACCTATTATGACTCAAACTTCCATCCATTTCATTGCCTAATTATTGTAGAATTTCACCAGACTCTTGCTAGATGATGCACTTGCGGGTGTAATTTTGTTGTAATTACCACGAAAATATAATTTTCCACTCCACTCGATTTCCATGGGAGCAATGGAAATAGCATTAGTATAGTCGTAAATCCCTCCTTTCTACAAGTTTTTTTCATTGACTATTCACTTCCAATAAACGCCCCCTTTGGAAAAATGCAACGCTCCTGTATTGATATCATCATAATCATATATCATGTACAGCCCCTGGGGCGTTTATTACAAACAATACAGTATTTCTTTATTTAAATTGTAAAGAAATAGTTAAGAAAAGTTAAGAATAGTCAAAAAAATGTCAGAATCTGAACTAAATCTTGACAAATGAACTTCCTTTTCACAACATGGACACTCAATCTAAAAAACCATTACAACAGGCAAGACACATGTGAATAAACTACTTGATGCAATTTAATTTAAAAACTTCAATATTCATAGAAATAGTATAAAATGATTGCAAAACAAAGATTTTTCAGTTTTGCTTTAAAAATACTTAAAAGCCCTAATGTACGATTTCCTTCAAATTTTTAATTTGTTATTCTATGTTCAGAATGCTGAAATAATACTAGTAATAATTGTCAGGAAGGGTTTCTGTCCATTTTAAGCTGAAATAACAAGGTAAAGTGAAATAAACGCTACTGGTTATTTTGGCCATTCAACTTGTAGTTCTATAGGACAATAAAGTCATGACTTTATGTCAAACTTTGCTCAGTTGACCTACAAACAAATTAGGCCGATTCCATTCCGGTGCAAGTTTGGTCATATGTACACATTACGAGTACGCCAAAAATTCAGGTTTGAAAAAAACCCCACAATTTCATATATAAGATTGTACATTATTCCTACCAAAGTTCATCCCTACTCATGGGCCAAAAAAAAAACCCATCAAATTTTGAGGGCTTCACATGCACATTGTCAAATATAGTACTTTTTTGGAATTTCAAAGACTTCTACATGTACTGCTATAATAATAATAATAATAATAATAATAATGCTATAAGTTTATATCTCAAAATGATGCAACCTGAATTTTTTGTCCATGTCCAATTTTTCTATCCCCCCCCCCCCCACCAAAGAAAGCTGGGTGTCCTAAAAAAAGGTTACATGTAGATTTTTGAAAAAAGTTAATGTAAACAAATATAAATGTCCTTTTCATGACATAATCCATGTACCCCCTACTAGTACCCTTGTGAATGTCAAGTTCACAATTTGGGTACCAAATCCGCATTCCACACATTCCTGTTCATAGCACTATGCATTGGGTGGGGCATTTGAGTAGACCCAGCCGTAGCATTTTTGGGAAACTTCCATCCAAACTGAAACTTTCAGTTCTTAAGATGAGTATTTCAACGATGCAATCAACAGAAATGTATTTCAATACATCTGAAAATTATCTCAAACTTGATTGAAAATGAGTCATCTTGCTGGATTGTGTCACCAAAGAGTTTGTTCTGAAATACAGAATCAAGCTGCAGGAGTTACATGCACTATCAAATTCATTTTGCACTTAGGTAGTATTGAAATTTGCATAATCCAATACTGTATTTGTTCCATTAGCTGCCCATACCCATACTTTACAAGCAAACTGTATCTTATTAACAGCCAATGCAAATCTGGATCATTGTCCGAAACATATGGCATGCTGATGATGCTGGGTGAATATTTTGGGCCCTTTTTTTAGGTATATGCAATTATGTAAACAATGTAAAAAATAAGCGCACGCCCAATATTACGTAATTAGGTGCCCTGGGTGGTTAATGGAACAAATACAGTAATTATTGCTCTGTCCAAGTGTTAAGATATTTATCATCATCATTGGTCTATTCCAATTGAAATCCATACACCCCCTATGGAAGACATGACCTTAAAGCCTTAATGTACGATCTTTTTAAATTTTTAGATTTTTCTTTTTTCTTCTAAAATGATAATATGCAATCATTATGAAAGTTCCCAATACATTTGGACGCTTGAAAAACATTGGGAATTTGCAAAGAAACAACATCATAAACTTCACCTCTATCACTCGAAACATCTCGCACTATTTGGATTAGGACAGCGAGTGCGGCTTCAGAGTTAGTCTCCTACGCGGCCAGATTTGTTACGCTCCCTCCACATGTGGAGAGAGCGTAACCAAGCTAGTTTTGTACGAGACTACGGTTTGCGATCGTGACCGACATAAAGTCATAATAAAAAATTATGACTTTATGTCGGACCAACAGAAAATCGTCCCGTTTTACGACAAATAGGACGAATTTGACAGTTTGCTCATAGATTTAAGTTAGAACATGTGTAAGTATTACAAATATGCCAAAAAATCGGTTTTGAAAAAAATAAAGGTAAATTCTGATAAAAGATCGTACATTATGACTTTAATCTAGCACACAGGGGGTGTGGATATCAAATGGGGTTATTCATGAATGGGCTGCTTCATTTGAAATCTCCACTCCCTGTGTGGGAAATTTATGTCATATTGTCTTCCATAGGGGGTGCATGCGATTTCAAATGGAAAAGCCCATTAATTAAACAGGTAAAAATGGATTTATTTGATTTCAATCAGATTTTTTAATATTTTTTGTTATTCCAAGAACTGCTATACCCCATGATAAAAGTCAGAAGGGACCAGTGGAATGCTAGACATTATGTGCAATCCTATCAGGTATTTACAAAAATTCAAAATGTGTTTTTACATGTGAACATTTCAAAGCAACAAATTGGTAAAATCTAGAGGAAAAACCTGTTGAACTCTACACCTTGAAGACAAATTTTTAGCAAAACATAAAATGACATCACCAAACCTGCCAAAGTCAAAATGAGGGACATTGAGGCCAATTAAAACCTTGTACATGTACACAAACCAGGTACCGACAAATTCAAAGACTTGAGGTGTGCAATACTTTCAGAATTGCAGGTCTATATTTATCACAATAGACTAAGGAGAATGCTATAGCAAATTTTTTAAGTGAAATTTGCATCATTTTCTGCTGTTCTTACATTCAAATTTGCCATCACTGAAATTTTCAGCGAGCAGGACTGTCCCTCTTTTTCACTTTAGAAAACCCAAATGAGGGACAGTCCCTCAAAATGAGGGACAGTTGGCAGGTCTGCCTCACAGAGGTATTTTAATTATATTCAAAAGTTGTAGAAGCATAAGAAATGAAGTAAAACAGTCAATCTAACTTCAGTGAATAGATTCATCAGGTTTGGATATCAAATCAAGTAGTAATTTGTGCTTGGCAAAACCAGTAAGTTTTTACTTAATATTTTGTCCATCTCGTCAGATAGAGGGGGACCAAGACCATGAATAGAGAGGAAGGCACTTATTTCCTAAGACCCACTTTTGAAGACTGGAAGTAATAGGGGAAGGTGGGGCATAACGGACCCCCAGGGGCAAAACGGACCCACAGGGAAAAATAGGCCTTGGCAATACCGCCGTCTATGCAAATTATATTGAGGAACACAAGTATGGCCACGCAGATTTAAAACAAAAATTTGATCTGAAACAACCTACTGACATCCGAGCAAGATCGAGTCAAAAAATTACAGCCTGTCTGACGTAAGATATGAAGATGTTTAATGTGCTGAAATTTTACTTCATTAATATCGGATTCCCGAATAATTGTGTATATTGTAAACACTAAGGTACTAGCTTTGAGCTGTATGTACTGCATGGGCTATATGCTACAATGTATTATGCATGCAACCTATTCCTAAAAATCGGGTATGGGGCAAAACGGAACCCCTAGTGTGGGGCATAACGGAACAGGGTTCCGCTTTTGCCCGGGCGCTTTGCCCCACAGATGGGTTCCGTTTTGCCCCAATTGGACATAATACGTCTTCACTCAAGGAAGGGTAGGCGTTATCTAGGGGCCTACTCGAGCATGGTAAACACTTCGCTGAAACATAGGCATATTAAACTAGGCCTACAGATAGAATTAATGATTACAAGTTAACTTACTCCACAGAGATGGGTAGGTCTACTTAATATTTCTTTCTAATCAAATATTGGTCATACATATTATAGGCCTACTAGGTCTATAAGAAGTTAACCACTCACTCCACAGAGATGGCCCACTTAATATTGTAACTGAATATAGGCCTACATATAACTAGGCCTAGGGCCTATACCGATGGACAGTGATGGAACTACTGATATAAGTTTACACACAGGGTGCCGTTTTGCCCCATTGGGGGTTCCGTTTTGCCCCGATAGTGGGGCAAAACGGATTTATTTTTTTGAAAATATTTCTTCATTTTTATAAAAAATTGTAAGATTCAAGTTATATTGGTTAATGGTATATTAAAGGTAAATACAATCTTCAACTGAACATATAATTTTTACAGTCATATTACTTATGGTGACGTCACAGAGCATCCTCATAGTTAGGTGTTCCGTTATGCCCCACCTTCCCCTACTACTGAAAACTGGAAGCCAGTTTCCCGGGAAAGTGGATCAGATGCTCATATCTGATGAAGTCCTGACGAGATGGACAAAATATTAAGTAAGTAAAAACTTACTGGTTTTGCCAAGCACAAATTACTACTTGAAATTAACTTATATTTATCAAAAATGGTAAAAAATTAAATTGTGGGTTAAATCAATTGAATTTAATTGTGGCAACCCTGATTCTGTTGGTCTTGCTATTATATATTTGTACCTAATCTGTACTCAGGGACTTGGCACAATCTGGTATTATTTGGGCAGCTTGCTGAAAGCATCAGGGTCATCAGAATGTACATATTCCACCCAAGCATTGAGATCCCTTTCTAGCTCTTCCATGTTGACCTACAAATGTAACAAAACAAAACCGATACAGAAAACACAAATTCATTAATTGGAACATCACTTTGTATTTAATCACAATCCTAAATGTTCTATTGGTTTTCTTAAAGACATATTGCAATTGCAACATTTCCATCAAAAAATAGATTTGTATTAATCTTTTCCTCAAATTACTGTGAAACATCCCAGTTGTTCCCTTAATTTTGAGTCAAAAAATTGAGGTAAAGCAAAGAAGTTGCAATTTCATTCCAGCGTCGATGTCACCAATGCATGTCACTCCATTGATCAAGACCAAGGTCGGACCTGTTGATGTGTTATGACCCTCCCGTAAACCATAATGTACGTACAGTGTCAACATCTAGTATGCATTTGACAGTTTGACTAATAGTTCAATTGTCATACTGCAGTTACTGTCCGTTTTCCTATACACAATACACAGTGCTCTTACCATTGACGTGTGACCTCTACAAATAGCGTACGTTAGAAGTATGGGGATTTGCCTAGTTAACATCGCTGTGTGAAAAATAACCGGCCAATATTAAAAGTACTCTTCTAAAATTCTAGAAAATATAGTTTTGTAACATGTCCTAAAATTTTAGCTAATTTAGATGTTTGGAAATATTCGTACTTTGGTGTTTTAGTGTATGTTATAGGTAATAGTACATTGCCTAGTTAACGTTGCTGTGTGAAAAATAACCGGCCAATATTAAAAGTACTCTTCTAAAATTCTAGAAAATATAGTTTTGTAACATGTCCTAAATTTTTAGCTAATTTAGATGTTTGGAAATATGCGTACTTTGGTGTTTTAGGAAGGATATGTAAGCGACAGATAACACCAAAAATATGAAGAAATTATTTCCAAACCGTGTTAAGTCAACAATCATTATGTTGCTCATTTTCAAGAATGCTGGTTAACAAAAAGCAGACCATTGTCTCATTTGGTGAACACAGGTCCACATACCATTGTTTCCTTGCGTTTCCTTTATAATCGGTTACCCAACTGAAGCTATAATACCAGCTCATTGCGATACCGCACATATAAAACAGACACATGTGCACAGCCAGAGAAGATCTGATTTAATCAGTTGAGCTGTTTTCAATGAGTGTTATCTTGGTTTAATAGCTTTTAATGGGGTTTAAGTCCTGCAAAGTTCGTGGTGAATTCTACTGTAGACATGACTGCATCATGTATGAACTAAACAAACGTACAGGACACACCATTATATTAAATATTCCATATTTTTTGCCACAAATACAACACCCGAAATCATTTTTGCAGGGAAAACTCAGAATTTTGACAAAACTTGAGGGTATCTGCCTCAACAAATGTTACAATATGGCTTTAATTACCCAATAAATTACTTTAAAAGAAGATGTCTGATTTCATTATAATTATGCTGTTTTAAACTCTGGTAGTATTGACTCACTTCGTACCTTGAAGTGTCATGCTTTAGCAGCACACACAAAGCATTTTTTTAAAACATTTTTCAACTTTTGAAAAACAAGACAAAATGTCAGGTTTATATTGAGTGATTAAAAATGTGACACGATCTGGTCCATGGGGGCCAAAGGAGGCATTTTTGAAAATTGAGTTACTGTAATTATTATAATTATACATACAATAGACTATCATTTACTGAAAACACCAAAGGTCTAGCATACATGGTTCTAAAGTTATGAAGTTTTTTGATGTCTATTTTCTTATGCATTTTATTGTTTTTTTACTCCATAGTTTTATCTTTATCTCAGTTTCAAATTTGGCACCTTTGGCCCCCATGGACCAGATCGTGTCACAAATGATAAACTAGAATTGTGTAAAAAAGTGTGTAAATAACAAAGGTTTGTACAAATAATATGAAATATGCAAATAAGCTCATTAATATGCATATGCTAATAACTATACAGCACATCAGGCCAGCATATACTATCACAATATCAAGTTTGAAGTTGATTGGTTATTGCGTTTAAGCTGCAGAGTGGATTAATGAAAATGTAGGCAAAATGAGAGAGGGGAATTCCTCTCGCTGGAGGATTTTATGAGTATTTTTCATGTTCGCACAAATTTTGTTGAGTACGGTGGTGTAATCTCTCAACTCTGCCGCTGATAAATGTTTTTTGCTCGCAGCACCAGGTTTATGGAATAAATTACCCATCAGTAACCGAACTTCCAGCTCATTACACAGTTTTAAAAAAGGTATCAAAACACATCTCTTTCAATAGTAACTTTTTCACTCAGATTGTTGATAATTGTTTTTGCTTGTAAATATTATGTTGTTGTCGTATTATTATGCGCTGTGGTCTAAATGAAATGGCGCAATATAAAAGCCCAGTGTATATGTAATATTGGCGATCAAAAAGTCATTTCCAAAATTCTTTGACAAACCTGGTGATTCATACTCTTGTTTACCCTACTATTCCATTTCACTTTGATGTCCTCTTTAAAGATAGAAAGGGTTCTAGAAGAATGTACAATATTCTGGTTTCGAGAAAACCAATTGTTAAGTAAATATGTACAAAATGGGAAGAAAAGCTTGAAGCTACATTTGATCCTTCAAGATGGCATGTTATTTTAATACACCCTTCAAATGTACAATAAGTACTAAACTCAGGTGGTTTCAATTCAGAATAATTCACAGAATCCTTGGTACAAACGCATTTTTATTTAAAATAGGGATAAAAGATTCCAGTCTGTGTACCTTCTGTCTGGAGGTGAGTGAAACTATGATTCATATGTTTTGTGATTGTCATGTGGTTAAGAAATTTTGGGATGATGTGAAAAGGTGGATCGAAAACAAAGTTAATATAAACCTCTCTTGGAAAAAAGATAATCTGCTTTTTGGCGTTGGTCCTAGCTATATTGTTTTGGATTTGATTCTAATTTTATGCAGATTTCATATATATAAAATGAAAATGAAAGAAAATAACCCTTCGATCCACATTTTCAAGAACGAATTGCAAATCATTATAAATTAGAAAAATATATTTACATACCGTATGTAATAATAATATTGGTATATTTTACAAAAGATGGGGTATTTTCAATTCACTCTGTAGAGAATAAGATTTAGATTTAGACCCTCATACACGCGGAGTGGTTTTTGCATGGTGATGTGTAGTGGCAGAACCTCATGTGAGGTTCTGTACTTGCATAGCGTTGTGTGAGAGCTTCTCTGTGTATATGAAATTATATTTCATCATGTGTATCATGTAATATCATTGCGTATCATGTGTATGATTAATGTTTACCTCTGTTTAAAGTTTAACTTGAATAAATGTTTTTTTCCTCTGAAAAAAATGTAGGCAAAATATGCAAATGAGCCAATTAATATTCATAAATATGCAAATAACATGACACAAAACTATACAGTACATCATACCATCATATCCAATCACCACACTAAGTTTAAAGTTGGTCAGTTATTGCGTTTAAGCTGCAGTGTGGATTAATGAAAATCTTGGCAAAATATGCAAATAAGCTCATTAATATTCATAAATATGCCAATAACAATACAAAAAACTATACAGCACACCATATCCTATCACCATACCAAGTTTGATATAATATTGGCTGGCTGAGCATGATACCATAACATATCGGATGAGTCATAAAATTATCGGACGAGCCAACGGCGAGTTCGATATTTGTATGACGAATCCGATATGTTATGGTATCATGCGAAATAAGCCATCCAAAATTATCATTATTAGGTTTTCTTAACTCCTAATAACCCTGAAAACATAATAATGAAGTTGATCAGTTATTACGTTTGAGCTGGACAGTGGATTAATGAATTTGCTTCTGCCCGGGTAGCCAAACAAACAACCAGGCAGACAAACACACCCAGGCAGACAGCCAAACAAACATTTTGATGATAATATAAGCCCCACATTTGTGTAGGGGCAAAAAATTAAAATAATTGAAATTATTATTTACACAGCTGTGTCCTTAATCGTAATATTTTTCACATATCAAAGACATGGAGTTGCCCCAATGACTCAATCGGTTAGTGCACATGTGTCAGACAAGCAAGGTCTGAGACCCACTATCTTCTTTTTTTCCCCACTAGATTTTTCCAGCTTTATGTTTTTAAGTCATATTTTTTTTAATTACTTTTAGTAAAGTATTACAAAGTGACTCACCTTGTTGTCGTCCACCACACATTCCATTTGTAACTTCTTCATTCCATTGTCCATTGGCACAAGTTTACCTGTGAAAAAAAGAATGTGCGAAACAATACATCTTACTTAAGGAATCGGATAGCAACGTTTGCACCTTATTTTTGTGGGACCTGAGAGCACATCAGACATTGAAATTCGCGAAATAATACAAATTTTATGGCAAATTATTAGAATTGGATATTTTTTATATTTAACAGTCCTCAAACAGTGTGTTTATAGTGAATATACCGCATTTTGTGTATACCGTACACGATATTCCTTGTATATATACACCGATACTCTTGCTGTTTATAGTGAGACACTTGCAGTTACCGCACAAATATATACCAATAACTAACATTATCGTACATTTACAATGACCCCGAGGTCACACAGGGAATGTGTAAATATTGTGGCGCGAGCTATAAACAGCCCATTCAACAATATGATCATGGCGGCAAACATGTAGCTTCTATTTTGATAACTCTTAAGGGGGGTGAAAATCGTTCCGAATGTCCTGTGCGCATTCCACACATCATGAAGAAGCTCCTACTTCCGCAATACCGCACACAATTTATACTGGTGTGTTTATAGTGCAAATATCTCGCGACAATATCCTTCGGTTGAGAAGGATATCGATGTACCGTACATACATATACTGCTAGTGTTTATAGTAGGCAAGTATCCGGATAATTTCTGACGGAATAGAAATTATACTGCAATGTACCGCACATCTGCTCCCACTATAAACACGCTCACTGTAAACTTTATAAATCTAATGCTGTGAACTTAAAGTATACATAATTAGCTGGGATGAAAATCAATTGAACATTTTGACCGTTCATATTGAAGATATACATTTTTTCCCCAAAAGACCTAAATTTTTTTGTTTTTTTTTTTTGGGGGGGGGAACAACTAGATATATTCAATACAAAAGGTCAAAATTTTCATATGATAGACAGCTTTTCATTCCAGCTACATAAACTTTAAGTACATATCATTAGATTTATATAATTTACTTTCAGGACTATTAAATTTCAAAAATATCAATTTGTAATCATTTGCCATAAAATGTGTATTATATTGCAAATTTCAAAAAATTAAAATTATTTGACATCGGAAGGACATTCCTTGTATTCAAAATGCAATTCGATATGTCTGATGTGCTTGATATTTGTCAAGTCAAATTTGGACACAAAATTTGATTCAAATAGCTCAATATCTGCAAAGCTAAGACACTGGTCCACACCCAATGCTTAGATCCAGTGGGCAGGCCCGTAGCCTGGATTTATTTGGGGGGTGCTGATTTTGAAAATATGGACCTTTTTTGTCAAAATTTGGACCTCTTTGGACATGGGGGTCGGATTTGGACATTTTTGGACCAAAAAGGCATAAAAACCTATTTTTTGCTCCCTACGCTTGCAAATGGGAATTTTTGGGTAAAAAAAGGGGACTTTTTGGGCCTTTGTCATTTTTTGTGGGGGTGCGTCACACCCCTGCCTATGGGCCTGGCAGTGGGCATGTGTGTACTTACCATCTCCCCATGCTATACCATCTAATCTAGCAGCTGTCATAATCCCAAAATCACCAGCAACCATCACATCCCACGGCCTCACTTCCACTATGATCAATGACTTTGCTCTTTGCTTTTTGTTTCTTTGCTTGCCTGGATTATCAAATAAAATATAAAATCAAAAAAGAAAAGAAAACGCAGTGATTTATAGTGTGCTATGCACAAGCACATCGCATAGACATTGATCCACAAGCCTCATCAGCAAACTTTACAGGTTGTCACTGCACTGTTCACTACCACCCTACATTATTCCATAAACCATTAAACAACACAGGGATTTGCAGCTAAGAATCCACAATCAAGTTTCTTACAGGTTACAACAAGACAATATTCAATAGTCGGCATTGCAAGTTCCTTGAAGAATATCAAGCCAACACAATTTTTACACAAGAACGCAGTAAACCACCACCATGGTTCAAACCCGCAACGTCCTGCACCATAGTTGAACGTCTTATTGATTGAGAGCTAACATGACACATTAGTCCTTTTTCCCCCATGCCCCCTGGAAAAAATTTTTGTTGGGATTTCCTGGGACCAGAAGGGGTCAAAAGTTTTCTAAACAAAATTTTACTGCACTTTTATGAACTTACCCTTTGGTCTCTTATTGCTTGCAGCTACCGTACTCACTTTCTTCAGTTCCACAACCTGAAAATCAAGCAAATACTTATGAATTTATAACTTTATTCCCTCTAATATTCACATGATTTATTTAAGATTTTACATCAACCACATTCTAGATTTGAGTGACAATTTGAGCGTAAAGCATCCAATTTTATCATTATTGTGTTTTGGATCAAATACTTTCACACACTTGGACTCATCAAAACATAATGGTTGCAATTGGATTTAAAACTGTTCATGGGATACAAGATTTTTCATTGTTGACCTATTGTACAAGTTGTTTGATACCACAAATACATAAATGTACCCATAGTGCAGCTATGATCCAAGCTTGACTGACAAAAATCAGATTTAAATTTAAAAAAATCTTACTTCTAAATTTGTAAAGCTTTTTAAAAAAAAAAAAAAAAAATCAGCAATCCTTTCTCTAACTGAACTGCAGAAAGTGGAAAGACAACCATCTTTTAAAAATAGTTCTTTTACCCATTTATGCTCTTGAGCCTCTTCTTCTTGAACCTCTTCTTCTTGAACCTCTTCTTGAGCCTTTTGTTGGTGTAAATCTGTCACACTGTATAATAAGCGCTCAAACATTTTATCCAAGCGATCCCAAGAAGGTAGAGTTTCTGTGGTAGGAGCACAATCGGTGTTCTTCAGTTCTTGACGTAAATTTGAAACTGTCTCTCTTTCTAGTAAAAGTTTCAAGTCATCTGTTCCGCTCATGAGTTGAATTAGTCTCTCGCTCTTGTCTGGATACTCTTGGATGCCCTTGATATTTTCTATTGAGGTTTGTTTCTTCTGCTCTACTTCAGATATGAAATCTTTGATCTCAGCTTTGCAAGAATCAAGGCATTCAATCATGTCAGTAGCATTTCTCAAAGTTTTCTCAAGTTCTGCTAAATTGCTCTTATGTTGTGACAACAGCTCTTCTTTATCTGTAAGTTCCTTGCGCTCACTTTCAAATTCAGCACGAAGACACTCTGCTTCTTCTTTAACAGTAATAAACTCGCAGTACCGATGCATCTCCCCAAGACACATCACGCAGATGAGTTGATCACATGACTGGCAGAAAAATATCAGCATTTCACCTTCGTGTTTGGAGCATCCACTGGCGATCTTGTTTTTGATCATTTCTAGTTGACTCTGAATGTCAAAATTTGTTTGAAATTGCTTTTCTGCTGCATTTTTCTTACTTGGTAAGTCTGGACAGTCAAATTCAACATTTCCTCTGCATTTTGGGCATGGAAACTTTCCTGTAGCCCCACTAGATTTAGCAGTAGTGTCTATAGTTTCTTGAAGACATTGTTGGCAAAATGTATGCAAGCATGGGGTGACAGTTTTGGGAACTGTGTAGTGATCCAGGCATATGCTGCAGGTAAGCTGTTGAGACATATCTTGTAGGAGGCTACTCTTCTTTGATGCATTTCCACTTGCAGCAATTTTATGAGCTGAAAAGAACCAAAGATTTCAATCATGTCAATGTTAACAATAATATCTGTTCCAACTGATCAGCAGGGAACTAAAGGATGGATTCGAGTTTGACTTTATAGTTTGTACCGTTATGTGTAATTATTCCCCATTCCCCAGGAGAAGGGGGTACTCAATACAATGACCATACAGGGATGTGCCACAAACAAGGGTCTAATATTTGGTATATGGGTCACTTATCAAACTATTCCCAATTTTTGTCAGGGGTCCATTTAGCCACTGGCCCTGGCCAGTAGTTTTCTTGTAACGCCAGGAGATTTCCGTCTGGATGGCCCAGTTGGCCAGTTGGAATTTTGGCATAATTAAGAAATTATAACATAAAATTATGTTACAATATTATTATTATATTATAATCATTATAATATACCAAACACAATGAAGTAGAATCTGGGCCAGTGGATTTGCCCTTGGGCCAGCCCGAAACCTTCCCAGCTGGCCTTCAGGCAGCAGGTTATTGCTCCTTATGTCTACCCCTGTTTTTGTCCGAAAAAATAGTCCAATTTTGCCTAGCTGTAACCAAAATGTTCAAAATCTGCCAACATTTTGTCAATTTGCATTAAATGTGGCTGAAATTTTGACTTTTGGCTATAGATCACTAAATGCCCAAGTAGTCAGGGGTGGACTCAGCGGAGGTGCAGCCATAGAGTTTACATGCAAATTGTCAAAATGATGCTTTTTTAAATTTAGAGTGTCATATCTGGAAAAGTTAACTCTTAGTGGTCTGCAAATTCACAGGTATTGCAATCAATAATACATTTAACTAATGAAATATCATTTGCAACCAAAGTTCTCATGAATTAATTGTTTAATTCAAGTGCTAATTATCCATAGAGTTTACGAAAAAACGAGGGGTCAAAACAATGCTGCATCATATATGGAAAAGTCCAACTATTGGGCGTCTCAAAATTCACAGGTATTGCAATCAATAACACATTAAACTAACGAAATATCACTTGTAACCAAAGATCTTGTTTTTTACTTACAGAGAAAAAAATAAACTGGGTATGTTAGAACTAGAAACAAAAATGTGATGTTTTTTTACACCCTGTATAATTCATACACACCCTGTATATTTAATGTCAACATATTATGCATCCTTATAAAGTAAAGTTATTAAATATGTTTATTTCATATCAGTTGGACCTGAGACGAATATTGGTGTCTCAGATTTGGACTATGTATAGAATAAAAGTTACATTAATTTGAATCAAAATTGATGACTTTTCTCTCAATTTGTAAAGTGGTTTTTTTCCATACCAACTTAATTAATATGACATATGTGTACATCCATATCAAAACGATGCACTTGTCGGCTGCTACATGTGCCTCATTTCACATAATAACTGGGAATAAATACCAGACTCATCTCAAGTGGAGGTCACTTCAAATCATCCCCAAGTGACATGGTTATGGAATGTTCTCTGTATTAATAAGCCATGTGACTTGGGGATGATATAAAGTGACCCCCACTGGAAATGAGTCTGGTATTTATTCCCAGTTATTATGTGAAATGAGACACATGTAGCAGCCGACAAGTGCATCATTTTGATATGGATGTACACATATGACCAAATGCAGAAATCTTACCCCAAAAATCACCCCGATAATCACTTGATTGATGCATTCCAGCTGGTCTCTGTGCAACGACAGATCCTCCTAGATAATGAACACAAACAATTAGAAAACATGCAGATTACCTGAATTCTACCATTTATAGTAAAATGACAACAGCTGTGCCAAAATCAGTATAGGCCTACTGTAAATTTCATGTGCAAATAGAGCTCCCTCCTCTAAAATCCAAACAAGAATTAAGTTCTGTGTCCTTCTTTTGCTGGTGGGAATATTACGGGAGGGCACTTTTACATGTAGGTTGTGTGTAAAATTCCACTTATGTCAAGGGAGCCCATAGCACCATTAGGCAAATCTTTAGAGTATAATACCTGCTCCTGGTGTTACCTATAGGAGTGCTTATAATTGGCGAAAAATAATACACGTCACTAATGTCCCAACTTACAGTCACATATATTCACATAAGCTGCCCCTTGAAGGCTTTAAAATTCAAGGACTTTTCAAGGTCCAAAAGCATGATTTTCAAGGACTTCCCACAACACAAAAATCATGATTTGGCTCTACATGCGGCACAATATTAATAAAAGTGATAGTCCTCTCCACTCCCCAAATTTCAAGGCCTTGAAAAGGTGTTTTCAAATTCAAGGACTTTCAAGGACCGCTAGAACCCTGGCTAGTGCCATTTCATTTTTCAAAAGTGACACTGTTGTGTATACTAAAAATTTTTTTATTTTTTTTTGTGATTTTATCTTATTTTTATTTGAGAGTCCCTTGACCTAGAGCCATGTGCTGACAATCATTTGTGGTTCATTTATTTTTTCCCTTTATTACAATTTGTATCAAAAAGGGGCAAATGTGTATATGGTGTGCAATAAGTGATTGCCCCTTCCCTTACATATACCTTCCTGGCGTAGAAAGATGTGCAAAAGTGCAAAGAAACACTAAATTGGCTGCACCCAAATGTAAGCTGCATTTTGCTTTTTCTGCATCAAAATAGAGGCATATTTAACCAAGTTATGTTATGTTAATTTATGTAATAAAAGGGTAATACTTGTACCGGAAGAGGAAGGTTATTGATCGTGTTGTGGGTGTGTGTTCGGGGTGTCAGGGTAGGCATCGGTGTATAGAAACACATAGGCCCACACCCAGTATGTTCACACAAACCCACCTCATGCATGTGGACCATAAAAACCAAACCACACACACCCACCCCACCCACACACCCCTAAACCCACTCCACCATGTAATCACATGCCATCAAAAAATTCTTCTGGAGGTACAAACATGCATAATTTCGAACATTCCTAATAAATTGGCATAACTTTGTCAAAATTCTGTCAATTTTGATGAAGTAAAAAGCAATGTACAACTTATAATTTGGTACAAGAACATGTTCTTATTCCAATAGCCCAGTGTAGTCAGTATTCTGACAAAGAAGTGGGCAACCACTCATGCACTTATTGCACACCGTATAACTTTACGGTCACTTCAGAATCTATTGAAAATATAGAAATGTGTACAAAACCAATGCAAGTTAAGATTCTTAAAAGATTATGAAGTGAACATGAACACAAATTACAATCTGCCCCTTTTGGATACAAACTTGTGATTTTTTTGAAAATCATTTAAAATCAATCAAATTAGGTCCAGGGACTCTCTAAATAGAAACAAACAAACAAACAAACAAATAAATAAATTTAAAAAATTAGTAGACCTACAATCCCGGCCATAAGTCGTTCGAACACTTGTGTAAAAGTAGGATTGTTTTAACCCGTATTTTAGTTATACTTAACATACATTTGTACGGTACTGAAATTTAGCTTTCTTTGGTGTAAAGTCTGAACCCGTTCCTACTACTACAGCCCTCCCCCTTCCCCATCAATCAATGTTGGATGTCTCTACATTACAAACTATCGGTCCATTTTTCCTATTCCACTCCGTATTAAACCAGATGACCTCTACAAACCCCTGCATGCTACGCTATAGGACCAGCAACAGCCGTCGGCGGTTTAGTGTTAAAATCGGGAAAATGGTAATAGTCACAATTTATGCAGGGGTGGATATGGATTTCATATATATTTGTACACTTCGTGTATTTTTTTCGTGAATTTTGATGGCTGTTATATACACCGACCGATTTTTTTTTTGTACTAAAAATACTACAAAATCACCCCTACCACAAAACACGCGACCTTGCATAGGACTGAGCTAGTCTCGCAGTGCACCAGCAGCTCTCTGCAGAAAAACTGCCCTGGAAAAGGATTGCAGTGTCGCAGCAAATATGCAGAGGTGTCTGAACCTAGTTAACATTTTATATTAACTAAATTTACCCTAGTTTACTTCAATAAGTAAACTATAAGCTCCACCATCAGTTTCAATTTGATAACGGTAAGATATTTCAGTAAGTTTTCAGGTCAAAATTTCTCTGCTTGTCAGGTCAGGTAAACTCAAGGTTATTGAACGCTGTTCTCCACATAGGATATTTTGGTTGATTCCAGTTTTCAGCGGGTATGATTTTATAAAAATTTTACTACGTGGCATGATTATATATGCTGCTTTTTTGTTTATTTTAACAAATAGTGATTACTGTTACTTATATTTGTCTTTGGATGAACTACAGAAAACATATCAGTTACTATACTTTACGTTTCAGCGCATAAAAACTATTATATTGTTCCACTCTTTGTAATACCAATCACCTACTCGTGTGAATAATGCTACAGTCTGAACGGATATGGTAAATGGTAGCAAGGTCGTCCTTCGGTTAAGTTGCTGTTGAACCTGGTATATCATGGAAGGTCGTGGTTAACCCAAATTAATAGACGTTTGTGGGACAAAGGTCGCGCCTATGCGCCACACAGTAGAAAGATTGAATTGAAGGGTGCATGGCCAAATAAACAACTACCAACATTGATCGGGGAATGGGGGGCATATTTGCAGCACTCATGTTAAAGTGTTCGAACAATTATGACCGGGATTGTAGTATAAATACCCACCTTTTTGTTGTGGATTTGGAGATAATGCACCTACCGGCCGTGCAACTGCTACATGGAGAGGTATTGGGAGGCCAATTTTGTTGCCAACTTGACTACCTGGCTGTAGGATGCTAACTTCTAATACGATCATGACACGCCTGAAAGCAAGAGGATTCACAAAAAACAAACATATTTAATTCAGAAAATCTGGTCGCTTTTTGTCAGGATGTCAATGGCCTCAATTCTTGATCGATCCACAAGCATTTTTAAAAGTATATTTGGTAAACATGTACAAAGTATGATTTTTGTTTATTAAAGTTTAAATATTGCCTTTTGGTGACAAAAACAAGGAGGCCAGACATTAAATAGAATCAGTTGTATTTTTTTTATATTTATTTATTTCAGGCATGAGACTGCACTTTCCTGAAATGTGTTGCTTTTGAGGGCGGTAGCGCCTATAATCCTTTTTTTTTTTTTTTTTTTTTTTTTTTTGCTCTTCACTTGTTCAAACCACCGTAAAAAAATTGGGTCAACCTTTTCAGGCTGTTGAGGAAGGGGCGGCAAAATTGAGTTTTCTTGAGCCCCCGGGGTATGAGCGGCCACGGTACGCCACTGTGTAATATGCATACAGAAAAAAGGAAAACACCCCCACAACACAAAATCTTAGGGCAAATTTTAGCCCTACTTTTGCAGGTAGAAACTTCGAGTTAACTAACCTGTTATCTGGCAAAGGGTTGCACACAAACTTATCCAACTGGATTACACTGAATAACTCCAGGGCGTTGTCTTCAACAAGCTTGTTTAACTGGACACCCAGCATAGCTACAGAAAAGTACAAAGTCAAACAACTAATTTACAACATCAACTACATGTATATACACATCCAATTGAAAAATTTCCCAACAGCCCAGGGCTGTAGCATAGCACCTGTCCGCACACCAGTGGCGGGTAACTTATTTTCTGTCAGCTAAAATTTCAAAATTTCATTAGCAGTCATTAGCATAATTAGTGCGGTTGAGGGACTAAATTAGCATGATTAGCACGGTTTTCAGACTCTTACAAAACATCCTCATAGCTATCATTCTCTCATAAAGTTATTTGGTTTCAACATCCTGGTTCTCTAAATCAATATGGCATCAATCAGTTTAATTAGTGGTAATTAGCTGGTTCTGGAAATTTACCCTAAATTAGTGTGATTCTCAAAACAATATGGCATCAATGAGTTTAATTAGCATAATGATCATGGTATATCTGTGCTGTGCTCTGACTTATAATAAACACAATCATCACGGTTCTGTGAGCAAATCAATTGACAGAAGAGAGCATTGTATTTCCAAACATAATTAAGTATCATACGCCCGTGCAATCTTTCACTCTCATCTGACAGGATTTTGAATAGATGCACAGGCGTATATGATTCATTGTCCGTTTGGACCAACACTTTGAGAATGGCTACCTACCTGGGTTGCTATGCACGCCATCAGATAGCAAGACACGATACCGGTCTGTTGTACCATTACCAGAACATGTATTTGCGCTCAGCTTCTTCAAAGCCTAAATATAAGTGATTTTATTTAAGTGCAAAAAACATTAAGGCATCACTGGAATTGTACTATCATAATCTACATTTATGTATAAACTGACCGCTATCTCTAAGGTTCGCTATCTCTAAGGTTCACTATCACTAACATGTAAAGTCTATGGAGATCAGAATCCCGCTATCTCTAATAGAGAAAAGGGTTCGCTATACCTAAAAAAAGGTCCGCTATTTCTAAGGTTCGATATCACTAATTTAGAATAAGGTTCGCTGGTTCTAAGGTTCGATATCACTAATTTTAAATAAGGTTTGCTATCACTAATTTAAAATAAGGTTCGCTATCACTAATCTTGAATAAGGTCCGCTATCACTAATTTATTGAAGGTTCGCTATCTCTAGGTTCGTTATCACTAATTGCAATAAAGGTCCGCTATACCTAAGGTTCGATATCACTAATTTTATTTAGGGTTCGCTATCCCTAATTAATTAAGGTTCGCTATCTCTAAGGTTCGCTATCACTAATTTTGATTAGGGCGCGCTATACCTAAGGCTCGTTATCACTAATCTTAATTAAGGTCCACTATCTCTAATTTTAAATAAGGTCCGCTATCTCTAATTTTAAAAAAGATCTGCTATCTCTAATTTTTAAAAAAGGTCCGCTATCTCTAAGTTTAAATAAGGTCCGATATCTCTAATTTCAAATAAGGTCCGCTATCTATACCCTATTTAAAATTAGAGATAGCGAACCTTAATTAAAATTAGAGATAGCGAACCTTATTTAAAATTAGAGATAGCTTAACCTTATTATAAATTAGAGATAGCGTAACCTTGTTTGAAATTAGAGATAGCTTAACCTTATTTGAAATTAGTGATAGCGAACCTTAGAGATAGCGAACCTTAGAGATAGCGGACCTTATTTGAAATTAGAGATAGCGAACCTTAGGGATACCGGGATTGTTAAAATTAGAGATAACGGACCTTATTTTAAATTAGTGATAGCGAACCTTAGAGATAGCGAACCTTCAATAAATTAGTGATAGCGGACCTTATTTAAAATTAGAGATAGCGAACCTTATTTAAAATTAGTGGTATCGAACCTTAGGAATACCGAACCTTTTTCAAAATTAGTGATATCGAACCTTAGGTATAGTGGACCTTTTTCGTAATTAGTGATAACAAACCTTAGGGATAGCGAACCTTAGAGATAGCGGTCCTTAGAGATAGCGAACCGTAACCATATTATATACATACTTATACATGTAAGTACTTATTTAGATGGGTCTTTATGCATAATTATACATTGTAGGCAAAATACAGCAAGAGACCATAGATGCTAATGTTCTCTGTGAGAGTGAGTGAGACTGTGACCATGTTGACCAAATCTTTAGAACAAAGGTTTGAGTAGTGTTTTTGGCAAACTTGAAGGGTGGGTACTCAACAAATTTGGCTTGGGTTGCCCTCCTGGTGCAGTGTTAGGCTTTTTAAAAGTTCAAACAGGATACTAGTACTTTAGTAGTCAAAATTATATAATATCCCAATTCTAGTTACAACGCTACAGGTGGAAATGTGATATTTATAATGAAGAGAGGGTTTTTTTCAATTCAATGTGATACTCAGTATCTCTTTTTTGAGGAAAGATTTGACTGGTTGTTTGTTTTTTTGTTTGTTTTTGGAACTAGCAGCTGTATTTTGTAAAATTGGGTACATAAAAATTAATAATATAGGCCTAAGTACTGTAAAAAGAAGTTGCCAGTAATACCACATAATAATTTTAAGAATGGTTGAGAATGGATTGCAATTAAATCTTACCAAGAGCTGAACAACTGGTTTGGTATAATTTCCACTATCTGCAAGTTCCTGTGTGCAGATAAAAAAAAATACAAATTTGTTTTTTCACATGAATTCTACAGATATTTTTGTCTCATGCTAATACTGGTGTACTTACCAGGGAGCGAAATTCCCCCCTGGCAAAATTTGCTGATTTGGGCCCCACCTCCCCTCCCAGTGCAGGGGAAAAGAGAGAAAGAAAGGAGAGAGGGAGAGGAAAAGAGAAAGCTATGGTGGGGAGAGAGAGAGAGAAGGAATCCCTCAATAGGTGCAGTTGGCAGTTCTGGCACACAAATTATTATCAGTATACCTGTGATATAGATCCAAGGAAAATAAACAGGTGCACAATTTTGGCTAGATTAAGGAAAAATTGGGCTGTTTTCCGAAAAATTTGAGACAATTTTGAAAAAAGGACCCATTCATATACCAAAATAGGCTTTGAAAAAGGGGTCATTGATATATCAATCAATCAAATTTATTTCCATCCCAAAACATACAAATAACAAAACATGATAAAACAAGATGGAGGAGACACAACTAGAAGCAGAAGCCTGTAAAATGTTGTGCCCCCTGAAACACTTAGAAGAAAGACCTAAATATATATACACAGATACACAAAATGAAAGAAAAAAAAATACAATATACCAAAACCTAAAGGGAAAAATACACTTGATTTCTCACCTCACACTCACACCCCACCACAATGTCATAGGCATGTAATAAAAAGGTATACATAAAATTAAATATAATAAATATTATTCATATCAAATTCAGTAGTATTAACCAAATGTTACCATATCAATGAATAAACATAATTCTACTTGTAAATATCAAAAACAGATTTCAAGTTTGACTTAAAATGACCTAAGGTTGCTGACATTTTAACATTTTTTGGCAATGTATTCCAAACTTTTGGTCCAACCGTTCAGATACTGTTGATTTTGTGGATAGGTATTTTATAATCATTCCTATTCCGTGTATTATAGTTATGATTTTCTTTATGAGTCTGGAAGAAATTTTCAAAAGATCTAGGTAACATTTTGTTATTATACTTTTAAACATAAATATAGCAACTTCCTTAGTGAACATATCAAAGATATTTAATACCTTAAACATTTTGAAAATTGGTTCAGTGTGACGAAGATACTCACTATTGGAGATTACTCTTATGGCACGTTTTTGGAGTATGTACATTTTATTCATGTGCTCTCTATTTGCATTTCCCCACAATAATAAACCATAATTAAGATAAGGTAATATTAGAGTACAATATAATTTATACATGGCGTCTCTTGGCAGGAATAATTTAACTTTGTTTAGTACACCAATATTTCTGGTACATATTTTACAAATATTTTGAACATGTTTTTTCCAAGTTAAATTTTGCTTCACTAACTCGACTTAATTTACACCCATCCAAGATGATATCAAATTCTTTGTTATTTATTACAGTACTAGTCTGTGCACGTGTACCAAGGTACATGAAATTTGTTTTATTTGCATTTAATGACAATTTATTTGCTTTGAACCAATTTGAAACCTCTTTAATTTCTGTGTTTACACGTTTACATAATACAGACACATCTTTGTGAGAATAAAAAACTGTGGTATCATCAGCAAACAAAATTGTATTTAAGATCTGTGATGTGTTGCTGATGTCATTCATATACAGAATGAATAAAAGAGGACCTAGTATTGATCCTTGCGGAACACCACAAGAAACAATTTCGTGAGGAGATTTGCAAGAGTAGGCCTAATATAAAACATATTGTTTTCTATTAGGCCCTTCGCACTTGATTATTAGTTTCCTGTTTAAAATTTTGAAAAAGGGACGAGGTGACTTTTAATTATTAATTATTAATTATCTTTTATTTTCTTTATTTAGTTTGAACTAGTACAAGCAACTATCGACTCATTTTGACTAGAGCGGGCATTTAATTATTTCACAACAATATTTGATTTTATAAATAAGTGAAGGTGGAGTTGTACTCTTTGTTCATTCATCATTATTGTTGATATTATTAAAGTCAGAAAATGGCAAGTAGAAGTAGTTGAAAGTTATTTTAAAGGAGAAAATTAGAAATAAAAATCAAATAATTAATTATTTTGAGATTTTCAATTTTGGACGCGGGCGGTAAACAGGAAACTGATAATCAAGTACGAGGGGCCTTAGAAAGATAATTTCGAAACCAGTCATGAGATACTCCCCTAAACCATAGTGATACAATTTATGCAATAAAATAGGCCTATTAGATATACCAGAAGGCTGAAAATGCTACCCATGTTTGCGGCACGTCCCCGTATGGTCATTTGTACTGAGTACCCCCCCCCCCCCGGGCCTACCCACTTCCGGATCAGATCATATTTCCCAATTATTGTGTCCCCACCCCATGTGCGTATTATGGGGGGCTTTGGGTGCGCGAGCCCCCCGGTGTAAAAGCAGGGGGCGGCCAAAACGAAGGGGCGGCTGAAGATGAAGGGGCGGCAAAATTTTAAAAAGTAAAAAAAATTTAGGCCTACATCAAAATGTGTTGCTTTTATAATCCTTTTTTTTTGTTTCGTTTTGCTCTTCACTTTTTCCAACAACCGGAAAAAAAAAATTGGTTCAACCTTTTCGGGCTGTTGAGGAAGGGGCGGCAAAATTGAATTTTCTTCAGCCCCCGGTAGGAGCGCCACGGCACGCCACTGCACCCCCACCTTCAACTCGGATTGACGCCCTTGCTAAGGCCGTATAAAATTAATGTTTTGGTTCTCGTCCAGAGGATTTTCATGAATTGATGAGGGAGGGAGGTGTTTTGTTGTTTTGTTTTTTTTGTCAATGTAAAATTAGCATTGTCAGTAGTTTTCGGTCTTCTCCATCCAACAGTGCTCGAGGAAACGATGAGGCCCTTTTTTTTTTTCAAATGTCAGGCGGCATACACACTTAAAACTACGGGGTCAAAAAATGACCCAAACGGGGTCATTTTTGACCCCAGCATAGTTATCAACTAAACACCATACCACTAACGGGGTCATTTTGACCCCATTGGTCGGGTCATTGCAATGACTACGTATTTGGTCAAATAGTAACCCCATTGGGGTCAAAATATTACCACATTTCGGGGTCAAATGAAATGACCCCTTCAAAAGGGTTGCCTTATTGGGTTACTTAATGACCTCATTTCGGGGTCAAATGAAATGACCCATTTGAAAGGGTTGTTTTATAGGGTTACTCAATAACCACATTTAGGGGTTGTTTGGATGTTTTTAGTAGGCCTATGGTCATGCTGGTCCCACCAGGACATAAGTGTGTTTCTGCACAGAGAAAGAATTACATAAACAGCAAACTGCAAAATGCATCTGTGTATCACACTCACACACAGTCAGTCATCGCCTATGACAGTTCACGTATTATAAGCTTACATGATATAAGCTTATAACAACTGCAGCCAAGACACCAGCCACGACAGCATGAAATTGAATGAATCTGCGTGCATAGACAAGGGTCTATGCATCCTTGCAGTCTCACTTTTCAACTAACTTTTCATATTCCATCATGCAGACAAGCACACACGACAATCCGCTGAGCTGCACAATCAGAACAAATATGGCGCTGATGTGACCACGTGAGCCGATGCACACCGTGTGTGCAAATAGTTCCGAATGCAAGTCATTATAAAGTTGACAAATTGGGTAACTACAGTCAAAAAATGAGTTTTATTTATTAATCAACAAACATTAATTGCACCTCATGTTTAAACTCATTTATGAATTGAGATTTTCAAAGCGGAAGATTGAAACTGATATCAATGCGCGACGGTATCGGCAAAATGACCACTAAGTTTTTGACCACGTTCGTCGTGTCTAAAATGACCTCGTGAATGTGGTCAAATTAAAACAGTACAACCCCCTTGAAGGGTCAAAACAACCCCAAACGTGGTCAATTCAAAATGACCACGGAAAATATAACCCCGTAGTTTTTAGTGTGTAGGACACGCAATTCGGACGTACGAGGCTGGCGAAGATACAGGGCTGACAGCCCCATTCACAATACACGGTTAGCGATTATAAATGGACAATTAACATACTTGCAGTGGGGTACTTTGCAGAACCCCAACGGTTTTAGAGTAAGATAATTTTGATTTGACACCACATAACAAATTTAGAATTGTTTGTGAAGATTTCATGATTATGTGTTAATCCAATGGCGACGTCAAAAATAGCGATATCGCATCCACCATCATCTGCAAATGTGAGATTCTGAGGGATAAACCCCCTAGAGTACCACAAAAAGACTTGGAAGTGATGCTTGTTCTCTAATAAACTTATTTATATGTATGAAGATTTCATAAATCATTCCAACTTAAGTCTAAAAAATTGAAAAATCTAAAAAAATTTTAAAAATTTGACAAATCCCAGAAATTGAGGAGGGAGGGGACGAGAACCAAAATATTAATTTTACACGGCCTAATGCATGCATGATTCAATATTAACATTTAGGCTATCCTATCTGATTCAGAATTACGCCACGTCCTTCCAGTTAGCCTACACAATAACATAAATATAGGCCTATTTATATAACAGGCCTATCATCTTTCAAGACCGAAATTAGGCCCCTAAACACTAACAAAAAACAACTTAAATTTGTTATTACCTTTATAGCTCCTCCTGTCAGTGAGTTTGACATGATTAATGTGATTATTTTGGTATTTTTCAAGCCCGGATTCCAAGGAAGATGAGAAATTTGCAGCAACCGGAACAGCACACACCAACAAAACAACAACGCACTGCCAACCTCCTCAACTCCCGCCAAATCGATCGTGCAAATTCAGAAGCGAGGGAAATTAAAGGGCGCTTACCACTAGACCACCCACACGTCGTTGATATAACGTGGCCTGAACGTGGAGGGATGCGGCATTGAAGATTTGAATTCAATGTTGTGCGCCTGTACTGTGCAAGCAATCCAATTTCCTTAAAAATAAATATTTGTTGATCGATCAATGAGTCGATCAATTAATGTTTTTATTGACAATCGCCAAGAGGCCGGAAGCTGTTTATAGGCCAGAGCTAGAGGTATGTCTTTGTACGTGGTCATTTCCCGGGGGGTCATTTAGGCGTAAAGCATACCATTAATTAGGCCGAGGAAAAATAAAATCATGTTTCTCGTCCGGGTTTTCGAAAAAAAAAAAAGGAGAAGGGGCTTAGGCCTATGAGGGCTTTTTTATTTAGGCCTATCGAAAGATACCGTAAAATGGGGTAACTTCGGTCAGCGGGGTAACTTTGGTCGGTCAAATATATTTTTTCAAATGGTCATATTTTGACAGCAATATTGCTTTTAGTCATATTTGGTGTCAATTTGTTAAGGGATGGGGTATGAACGTTTGGACAGTATTTATTGTGGGACATTAGAGCACATCAGACATATCGAATTGCATTCTGAATACGAAGAATGTCCTTCTGATATCAAATAATTTTGATTTTGAAATTCGCAATGTATATAGGCCTAATACACATTTTATGGCAAATCATTAAAAATTGATATTTTTGATATTTAAGAGTAGTAGGCCTACTCGAAGTAAACTTTATAAATCTGATGATTTAGGCCCTATACTTGAAGTGTATGTAGGTGGAATAAAAAGATAAAAAGCCGACGATCAATTGAAAATTTTGACCTTTCGTATTGAAGATAGGGATTTTTCCCCCAAAACACCAAATAATATTAGGTCTTTTTGGGAAAAAATCCATATCTTCAATATGAAAGGTCAACATTTTCAATTGATCGTCGGCTTTTCCTCCCAGCTACATACACTTTAAGAATATATCATTAGATTTATAAAAATTTAATTCGAGGACTGTTATATATCAAAATGTGAAAAATATCAAATTTTAATAATTTGTCATAAAATTTGTATTATATCGTGAATTTCAAAAATGAAAATTATTTGATATCAGAAAGACATTCTTCGTATTCAGAATGCAATTTGATATGTCTGATGTGCTCTCATGTCCCACAAAAAATACTGTCAAAACGCTCAAAACACTCATTCCAGATCCCTTAAACAAATATTAATTATTTTGTTTTGATGAATGAAACATAGTTAAATCCTAATCCTTTACTTAGTTATATCTAGGCCTACATGTAGCAATAAAAGTCAAATTTTACTATTTGGTCAATTTTTGGAATAAAGGGTAGGTGTATTTTTAGGGTGTTTTTCGTATGCTGTGACAACCAAGCCCAAAGACTAAATTCAAGTTATGCATTCTCATTTTTGGAAGACGCATTTTCTAATCTTTTTCATAACCAATTATCAAAAATGACATAAAATATTCAAATTTTGAGCTAACTCTTAGCCTTTACTCAATAATTTGATTGCTTAGACTTGCGCCATTTCCCTTAAAATTGGCCAATATTAAAATTGCCAGTTAGGGCCTAGAACTAACTTAAGGATAATATTGGCAAAACAAGATAATATTTTTATTAATTCCAAAACATTAGGTCTGTATTATTCCGGAATAGCTAGGAAGTATATCATTTGAGAAAACTACATTCAATTTTTATGTAATCACATACTTATTTTCATTTTCATGGTAGTATAGAAACACTTGACTTCCATGATGTACACCGTATCTCATGATTGGTGGTAGGCCTGATGAACCTGACCATTCATCTAAAAAATCTTTAAAATTTTGAAGTACTAAATGTAGAATGAACGATGTTTTACAGCTCAGTACTCAAAATACACAGTGTAAAACAGAAACAAATGACATTTATTTCCTGAATGATTGATATGAATCAAAAGGGTAGTTCACTCACGCTTGTGACAAAAAATCTGGGGAAAAGCCATGATCAAACGAGTCAGGACTGAATGGAAATTTTTATATTAGTATGGGCTTGGAGGGGGAGGTTGCTGCATGCTTTCAGTGCTTTCATGACTTCATTATTTGTTTACCCAGGTTGGTCCGTGAGGAACACATGCTAATCCATGGAAAACCATGGACCGTTCCAAGCTCATACAAATGCACAAGCCTGGATAGCCAGTGTAGGCTAATATATGCATGCTGGCCTAGATAGCTTTGATAAACAAAGCAAGAAATGGAAGAAAATAGCTAAAAAAAAGAGAAAAGAGAGAAGGCCACTCCCAAACACAATTGTACAATTTTACTCTTAGCCCTTACTTCGTGAGAAAGGAAACTGGAATTCCTCAGGCCCCGATGCAAAGGCTGAGTAGCCCAAAGACTAAATTCAAGTTATGAATTCTCATTTTTGGAAGACACATTTTCTAATCTTTTTCATAACCAATTATCAAAAATGACATAAAATATTCAAATTTTGAGCTAACTCTTAGCCTTTACTCAAGAATTTGAATGCTTAGACTTGCGCCATTTCTCTGGAACCAATTACCTGTAAAACCTCGTACTTAGTCTGGCCACTTTTAAATCTAATCTGAAAACCCATTTGTTTCCAAACTAAGTTTTTTATTTTTAATTAAGTTGTACATTTTATTGTAGCCTAAGATGTAGTGTAAGTTGTACTTTTAAAATCATTCATTGTAAAGCGCTTTGTTCATACTTATGCTAAGGCGCTATATAAATTCCGTTTATTGTATTGTATTGCCGAATGACAAATGAGGCGTTAAAATACACTACGAATTTAGTACGAAGGAGCTATCTATTGCTGATATTGGCATTGATGAAGTAACTAGTTACTGCTGATATTGGTATTGACATGATGAAGTAGCTATCTACTATACTACTGCTGATATTCAGTGGTATTGAAGAAGTAGTTACCTACTTCTGATATTGTTATTGATGAAGTAGCTATCTACTGCTCATGTTGGTATTGATGGAGTAGCTGTCTACTGCGGACATTGGCATCGATGAAGGTCTACTTTCTTTGTTCTTTTTTTACGGCACGCTTATAAAAAGCAAACAAAAGAGAGTAGCGGGCCCGTAAAAAACAAAGAAAAATACACGTATTAATCCAACAATTACTTGCTTGTTTAGTCTGCTTTCGCCACAATGATCATCCTCGAGATAATGATGACTTCGATAAACCAGGGGAGTGCTTAAGTTATTATGGACTGGCTACTCGGCATAACTCGCAAACGTAAAATCGGAATCAACTGACATTTTTGGGAATAAGTTTTTTTCGTGGATAACTACTAAGAAAATGTCATAAAAAGAGCGAGGGTGCTAGGATTATGAAATACTCCTTTAACATGTTTAATAAGAATTGTGTTTAGATCTTTAATCTTTAAAGGGGATCTCAGCTCAGGCAATCATAACAGTATGCTTTACGGTACACACCATCATCATCCCTATATCTTCGTCTTAAAAATTGCCGTGGTAGTACGATAAATCCTCACGTTTTTCAACAACTACGCATGGTGATTTTGAGCTATTTTGTTCGAGATAGGCCGTGCGACTCAGGCTATGCATACAATTTGAGATTTTGAGAGCCGGCCACACTGTTTCTATTCTATGTTTTACGATTTTCGCATGATCAGTATATGGCTGGCCGTAACCGCCACAACGTGGAGCTGCTACGCGTAGCTTACTTTTCGCTTCGCGGAGCTAAATTGACCAATCATGTTAGATCTTTTCATTACGCGGAGCCAGTTGATGCATCATCGTTCCAGAGAGAGAAAACTCTTGCCAAAATTAATGTTTACTATGTGGATTTTAAATGAATCGAATGTAAATAAACCACAAACAGTTGTACAGGATCAATACCATTGTTTGATTAGTGTATAGTCAATGTTATCTTGCATGCATGTGCCATGTGTGTGGCGTGTTTGTTTGTTTGTCTACTGTGTCAGGCCAGGATCACTGACACCCACGGTACTGATACTGTCATACTATCACGGTGATCATATTGTTGAATGTTGTTGACTTTAAAATAATCATGATGCAGTCATGTCTACAGTAGAATTCACCACGACCTTTGAAGGACTTAAACCACATTAAAAGCTATTAAACCAAGATAACACTCAATGAAAACAGCTCAACTATGTTACATCAGATCTTCTCTGGTTAAATACACACTGCACTTGTGTCTGTTTTACCTGTGCAATGAACAATGAGCTGGTATTATAGTTTCAGTTGGGTGAATGATTATAAAGCGAACGCAAGGTAACAATACTGTCTGGGCTTTTGTTTACGAAATGAGACAATAGTCTGCTTATTGTTAACCAGCGTTCTTGAAAATGAGAAGCATAATGGTTTGCAGACTTAACACAGTTTAGAAATAATTTGTTCATATTTTTTGGTGTTATCTGTCGTTTACATATCCTTCCTAAAACACAAAAGTACCAATATTTCCAAACACCTAAATTAGCTAAAAATTTAGGAAATGTTACAAAACTATATTTTCTAGAATTTCAGAGAATACTTTAAATATTGACTGGTTATTTTTTACACAGTGACGTCATATAGGCAATGGCATAAAACCTTCTAACATACACTAGGTCACGCGTCAATGGTGAGCGCACTGAGTATTGTGTATAGGAAAACGGGCAGTACCGTAACTACAGTATGTATGGCCTACTACTAGTATATAAAGTAAATCCGAACTGGTTTGCTGAAGGTCGAATTCCGCAGGCCACGCCGCGCAAGATGTACAAATCAGCTCCCGGCGATACACTGCAGATCGCAGAATTGTGTGCATGGTTTACCACCACTCTGCCTAGCTATATAGTTGTGTACAATACTGTATGAGTTTCTTGTGAGTGCATGTCCATTTTAATAATAAGTCGGTTCGTACTTTTCATAAATTACTTTTTGAATCATAACTATCGTGACCGAGGATATCTTGCAACTACGTGAAGCTCGTCTGGCAAATTCTTAATGACTAAATTCGCTTCACGTAATGAGTAAGTCGTACTTGATTGGTCAGTTTTACCTCCGAGTAATGAAAACCTCTAACATGATTGGTCAATTTGGCTCCACGGAACAAAAAGTCAGCTACGCGTAGCAGCTCCACGTTGTGGCGGTTGCGGCCTACCATATCAGTATCCCATATGATATTTCTATTGTAAGAAAATTTTATTTGTTGTCACGTAAATCACAGGTTTCGTTTAAATGTACTAACTGGATATTAAATGTACTAATTGGTGAGGACCGGTATTTTGCTGTGGATATGTTTAACTGCAATTTTGATGTAAAACATTTGAAATCCGCTGTAAAAATTTTGATAATATTCAACTCTTTGAGAAAATTATTTTATAAAGGAATGCTGGTAAAACCAGGTGCAATACAATGTACATTATTGACACACTATCACGCTCTTTATCTTCGTCAATAATAGAATAATCGATTTCAATCGAATTGAATGCATGAGTTTGTAGTTGACTACTGAGCGACCTAAGCGATCGATTGCTAGCCAATCAGATAGAACTCCTTTTCTTGCGTTCAGTGAAATACCACTCGCCTGTCGCTCACTACCACTCGCCCGTCGCTCACCAACGGAGTATTAAATTTATATTTATCGTATAGGACGTCGACCGTGTGCGGTATATGTTAGAAAAATAATTATCAAGCACGAATCACATGGTTTTATTTAAAACAAACTCATGTTGACCATAAAAACAGTCGGTTCTCAACACGCGATATTCAAACTTCCCGCGCCGAAATAGTCTAAGTGCAATGCCGCGATGCCGTAATGGTTGTTTGAGCTCAATTGCCGTAAGCCTTCATTGTATAGATAGATAGGTTATCCGTGTTCTATAAGCTGCATATCCTATACCAGCGACTCCTATACCTTGTTTAGGACTTTCAAAAGAAGTATCTGCATGTGCAACCATGACTATTTCATAATAGCCCGCCAAAGTCATGCAGGTAACTCCGAGGTCGTACATAGAATTATTTTGAATGAGGAATACTACGGGAACCAGCTCCTTTTGTTAGAAGTTATACGCATGAGTTAAGTGGATAACCTCTATTACTGGGACGTCACTGCACTCAACAATTTCGGCGCCCAGGAATGAATATCGCGTGCTGAGAGACGGATGTTTTTATTCATTTTTATGGTCACTATGAGTTTGTTTTAAATTAAACCACGGGATTTGTGCTTGATAATTATTTTTCTTACATATAAAGCATAATGTTTTGATTGCCGGAAACTCCCTGTAAGGGAGTACTACACCCATTGCATTTTTTAGTTGCGTTTTTTTTTTTTTTTGCATTTTGTGAAGAAATGAGAAAAAAATTGGACTAAGTGGTATGTAAAATGAAGGGGTAAATCTTCTCGTTCTGTTGGTGGCATCGGTATCAATGTAGCTTACATACCTTTAAAGGACTTGACTAGCCATGATGGTACATCACTGATGTTTTAAATTCACTTAATTTTGGAAAGCTTACTATCAACGGATTTCGTTAAAAT